>NC_047116.1:53678794-54007748 GCF_902500255.1 Thalassophryne amazonica
CAAAACGAATCGCCGCTTTAAATAAAATGACACCTCTTACAGACGTTGCACTACAGACAAACTACAATTGACTAAACCGTTTTTTCCTCCCAAAATGAGACGTCTTGCATTCTTTATAAACCTGACCTGCAGCACATCTGCAAGAGCTCAGCTCATAGGTATGGAAATACATTCATGCCAATAATAATGTCTGAAAGGAAATGCTTTTGACACAAACTAACAGATTTTATTTTTGTTTATGTCCAGAGATCAAGGATCCACCATGTAGAGTTTATTATGTCCAGAGTTTAAGGGTCCAGTAACCAATTTCATATTTTTTTACTTTAAGACTCAATAAAATGTTGTTCAATTTCAATTTAATCAGCTTATAAAGCGCCAATTTACAACAAAAGTCGTCTCAAAGTGCCTCACACAGAACAGTTCAACATAAAAAAATTTAAAATAAATAAAAATAAAAAAATCAAATACCTAATTAAAAACATAAGTAAAAGAATAAAACATAACAAAATAAAAACTACTCATAAGAAAGAGAATAAAAATAGGTTTTAAGTCTTGACTTAAAAATGTCCACGGACTCCGACTGCCTCACTGAGGGCCATGTACTGGCTAACCCAGAATGAGATTGCCTACTCAACAAACCTCCCCAGCCTTCTGGACATGATGAAGGGACTTGGGCTGTCGTACCTGGCTTTTCCCCTTTGGGTACCCCTAGAATGGCCAATTTTTAGCTTAAATTCTGCCCCTCTTTCGCACCCCCCCCCCCCAGTCGCTTTGCTCCCTCGACATTACCACTACGCTGAAATTTTATCCTAGCTAGAACGCTGTTATCTGTATATAATATTTTTTTTTTCTTTGAAATGAAAACGTCCCTTCATGAACAGCGACATGACGCCTCCTAACCCGGCAAAATGTTGATGAAGTACCCGGATGTTAATACATTTTCAATGGAGATCCACGACTGGGCACACTCAGAAAAATGCTCACAAAATACGTGTTAAAAAATGCCATTTTGACCTGGATATTGAGCCAGTAAAATTAAATGACATTAAATTATGTCAGGAAAGTATTAAAATTACTCTGACGCACACACATTTCCAAATATTAGTGTTGAAAGTTACACGGATCTGCGCTGTTCAAGCTGCTGAGCTGAGGCGTCCTGCAGCAGCTGTGTTCACGCAGCTCCTAAAACCATTACATTTATATACATATTATATTTTTACACAATTATCCCTTATTGACCGAGTTTCATTCATGAAGTCAGTGGTGTGTGTACACATCTCTATGTGTGGGTGTGACTGTGAGCGGCACAGCGCAGGTCATTATAATCTCATTATTTTAAGGAGCAAATTAAAAAAACCCCAGTCTCGTCGAACAATTTTAATCACTAACGACAAGTATTTTAACAAGACATTGGTCTAGCAGTGGAAAATATCAACTAGACATAAGTGAAGAGTTAATGGTCCGTGTCATCGAGCGACACGGCAGGAAACATACAGGTGTTTATCATCCAAATATCACGGACAAAGTGACAAGAAGAACCAAAACCACTTACTTATGGAAAGAAATATTGTCTCCCTTGTTCCTCCGTTTGTGGCTTTGCCATCATGTGCAGCTTTCCGGCATATTCCACCTGTTTCTTGAACTTCTATGCACGCAAATCACTAACTTGCCCGGAATTAAAATGTCGATCACGCCTCCTTACTGACAGTATTTACTTAATGGTTTTCATTATGCTGTTGTTCCTATTTTGAAAGTTCAGTAAGTGGACTGATATGTTAAACATATCACTTTTAATTACAAATTCATCCGCACACGCCTGAGTTTTCATTATCCTTCATTTGTTTGGCATTTTTTGTTGAAAATTTAGCAGGTGAACAATGGGTGTGTTTAAAACAATATTGTGGTGTTCTTAATTCATAATGTGAAGTAAAACAGAGCATGCCATGTAAAAAAAAAAAAAAACAGTTTTATTTTTGCTTAATAAACTGTACTATGTTGTCAAGACTATTTCTATTTAGTTTCTTTTTTCTGTATTAGCATATTTGATATTGGAGTAATCCAGAAGTAATTGAAAGTAATCAAGTTACATCACTTTAATATTATGGTACTTGGATTACGTTACTGATTACATTTTTCAGCAGGTAACTAGTAACTGTATCGGAATACATTTTTAAAGTAACCCTCCCAACCCTTTAATAAGCTTGTTTAGTGAAGTTCATTTGTTCTTTGTCTCGGCCTTGGCCTGACTTTCCAGCTTTCATCCCATCATTTAGCACAATTTGGCAATGGGAAAGCTTGCTTGTTTGTGGACATTTTGTTGTCACGCTAATGGATACTAATGGGTTCTATTAATGCCACTGTTGTGCTTGGGGACAAACACAGTGATGAGACGCTGTAGATCCTGGGCATGTTGACCCAGTGGGAGTTTGTGAACTTTATCAGGGTCTCCCTTTCATCCCCTTGTCATCAAGGAGATTATTGTAGCTATGTTCTCAGATCATTTTGTTTTTCTGTTTACATTTCATGCAGTGTTTTGAAAGCCAGCTGTTTTATTCACATGGCGTTTTTCATGGTTACTGTGGTTCCTTCAATCAGTATTAGTATTTACAGGTTACAAACTATTATTTTGTACCTTACTGCTAGCCTGACAATGAACTGAATCGACAGTCCCATTAAATGAAGAAAAGATGCAGCATACAAGCTGTGAATGAGTCCCTTCAGCTGCTCCCTTGTTTTGCACTCGGGGTCACCACAGCAAATCCAAGGTGGATCTGCATGTTGAACTGGCACAAGTTTTACGCCGGATCCCCTTCCTGACGCAACTCCACATTACATGGAGAAATGTGGCGGGGATGGGATTTGAACCGGGAACCTACCGCACTGAAACCAAGTGCATTAACCACTTGGCCACCACCCCTGCATACAAGCCAAGAGATTCAAAAAGCAGTAAAAGTCAACAAGAGCGATTCAAAATGGTAAAGTGTCAAAACGTTTTCATCGGGCAAATATATAGACAGTCAGCCTCAAGTGATGAGATTTGACACAAGATGATTGATTCATCCATCATTGAGCCAAAGCTCTGAATTATTTTCCCAGATTCGGCCCCTGATACCCCGCTCCATCAGCAAATCATTTTTAGCTCCTGTTTGCTTTGCAAAGACTTAGGGTTTACCCTGCATTTAGAAATTCAGTTGGCAAGACCTGGAAATGGAGGAAGATGGTGGTTGAGGAAGGCAACCTTGTTTGTGGGCATCTCGTGAATGCTGTCACACGAACAAGTGTGAATCAAGTCAGCTAATGGTGCTTTCATGCTTGGGTGCAAGCCTTGTAATGAGACTGTGGCGCCCAGGCGCGCTCAGTCAGTAGGACTGTACAAACATTCCTAATGAATCAGGACACCAGAAGCACCTTATCTCTTTTCAGTGTCAGTTTCTATGTAATGCGTGACTCATTTCTCAAATAAATTTTTAACATTGAGTGTAGTGTCATCCTAATGTACATTCTGCTGGTAACTGTACAGTTGTAAAATAGATTTTTAGAGTTGCAGACTTCTTAGCTGGCAGTTTCTTAGTTGTCAATTCCTTAATTGTAAAATCCATGGCAATTAATTGAGAGCCAGGCGGAGTGTGAGACAACACATCTCAGATTTAATCTTTTTTTTTTTGTAATATGAAGGGGTATGGTAAGAACTGGGGGGGATTGGTGGAATTGGATTTTTAAGTAAAAAATTGTCACTGCGTCCAAAGTGAACCTCGTGATATTTCAACAGCTTACTCTAAGGGTCATGTTTTTATTGGATGTTAAAATTTTGTGAGGTTGACTTAGGCCACAGCCTATAGGTGGTGCTCAAAACCACTAGTTGTAACAGTTTAGCGCCATATTTCCAGGGAAACTCTGACATGCACCCTCAGTGTACCTCGATATGCATGCTTACATAAAATGGGTCCTCCACTACAACTTAAAATCAGCACGTTACACATAGGGTGCCTGCACATGGGGGGGTATTTTACAACTGTAGTTGTTTTTGTGGACATTGCCAGGGCACTTTTAAGATTGTGCCCTTAGTGTACCAAAGTCTCTCAAATGTAAGCTAATGACTTCTTCCACTGTTCTTTTTCACGAGGAAGAAATTGGTTTGTTACACTAAGGCTGAGTCTCAATTCTACCCCTTGGCCCTTCCCCTTACCCCTACCCCTCCGTTTTGCGCGGGCACGAGAGACGGAGGGGTGTCTCAATTCTCTTTTTGGAGCGAGGCGGAGGGGTAGGCGAAGGGCTTCAAACCCCTCCGTTTGGAGTGAATCTGGATGCACACTCCGTTTGGAGGGGTCGGAGGAGCTTACTGCTGTCTCTGAAAAAATAAACATGGCACCGAAAGAGCCGCACAAATGAAGCGGCTTTCATTACAAATTACACTGTTTAGAAAGCTTACACTGTTTAGAAAGCTATAACTTGCCAAAAAACTTTACAGGCAGTTGTCTATGACAGCAACGTGTATGCTGCTGGATGCATGTTGCGTATATTGTTGTTCTGAGGAATATCATAACTTCGCTCGTGCGCTGAGGCGTTATAATGCATATACAGTGGTCCCTCACTATATCGCGGTTCACCTTTCGTGGTCTCGCTGTTTCGCGGATTTTTTTTTGTGCAATTTTGCATGCTTCTTTTTTTTTAACCGTCTGCTGTGCTTAGTTGCAGCCAAAATCTGGCAACAGGTCCAGAGACTACACTCGCTGTTTTGATGCAGAGCGCTCCAGCAGCGAAGAAAAAGCACACGCATTGTGTTCTGCGTGTGTCTGTTTATAAGAATCTTCTCGCTCAGAAGAAAAAAAGAGCGCCAACAACTACCCATATCACTCGGAAAAAGACACCTGCCCCGAGGTGGAAAAACGCTGCGGAGCAGCGCCACGATGAAGGCGCGATCAGAGGAATACTGGTCAGTTACTGTTAATAATTTCTTATGTGTCCAACCTCGTAGGTTGATCGTTAAAATTAAATTTGTTAGTTCTAAAAGCCATCATAATTATTAATAGGAAAACGTTCTATTTTTATTTCTTAAACAAATGTTTGGGCCTGAAAACAAGTTTTGATCTTTGGTTTCATTCTATAATACTGGACTTATTTTTCTACTAAGGTTTGAACTTTGAGAGTGTTTACACAGGAGAGAAAAGTGAGAAAATGTGTGTAGTGGGGGTTTTACAGCCTTAAAACATCTATAATAATTGTAAAAAAAATAACGCTGCTACTTCGCGGAATTCACCTATCACGGGCTATTTTTAGAACGTAACTCCCGCGATAAACGAGGGACCACTGTACACACGAACGCTACGATAAGACACTTCTCGCAACGGAGAAAATCATGATAAAGGATAAGCACGTTAATTTGTATGGTCATAAATCTTTGTATAATATCAATCCCTGCTGTTCTGAGATCTGCTGTTCAGATCTGTAACGTGTGTGTATTTTGTAAACAAACGGAGCCCTGAACACACTCGTCTCCTAATAAGCTTTCAGGCAGAAAATGAGAAGTTTCATCAATGGGAATAAGTTGGAAAATATCTACACACACATGTATATGTGTAACACATAACCTGACGTCCTAATAGACTGATATTATTTGTCAAGGAAATTTCTAAAGGAAATGGGGCTGGATGCAAAAAATGGGAGAATTTGAAAAAGAAATATTAACATAACGAGATGCAGCCCAGAACATAACATACAGGTGCTGGTCATATAATTAGAATATCATGCAAAAGTTTATTTATTTCAGTAATTCCATTCAAAAAGTGAAACTTGTATAATGTATACATTCATTGCACACAGACTGATATATTTCATGTTTATTTTAAATAAATAAACAGTTTTCCTGTTTTATCATTAGTATTTTATATGATTGTGTGTCTTTTTTTATTCTTTTTATTTTTTTATTGTGTTTTAATCTTATTTCATTTTATTCTGCTTTTAAATGATGTTTGTGAAGCACCTTGAGACGATTAGTCGTGATTTGGTGCTATATAAATTAATAAATTATTATTATAAATTATTTTAATTAGTAATGAATTAATTACTAATCAATTAATGATTAATCAAACAATATTAATTACTATTATTGATTAATTATTAGTATTATTAACATTAATACATTATTAAATCATTTATTATTAATACTATTAATTATTATTATTATTATTATTATAAATTACATATTAATTAAATTAATTAACATGACATGATTGCGATGCATCAAAGAAATCTGCGACTTCTTCTATTTCTTTGCATTTACACAGAAAGGCGAGAAAATAAAAAGAGCAAACAGGCTACTGCAACAAGTTGCATTTCGGTTGCCATGTTAACAAACAGTGAAAACGGCAGTTTGAGACGGGCAGTTTTTTTTCTCCTAAGGCGGAGGGGTGTCTCAATTCATAGGGCTAGAGGCATACCCCTTTGCCTTACCCCTTGTTTTAAAGGGGTAGGCATAGGGGTAGGGGTAGGGCCAAGGGGAAGGGGAAGGGGTACAAAAGAGAATTGAGATTGGGGGTAAGAGTGCATGCCTATATGTGAGCTCAAATAACAACAAAGCATGCAGTTGACTTTTAAAAATACTTTCATCAAAATTTATAGATTTTATTATTAAATGAGCAAAAAAAAAAAGGTCATCAATTACTGCATTTCACCATTGCCGCTATCCTCATCAGAATCTTCTTCACTGCCATTATCTAAAGTATTGCATCCAGTGATGTTGTGTCTTTGTACATTGCTGCATTCATCTTTCCCTCAATCCTGACTAGTCTCCCAGTTCCTGCTGCTGAAAAACATCCCCACAGCATGATGCTGCCACCACCATGCTTCACTGGAGGGATGGTGCCTGGTTTTCTCCAAACATGATGCCTGTATTCACACCAAAGAGTTCAATCTTTATCCCCTCAGACCAGAGAATTTGTTTCTCATGGTCTGAGAGTCCTTCAGGTGTCTTTTGGCAAACTCCAAGCAGGCTGCCATGTCCCTTTTACTAAGGAGTGGCTTCCGTCTGGCCACTCTACCATACAGGCCTGATTGGTGGATTGCTGCAGAGATGGTTATCCATCTGGAAGGTTCTCCTCTCTCCACAGAGGAATGCTGGAGCTCTGACAGAGTGACCATCAGGTTCTTGGTCACTTCCCTGACTAAGGCTCTTCTCCCCTGATCACTTTGTTTGGAGGGGTGGCCAGCTCTAGGAAGAGTCCTGGTGAATCTGACTTTCTTCCATTTACGGATGATGGAGGCCACTGTGCTCATTGGGACCTTCAAAGCAGCAGAAATGTTTCTGTACCCTTTCCCAGATTTATGCTTCAAGACAGTCCTGCCTCAAGACAATTCCTTTGACTTCATGCTTGGTTTATGCTCTGACATTCACTGTCAAATGTGGGATCTTTCATACTGGCTCTGTTGTCGCCACTGTGGAGAAAAAAAAAAAAAAAAAAAAGAGTAGCTAAAAGATTAACAACATTTCATTAATATTATGAATAAAGTAAACTACTAAAATAGTTAGCATTGTTATTTAGGAGATGTTATGTCCTTCTCTAATTTAATTTAATCAATTTGCTAAAATATATACATATTAAGTATTTGTAGTTTTGGGAATTTCAGTTACACTAGAGGAGATTTCACTGGTATATCATAGTATTGAATTGTTGAATTGTGATGTGTATCAAATCGGCATACAAGTATTGTGATACGTATCGGACCATGACATAGGTGTATCGTACCATCCTCATTGCTTATGAGTTTTTTTTTTTTTTTTTTTTTTACATCTGCTTATTCAGTAACTGGCTTCATGGTGTCATAGCTCCTTATCAACAAGAAAAAAAAAATCTCCACGTCACCCTAGGCCTGTGCTCTTTATTTCCTTCTATTCAGCGGTTGATGGACTTGATGTCTTACGGTAATTGTTGTCTTTCAAACATGAAAATGCGGATTGTTTTGTTCCTATCTAAAACATGGTCCCAATTTCCTTTTGCATATATCTCTTTGGCCATTTTTCTCTACCATGCCATTGCTACTTATAATAATGTTCACTCTCCTGTCACCTGCTTCACTTCCAGCCAATGATGTCATCAGTTAAACCAGTGATGAGTCACATCAAACAGAATATTGGGAGTAGTAACTTTCAGTTGGAGTCTTTTTCTCGTTTTAGCTCTAAGATGAATATTTTTAATATCTTTTGAGTTTCACTATAAAAACAAACATTATTGCACTGCACCTCAACATTTTCAATGATTGTAAGTTTACATCTGACAGCAAGAAAGACAAATATGAACACGTCATTCAGTAGCATATTGACAATTCTGTTAATTTCACTCATCTGAATTATTCATCAACAATCAGGTCTGACAGGCTGAAACTGTCTTCATGACACAAGTACATTTTTAATGATTATCTTCATGAGCTATGCAAGAGGTCTCGTAATTGTTGTTTACTGCTGTCTATCCAACCGCATGTTATTTTTATACCATCATGATTACTCCCTGTGCTGCGTAGAGTGTTTGGGAAATGAAGTCCATTGGTCCAAAGAGCTGTTTTCCTATCAAGTGCCATGAAATGTTTCCAAATTTGTACTTTGTTGAGCTGTTTGCTGTGAGCTACAAGTTTTCCAGTTAGGACTGTCAGTTTGTGGAAATGAGTGAGGATCTACTACTTCTACTTCTTTTCGCTACTGTCAAAGCCGATCAACCGTCATCATCTCACCCTGTCCTCTGCCTCATGTGTCACACAAAACCACCTGTTGTCCTCCCTCTCACACCTCCTCTTTGTTCTCCTTCTTCTCCTCCTGTCTGTCTGCATCCTTCTCCATATAACCTGCGTTCCTCCTCTGCACATGCCCAAACCATCTCACTCTTGCCTCACTCACTGTCTCCTAACCATCCCACCTGACTGTCCCCGTTATGCTCATTCCCAAGGTGGACCCTTTGTTTTCCAGTATTATGTACGAAAACTATACAGCATAGATAGACAAAAATCTAAATAAAAAATAGAATGTTTTTTTTTTTTTGGTTTATTTATTTTTAACATCAGTCTTACAGAATCAGCATTCAGTGTGTATTCTAATCCAATTATATTTTTTCAGCGAATCTGATTGGCTAATCGTGTTACATATCAGGCGTATAATATCTGTGGAATGGTGGCCAAAGATGTATTACTCCGCACCTTGACCAGAGTTCTACGAGATTTTATTACTGTTGAATGTCATTCCTGTCCTCCGCGCACAACAGTGCATGCGCAGTATTGTCGGGAAAGATGTACAGTTCATCAGAACACTGGCTGCGTGCGCTGTTAGCTGTTAGCGCTGTTAGCTCAGAGTGAGAAAAAGTCGCATGCCGCCGTTGAAATGGGTGAATTTAAGCTATGGTACAAAAGTACTGATGTGGATTCTGATACAGAATTACCATTTCATGTTTGTTGGATTTGATGGATTTTCACATTTGATGGATTACTCCGTGCCCTGACCGCTGTTGGAGAGACGCCCGCTGCTTCACGGTAAGCTGAGCCTCGCTGACTGAATCACCTACAGAAAAATAAACTGTGCAAACGATGGAATTAGATTAGAATGGGAAAAGCCCCCTTATGTCTGATGATGTGTCAGATGTTCATGCTGTCATACAGTCGAAAATATCTGTTTTACTGGCTCCGCTAACGTGTCACAGGTAAAACTCCTTTTTACCGTCTCCATTACGCGTCACCGGTAAAGCTCTATTTCCGACCGTATATCCCAGCATGAACATTCGACACATCATCAGACACAACAGGGTTATGCCCGAATTATTCGGTTTCAGGCTGGGGGATTAGACAGAATATTTTTGCTGGTCAGATTGCAGTCAGAATGGTTGCATTTGCATTTTCCATGTTGTCCCAACTTTTTCCAAGACTGTATGTCTGCAGCCCCGCAGCCACCCTTCTCATAGCATTCATCTCATTACCTCTCTTGTGGTATACGTCAGCCACGCCCCCTGCACTTTTACATTTAAAAATAAAAGCTCATGACACATATCATAAAATGTCCAGTTCATATCATAAAATGTCCGGATTCATATCATAACAAATGTCCGGTGTAATAAAAGCACAAATGTCCGGATTATTAAGATTAATAAAAGCTCACGTCACATATCATAAAAATGTCCAGTTTCATATCATAACAAATGTCCGGTTTTGTTTCTCACAGGAACGTTACTTAAACTGACCAGTGGATAAAGAAGAGGTGGTGTGTACTATGTTTACAGCTTATCTATATATACTTCTGCATGAAATAAAGGTGTGATCTGATATATATATATGTATATATATCAGAATATATATACATATATATATCTATCAGTATTTTATTACAGAGATTAGAGCATGCCATAGGTATTAAAGGCACTGCGCTGCAGTGGTTTGAATCATATTTGTTGTGTGGGCCGCTGAAGAGGAGGTACTGCTGGCCCACCACCAGAGGGCGCCCTGCCTGAAGTGCGGGCTTCAGGTACGAGAGGGCGCCGGAGCAACCGGGAGTGGCATCTGTCATTCATCATCAGCACCAGCTGTCACTCATCATCACCAACCACATCACCATAAAGGCCGGGCAGCATCTTCACCTCGCTGCCGAGAAATTGTTCTACCTAACAGGTAAACACTCAGCCGTAGTTTTGTTCTGAACATTTGCAGGTGTACCTGTTTGACTGGTCAGCAGCTGGAAGGTGGGAGGAGACGATGCTCTTCGCTCCTCGGATAAGTAGTCTTTCAGGCGCTGCACGTTATTGTTCCTGTGTGACTGTGCTTAAGAGGTGGAGGTGTTTCCCACCCGTATCTGACTGTTTGCTGGGTGTGCACGCACCCACCATTACCTGTCTGTTTTTCTGCCAGCAGTACCAGATCTGACAGCCGGAGGCAGTGGCCACCTGGGGACTCAGCACTTGGTGGCTCCGGAGTGCTCCAGATCCGTTGGCAGTGGAACACTTGTGGAATCCGGCTCTTCTCTGGACAGGCGTCTTCTATCCTCGAGCCTGCCCACACGTCACCGTGAATTATTGACTGCTATTCTAAATTGTGTTGTCTGTTGTTCTGTTGTGCACATTCACAACATTAAATTGTTGTATTCCATTGTCCGTTCATTTACGCCCCCTGTTGTGGGTCCGTGTACCTACACTTTCACAATATTTATCTAATAGATTACAATTTGTTCATGTAAATGGGGAATCGTCTTCACAGACTAAAGTTAATTATGGAGTTCCACAAGGTTCTGTGCTAGGACCAATTTTATTCACTTTATACATGCTTCCCTTAGGCAGTATTATTAGAAAGCATTGCTTAAATTTTCATTGTTAGGTAGATGATACCCAGCTTTATCTATCCATGAAGCCAGAGGACACACACCAATTAGTTAAACTGCAGGAATGTCTTACAGACATAAAGACATGGATGACCTCTAATTTCCTGTTTTTAAATTCAGATGAAACTGAAGTTATTGTACTTGGCCCCACAAATCTTAGAAACATGGTGTCTAACCAGATCCTTACTCTGGATGGCATTACCCTGACCTCTAGTAATACTGTGAGAAATCTTGGAGTCATTTTTGATCAGGATATGTCATTCAATGTGCATATTAAACAAATATGTAGGACTGCTTTTTTGCATTTGCGCAATACTCTAAAATTAGAAAGGTCTTGTCTCAGAGTGATGCTGAAAAACTAATTCATGCATTTATTTCCTCTAGGCTGGACTATTGTAATTCATTATTATCAGGTTGTCCTAAAAGTTCCCCGAAAAGCCTTCAGTTAATTCAAAATGCTGCAGCTAGAGTACTGATGGGGACTAGAAGGAGAGAGCATATTTCACCCATATTGGCCTCTCTTCATTGGCTTCCTGTTAATTCTAGAATAGAATTTAAAATTCTTCTTACTTATAAGGTTTTGAATAATCAGGTTCCATCTTATCTTAGGGACCTCATAGTACCATATCACCCCAATAGAGCGTTTCACTCTCAGACTGCAGGCTTACTTGTAGTTTCTAGGGTTTTTAAAAGTAGAATGGGAGGCAGAGCCTTCAGCTTTCAGGCTCCTCTCCTGTGGAACCAGCTCCCAATTCGGATCAGGGAGACAGACACCCTCTCTAATTTTAAGATTAGGCTTAAAACTTTCCTTTTTGCTAAAGCTTATAGTTAGGGCTGGATCAGGTGACCCTGAACCATCCCTTAGTTATGCTGCTATAGACTTAGACTGCTGGGGGGTTCCCATGATGCACTGAGTGTTTCTTTCTCTTTTTGCTCTGTATGCACCACTCTGCATTTAATCATTAGTGATTGATCTCCGCTCTCTTCCACAGCATGTCTTTTTCCTTATTCTGTCCCCTCAGCCCCAACCAGTCCCAGCAGAAGACTGCCCCTCCCTGAGCCTGGTTCTGCTGGAGGTTTCTTCCTGTTAAAAGGGAGTTTTTCCTTCCCACTGTCGCCAAGTGCTTGCTCACAGGGGGTCGTTTTGATCGTTGGGGTTTTTCTGTAATTATTGTATGGCTTTTGCCTTATTAATACAGTGCCTTGGGGCAACTGTTTGTTGTGATTTGGCACTATATAAATAAAATTGATTTGATTTGATATATATATATATATATATATATATATATATATATATATATATATATATAGGCCATATTTCATCGAGATTTTTTGGGTTGAGTTAAATATTTAAAATGAGATTACTTGTTTTGCTCAGGTGTGAGAAAAGGAGACATTTTGAAATGTAAGAGCGAAGGGGGCGTGGCTTTAATCTGGTTTTAGACACCTCCAGCAACAGTTGGTCAGAAGACCTTAAGGCTCTGGTTGGGGTGTAAGGAAAAACAAGATACACTGGCACCAGGTCATTGAGGTCTTTAAAAACAAAAGAAGTTTAAAATCAACCTGGTAAAGGACCGGAAGCCAGTGAAGCGTAGCCAAGACCAGCGTAATGTGATCTGACTTTTTTTTCTGGAAAGAAGATGAGCAGCAGCGTTCTGAATAAGCTGGAGGAGGTTTAGAGAGGTCTGATCCAAGCCAATGTACAGAGAGTTACAATAATCTAGTCTCCTTGCAACGAAGGCATGGATAACCTTCTCGAGGTCAATCCTAGATAAATAATTCATAATTCATTTTATTGGATAAAAAAGATATATACAAAAATGTATATAAAGACGCATCATAACAATAAATATTGTAATGAAAAACTATTTTAAAAACAATTTTAAAACCTGGTGGTAATTTATTTTAAAAACATTAACACTGGTTGAGGAGACCACTTCATATAGTAAACTATTCCATATTTTAATTGCTCAGTTGCTAAAGAATTTTTTTCTTAAATTCAACCTGGACCTTTGTACTTTAAGGGTCAATTCTTGGCCTCTCAGATAGCATTTGAAAGAAATCTACAAATTTCCATTTTCAGACAGCATACCTTCTCATTTGAAAAGAAATCTACAAATTTCCATTTTCAAAACCATCCAAAATTTCATAGATCTTGATTAGGTCACCTCTAGTACATCTGTCTTCTAGGGTAGTTAAACCTAATTCTAAAAGTCTCTCTTATATATGGCATATGCTGCAATTCTGGAGCCAACTTCGTGGCCCTTCTCTGCACTTCATCTAAAATATTTTTATCTTTCTCAAGGTATGGTGCCCAAACCTGAACACAATATTCAAGATGGGGACAAACAAAGGTCTTATACAAAAGAAGAAATGACTCTTTCATTAAACGAGAATGCCCTTTTTATCATGTCTGGAACTATTTGCTTTGGATGCTGAAACAGCAACATGCCTAGAAAAAGACAGGTCATTCAAAATCAAGACTCCAAGATCTTTTTCCTCCATGGCAGTCTCTAAAACGTTTTCATTCATAACGTAATCATAATGTTGGTTTTTCCTTTCCCATATGAATAACTCTACATTTCTGTTCATTAAACCCAAGTAACCAGTCATCAGACAAAGCAGTAAGATTATTTAAGTCTTTTTGGAGATCCTCTCCATTGACAAGTGAAAGAATGGGATGGTACGCCTTGGTATCATCAGCGAAGATTTCACAGCTTGATCTTATTACACATGGCAAATCATTAATAAATAACACAAACAATATTGGCCCAATAACTGACCAGGCACAGGCACACTGGCCTATAGTTGCCTGTGACTGCCTTGTCCCCTTTCTTAAAGATGGTGGTGACATGAGCTCACTTCCATATATCTGGAAGTTTACACTGATCAAGGGACTGTCGTAGAATGCAATACAGGGGTAAATAAATGGCCACGGCCAACTCTTTAAGAACTTGAGGTTGGATTTCATCTGGACCCATCGACTTGTTGGGATTTATCTGTATCAGTAAATTTTTTACATCTTCAGGGGAGAAAAATATATCCTCTAGTACAGGGTTGCCCAACCTTTTTTGAACTGAGATCTACTTTTAAAGTTGACAGTGTATCGAGATCTATCAAGCCATATCGAAAGCCATAATTTATTGTGTACCAATGTAATAACACAATTTTCTGGCACATAGGTAAAGTTTTAACAACAGTAATAATGCATTATTGAAGGAAATGTGCATGGTGTGAAGAATAAGCGCAAGTAGGTCTAAGACTGGCCTGTAACAACACAACAACAAACCACTCAAATTACTCAATGCCTAATTAAAGTTGGAAAAGCTGTTCCCTACCTTAGCTGGACTTCTAACACTGAGAGAAGGCTTAAAGTAAGAAAGGCTAAATCCAAAAGCTGTCCATATTTAGCATGGATTGAACATTTTAGAAATTCTTTAATTTTGGGCAACAATTCAGAAAACTGTTCCAGAAATTTACCTCTGCTGAGCCACCTAATGTCTATGTACAGCAGACCTCCAGTTGTGCAAGGAATAATGAAAAATAAATAAATAAAAAAATAAAACTCCAAACACTGTCATCTTTATCAAAAGCAGTAAATCGCCGTATTAATAGTCACCGTTTATCACTGTATTATATTTATAAACTGTTACATGCACGGCTCACCCTTGTTGCTTTTGCAAACATTACACTAAACTAATGCACGAAAAATACATAAATAAAAACTAAAATCCCAAACACAGTCATCATTTTTTAACAAAAGGAGTAAAATCAGAGAATTAATAATCACAGTTTAACTGAGCTAATGGCTCACTATTTGCATTTGCATACCGTTTTTGTCCACAGTGTAACTTATTTCTGCTCTTTAAGCTGTTATGTTGCTTCAAAGACATTTTTCTCGTTTTCATTTGTTCTCCTCTGCATCCTGCACCATAGAAGAAGAAGACGAAGAAGAGCTCTCTTCTTCTTTTATGGTGTTTAATGGCAGCCGACATCCTTATTGGTGCAGTGCTACACCAATAAGGATGTCCACCAATAACCACCAATAACTTCTGCACCAATCCGTTATAGCAGCACTGCCCATTACAGCACCAATGTCATGCGATCGACTGGAACTCAGTCGGCGATCGACCAGTCGACCGCAATCGAGTGGCTGGGCACGCCAGCTCTAATACATTGTGGTCACTCACTTGACAATAAAAATCGAAAGGTTCACGTACTGTTTCACCATAAACGCAGTGCATAAAATCGTTAGCCCAGATCAGACTTCTATCACAAAGACTGACTGAAAAAAGCAATTAAATTCAACAGCAATTTCCTGGTCATCATTGATATCAACACCATTTTCTCAAGCTTACTAGTAGTAGGCCTACTCTTTGTCTTACTGTTCACATACATATAGAATGCCATTTACAAAGATTTCTCTCGAATTGCCTTTTTGCAGCCCTAATTTTTTTTGTTGGCTGCATTCCTCGATTTTACATACTCTTGGTATCTAGCATGAGATTTAGTTTCCTGGTACCTCTTCCATGCAAAGTATTTTTTTCGGATACACCTCTTAACCGGCCAATTTAACCAGGGTGGGTTTACCTTTCCACCACTTGTTTTAACAACAGGTACACATTCCTTAACAGCAGTATTGGTTTGTTTGTGGAAGTGCTGTGTATATGGTTTGGACTTGGCTAGGAGACAGAGTTGGAAGAAACTTGTTCTAACAACAGCACTGATTTGCTTATCAAATTTAAAATGGGTGTCAAAAATCACCCCAAGGTTCTTCACACAGGAGTGAATGTTGGAACCCAGGGGACCCAGGACATCAGCAGAGCAGGCTGTGGAAGTGCCCCCCCACCATACAGGATAACCTCCATCTTGGATTCATTAAGATTTAATAGGTTAGCACTCATCCAAGGTTTGATCTCACTCAAACAATCCAGTAATGGCTGCATTAGGTCATTGTCTAATGACCTTAGTGGCAGGTAAATTTGGACATCACTGGCAAAGCAATGGAAAGAAATTTGGTATTTTTGAAAGATACTGCCGAGAGGCAACATGTACAAAAGGAAAAGAATTGGACCTAGAATGGCGTCTTGAGGAACTCCACAGGCCAGTGGGGCCACATCTGAAGAAAAGTGGCCCAGCTGCACAGAAAAGCTCCGCTCTGTGAGGTAAGAACTGAACCAGTTGAGAGCAGAGCCTGTGATGTCCACATACTGCTCAAGATGACACTGCAGAATCACATGGTCCACTGTGTCAAAGGCAGCTGACAAGTCTAAAAGCATCAGGATGGCAGGACGACCTGAGCCAGCAGCTAAAATCAAATCATTAAAAACTCTCAGTAGAGCGCTTTTCTGTGCTATGTCTGGGTTTGAAGCGAGACTGAAACTTTTCATAAATGTCCATCCACCCATCCATTTTCTTCCGCTTCATCTGAGGTCAGGTCTCGGGGGCAGCAGCTCAAGCAAAGCCGCCCAGACCTCTCAATCCACACACACCTCCCCCAGCTCCTCCGGGGGAACCCTGAGGCATTCCCAAGCCAGCTGCGAGATGTAGTCCCTCCAGCATGTCCTGGGTCTTTCCCGAGGCCTTCTCCCGATGGGACATGCCCAGAACACCTCTCCAGCGAGGCATCCAGGGGGCATCCGAAAAAGATGCCCGAGCCGCCTCAGCTGGCTCCTTTCGACGTGGAGGAGCAACGGCTTGACTTCGAGCTCCTCGCGAGTGACCGAGCTCCTCGCCCTATCTCTAAGGGAGCGCCCAGCCACCCTGCGGAGGAAACTCATCTTGGCTGCTTGTACTCGCGATCTTGTTCTTTCGGTCATGAGCCAAATCTCATGACCATAGGTGAGGGTCGGAACATAGATCGATCGGTAGCGTTGTCCCCCTGCTTAGCTCACTCTTCACCACAGTGCTCCGATACAGCGACCTCATCACTGCAGATGCGGTTGCTGTATCAGCCCGGTATGGTGGAGCCGGGGCCGCACCCTGGAGCCAGGCCTGGGGTTGGAGCTCGCGCGCGAGTGCCTTGTGGTTGAGCCTTAGCCCACGGGGCCTGGCCAGGCCCAGCCCAAAAGAACAACGTGGGCCCGCCCTGCTGTGGCTTCACCACCTGCAGAGGGGGCCATGGGGGTCGGGTGCAGAGAGGACTGGGTGGCGGTCGAGGGCGGGTGGCCCGGTCTGCGCTCACAGCCTCTGGCTGTCGGGACGTGGAATGTCAACTTCATAAATGTCATGCTGGGCTAAAAAGCATGTAGTCCAGTTGCAATTTCTCCAACACTTTAGATGAAAAGGGGAGTTGAGTTATACGCCTAAAATTAAAAAGGATGGAAGATCGCCATTTTTCTTTTTAATTAAAGGTTTCACCACAGCATGTTTAAAAGCTAAAGGTACACAGCCAGAGTTAAGACTGGTGTTAACCAGCAACAAAATAGTGGCTCCCACTGAATCAAAAACTTGAAAAATGATAGTAAGCAAGAGATGGAGATATTGTTAAATGTTAATATCATTTTAACTTATTAAAATGGGTCAAGGTTAGCCATCTTTGAACTTGTCCAAGGTCTGTGTCCCAACAATGCTCCCTGTCATTTTGAAGACTCTGGCAGTAATAGGACTGGACTTATGCTGAGCACAGGCAGACAGACGGATGGACGAGAAGCCTTAGCAATACCTGATGGCCACATTTGATGGCCTGGGGTAAAAATGAATGAGGATTCAAACCATGCCATCAGTATTTCTGTGTTTTGTTTTCTCAAAACAGAATTGGAACTATGAAATGGAATGTACAGTGGCTCAAAACATGGTAGAGAAGACTAAATTACACAAAAAATCAGTAAAGGTTAGGGATGTCCTGATCAGGTTTTTTTTTTTTTGTTTTGTTTTGTTTTTTTTCTTTTTGCCCCAATCCTGATCTGAGTAATTAAATATTGAGTATCTGTCGATATGGAGTTTCGATGCTTGTCTTTTTCGAGATATTAAACTTGCTCAGAGCAGAATGCTAGCACATTAAAGTCAATCCAATGTACACGCTTGGCAGTGTAATAGCGCTAATATAAATCAAGAAAAAAGCTACCTTCAATCCAAGCTGTCCCTCTTGGTCCACATAACTATCTGAAATGTCAGCCAACTCCATTAATACTTTGTCATGCCTATGCTGGTACTTTCTGTGGGTAAGGGTCATTTGATAAACTGATTGAACATAATGTGCAGTTCCAGTTTTACCACATAGCAGACATAGAGCATTTTCTGTCAGTCCCCATCTCAACAACATAGCTGGTGTTAACATGAGGTGGTAACGCATGGACGACTGGATTCAAGTCTGGGATGGCAAAGATGTTGAGACAGAAACTTGGCGCCTGGTGTGAACTTGGTGCGAAAACGGACCTTGAATTCAAGCTTCACTTGTTAATTGGCCACAAACACCCCGCATCATGCCCTGTGTTTTGCAGAACAGCAACGGAGACTTCAATTAATGTACGGAAGTAATGCTTGTTTGACATGGGCCATGTACAAAATTGTAATTCCAACAGTGGACATTGGCGCGTATGTACAGTTGTGCGTCAGTGACGTCAGCGCCGAGTGGATATTCTACAAAGATGGCAGCTCGCAGGCGCTCGGGAGAACGCGAAGTTCAAATGTCCGATAAAGGTATATACTTGTGGTACAAGTGTAAAAAGTGTGGAATATCAGCTCTTTGGTATGTTTCTTATAGGAAAGTATTGCATTTCTCACTGTGTAATGTTCCCCTTTAAGTAGGAAAAGAATCCTGAATTGTTCCATTCTCCCAGTCTCAGACCAGGTAAGCATTCTGTCATATTTGTCCCACTTAGTCTGTGCTCCCTGGGATCCAAATGGTACAAGGAAGTTACATTTGTAAGGAGTCGGAGCCATTTCAACCAATCTCGCACTAAAACTTGAAGCCATAAATCCCTAATCTTGTGCGTGGGCATAGTTAACATCCTGAGGTATTTAGGCAGGAAAGAAAAGATATCCAGTGATGCTTCTGTTTTTTATGAAAATAAAATATGTGTGACGAATGTGACAAGAAAAAGACATGAAGATTTCTTCAAACTTTATTTCAAATTTCTTTGAAAACTAACAATGATTCGTGATTGTGAGGTCCAGGTATATAGGGGAGCAGCTCGCTAATATACTGACTACACTAGAGAATAAATGGTGAGGCACTGGGCAGCACACTGACTTCATGGTTGTGAAAAATTCCATGTGATGGACATTACATCTGATTCATTAACATGACTTGTAGATAAAAAAAACAAACAAAAAAAACAACTAAAAACATGTTTTCTTAAATATTTTACTGATTTGCTTAGGAAAAGATGAAATAATCCAATTATTGATGATTTTACATCAAGTTGCACCCTTTCATGCAGTTCTGGCTTTAGAAGGTTTTAGGAAATCTGAGAAATCTGTTTCTACTCCCCCTACATGTCCGATCTTTCTAGACATACATGTAATAACATATGTCAAAACAAAAAAAATTAAATGCAAAAATCTAGCAAAAACTGATAACTAACCAATGTAACTAATGATTTGACAGTCAAAATTCATGTGGGAAAGGGATATTTCCTAATAAATCCAACTTGTATTGTAAAGTTGGTGGTTTTATTATTATGTAAGTTGCACCTTTTTTCAGAATCTGCAACTGAAAATAATTTTTGCTCTGTCATGTTCCATTTTTCATGGAATTGCCCCTTTGATACAGTCAGACCTATTTCCTTCTATTATAGTTTTCTGCTTGCCTACCACTTGTAGATTATTTTCCTGCTCTTTTGATCTTATCATCTTTAAAATGTCTTAAAGCTATTACCACTCTTGCTTTTGCCACCTTAAACTCTTCTATCAGGAAGGCATTCAGTGGTAATTGAATGTTGAATGTTGGCCCTGTGATTGTGTAACCCAGTGCTCGTAAAACTTGGTGGCACACCCAACCATTTTTGCAAAGACTTGTTCACAGTTCTCCCTAAATGCTTGACAGCTGTTTTTGCCAGTTAAATAACATAAGTAGGGGTGATGGGTGCCAGTAGGCAGGGCAGGCAATTGCTTGGGGCCTCCAGTCCGCCAGGGGGCACCAGAGAGCAGACAAACTTTGAACCAATTCAAAATCACAACAGCAGTGAGACAGGGAAAAATTTGCCTTGCTGTCTCACAGTCTCTGACGGGGCCATACCCCCCCCCCCCCCCCCGACAGGGCCATACCCCCCCCAGCCCCCAGAAAGTACCGTGTTCTTAAGTAAACAATCGTGAGTACACTGCTGATGCACCGTGCTCTCTGTCAAAATGAAAAGAAGTTATCTTTCTGGAAGTGAAAAAAGAAAAGAGGAAGAAGAGAAAAGAAAATAAGAGATAGCTTATGTGGCTTATTTACAGTGCCCTCCAAAAGTATTGGAACACTTGGTATTTCACACATTTTAATTTGTTTATGCCATTTCAAAAACAATTGCTAAAATGACCTTCCTTGAACTCAAACTGAAAGTGAATCTCTCCAACTTGATATAAATTAATTAAAAATATAAAAGCCAAGATTGCAGGGGTGGTGGCCAAGTGGTTAAAGCAACGGGATTCAGTGCAGAAGGTTCCGGGTTCAAATCCCACCCCTGCCACATTTCTCCATGTAATGTGGAGTTGCGTCAGGAAGGGCATCCGGCATAAAACCTGTGCCAATTCAACATGCAGATCCACCTTGGATTTGCTGTGACAACCCCGAGTGCAAACAAGGGAGCAGCCGAAGGACTTACTTTTATAAAAGCCAAGATTGTGGGGTGCATAAGTAGCGGAACACACACACACTCATCTTCAACCGCTTAGTCCAGTCAAGGGCCGCAGGGGGCTGGAGCCTATCCCAGCACTCATAGACGTCGAGGCGGGGTACACCCAGGACAGGACGCCAGTCTGTCGCAGGGCCACAAACAGACAAACAAACACAATCACACCCACTCACACACCTATGGACAATTTAAAGATTCCAGTCCACCTAACCCGCATGTCTTTGGATGTGGGAGGAAACCGGAGCACCCGGAGGAAACCCACGCAAACACGGGGAGAACATGCAAACTCCACACAGAAAGGCCACAGGTGGGAATTGAACCCATGACCTTCTCGCTGTGAGGCAACAATGCTAACCACTAAGCCACCGTGCTGTCTAAGTAATGGGACACTTTGGTATAATATCTGTAAATAATCAGTTTTATTGCCAGTTTTCTTCAGACAAGCCAGGGGATTGATACATACATTGATACATTTCCAACTCACTGAATATGTCTTGGACTTTATTTACATCAATTATGAAGAAATACAAACATTATGGTACTCTATGGTAAATCTGTGTGAGTAGACAGTTCTCAAAAACTGAGTGACTGTGCAAGAAGGAGAACAGTGAGGAAAGACACCAAGACACCCTAGAAGAAGTTATAGACTTCTCTGGCTGTAATTGGAGAAATTGTGCATGGTGCATTATTTTGCACTTTGTATCATCAGTTTTACAGCTTCATGATGAAGTGGTATAGAGGAGGATTTTTTTTTACTGCATTATTACATTACATTATTACATTACTGCAAACTTACACATGCAAACAACACAGCAGCCATCCAAGATCATATCAAAATCATGTCTGCACAACACTGTAACAAACATGTGTCCCCACTATTACTGTGCCCATGTTCACCCCAGAATATTTGTTTGTTATTAGTATGTCCCATTTTCACTCTTACACTACCTCCATTCCTGTTCCTTCCAGTACCACGACCTCCATGCCATCCTTCAAGCACCAGAGAAATGGTGGAGCTTTGACTGAGTGCCAGTCGGGTTCTTGGCCACCTCCCTGACTAAGGTCCTTCTGCCCCAATCGCTCAGTTTAGACGGGCGACCAGCTCTAGGAAGAGTCCTGGTGGATCTGAGTTTCTTCCATTTACGGATGATGGATGCCACTGTGCTCATTGGGACCTTCAAAGCAGAAGAAATGTTTCTTTCCCCTTCTCCAGATTGCTTCAAGACAATCCTGTCTCGGGGGTCAACAGGGCAATTTCTTTGACTTTATGCTTGTCTTGTGCTTTGACATGCACTGTCAACTGTGGGACCTTATACGTAGACAGACGTGTGCTTTTTTGAAATCATGCCCAATCAGCTGAATTGGTGGACTCCAATTAAGCTCCAATTACATCTCAAGGATGATCAGTGGAAACAGGATGCACCTGCAATAAAGTTGCAAAAATCTAAAAAAAAAAACCCTTTTTTCACATTGTCATTGTGGAGTATTGTGAGTAGAATTTTGAGGAAATAAAATAATTTTATCTATTTTGGCATATGGCTGTAGCATAACAAAATGTGGAAAAAGTGAAGGGCTGTGATACTTTCTGGATGCACTGCAGGACAGCACTGACAAAAATATTTCCTCTGCTCTTCACCAGCAAAATGGCATCTTTCCACTTCTCCATACTATCTTCTACAGCTTGTTGTGCAACAATTTGAATGTGCTTTTAGTGTTTCCCCACAATTTTTTTCAGGCCTGGTTTTACTCACTAAACCCCCAAACTGTGAGGTGTGTTATTATGCAGAAAAATGTTAGGCACTGAAGTTGAGCAATGTGTGACATCCAACCACAGTCCTGCAAAGCTTGATTATTGGTGGTGGGGAAAAAACAAACCACTTTTCACAACACCCCCCCCCAAATATTCCCAAAAAACATGCTCCAGGGGTCTAAATTTCCTGTCTCCAAAGCAGGTTGACTAAGCCCAGCAGAGGGCGGCATTGTACTGGTGGAGCTCGACATTGGAGAGCGGAAGCATTGGTAGCGCACTTCTCAGCTCAGTAGTATAGCTTGCCGGAGCTCATTGTTGATTCAGTGTTTGAGACGTCATTTGACGTTGCCTATATAAGCTAAACGTAACTCTGCATTTACAGGTCCTGCACATTCCTGCATATTTCTTCATGCCCAAGAAATCCACAGGAGGTGGTGCATTCAGTCAAGCTTCTGATGTTGGCCAGTGAAGGCCAGCAGAGGGCAACGAAGCAGTAATGGCATACTAGCGGAGGTGACATAGTGGTAGTGGAGCTTAACTCTTGCCAGTGTTTTAGCATGAATGTCAAAGAATGTCACCCTATGACTGCTGGGATAGGCTCCAGCTCCCCCTTAATTGGAGTAAGCGAGTATAGAAAATGAATGAATGAAAATTTTTCCAGGACTACAACAAACATCAGTTCTGCCAGACTCCACAGGCGCTAAGTCGTTGACGGTGACTTAGAGCCTGTGGAGTCTGGTGGACCTCGGCGCTAGTCAGCGGTAAAAGCTGAGTCACACTCTGAAGGATAGAGCAAAAGGATTACTTGTGTATTTAAATATTTTATCTGTTGGAGTTAGGGCACCAATGGACAGATGATGTTGCATTTCCACATTGTTCTGTGCTGAGCAGCACTATTTTCCCAGTTAACAGAGAAATGTGCATCGTTTGAAACTCTGTAAGCACAACGTCATGTTTTCTCAGTTGAAGAACTCCACTGCATCCCCACACACACACACACACACAGAGAGAGAGAGAGAGAGAGAGAGAACTGTGTTCTTCTTCAACACTTGGAGCTGTGATTACTGTGTCGGTCCTTTCACCGCTTGTGCTGGACTTTTGACCAATCAGAAAGCCAGAATAAACTGTTGAACTGCTGCAGGAAAAATAAATGACATGCAGAGAACAAAACAACAATCAAACAAGCAAGCAGTGGGAAAACACTCCACCTGATCACACACAAGCACAAAACTTTCTGATGAACTTGGTGGACTTCACAAGAAGCGCATTTTGCAGATCTGAAAATGACTTTTATCTGACACAAATAAACACGAACGTATAGAATCAGTTCCTCATACATTTTGTTGATCCGCCACAGTGTGACTGGGCTTAAGCAACTTTCGCTATTGGTAGTTGCCAGGTGTATCATCAGCGTGTGAATGGGCCATTATATTCTGACGTGTGGTGTCTTCTATTGAAAGCTCTGACCACTGATGCGGTCAGTAGCGGGGGTGTGTAATGTCATGCTGCTGTCAGATGACTGCTGGTAAGATTAAAAAAAAATTATAAGATAATAAGTACTGTGTCAACTTAGTGTTAAAAATAAGTTATTCCCCAGAAGACTGTTAGAGAATACCAGAATTAAAGAGCTGGGGATATAATGAAATGTTGTTGGCATCCAAAATTAATAGATCTTTTGCTGTATTTTTCTTCTGCATTATTAACAAAATGTTTGTCCTGGCAGGGGTTCTCTTTTGCTTGGGTGCCTGCCAGGTCTATAATACTGAAGGGGAAACACTTGCATGACAGCTGAATAGCTTGTCATATTGTCTTCTGTTGAGCTTTTGTAAAAATCTTAGACTTGGTTCCTGAAAAGCACTTTATTTCATCACAAACTAAACCTCATTCAGAACTATTATCACAGTTCAAGTTGTTCAAATTGCAGTAACAATTGAAGTATCCCGACTGAAATCATTACCTTGCTCTCTGTGTGTTCCAATTCTATCACTGGTCGCCTGCTGTTATGTGTGATTGTTCCAGTTGCTAATCACATTCTTGTTTTATCTGATTGACAAAATTTGAAACTGTTTAGGCTAATACATATAATCTACATTTTATATTTCAGTTGTTATTAGACTTTATATAACAGCTGAGTGGATCTTTGTCATTTGATTGGTGCTTTGTGTGTCACATGACATGGATTAATTCATCCCATTTGTGTTGCATTGCATTTAGAGTGCAGTTTTGTTCCATACGTTTGATACCATTGCACTCTGCACACGTGTACACACACAAACGGACATGCACCCACATGCATGTGTGCACGTACTCGCGCACGCACATGCGTGTGCCACACGTGCTTGTGTGCACGCGCAAGTGCCGACCCGGATGTATGTGTGTGTGTGTGCGTGCGTGCGCGCGCGGGGGACAATGACTCTACTGAGACATGATTTGATTGAGCTAACTGATGCTCCTAATTCTTGTAACACATACACAAAACAAATCCACTGCACTGTCTGGAGACTGTTAGCAGGAAGAAAGAATGAAAAGCTGAACTAATTTATGATGTGATTTTTTTTTTTTTTTTTTTTTTTGTGGCTCCACTGAGGATGTACACAGTCTTTTTTTGGTAGTACACCACGGACAAGCGCCGACCCGGTTGCGTGTGTGTGTGTGTGTGTGTGTGTGCGTGCGCAGGACTTATGGACTTTATTTAGCACAGTCGTGAGAGAACTTGAGGATGTTAAAAGCCCATTATCTGAGCACCTGGCAGCTATGAAGAGAGGACAGGCTATTTTGGACAGCCTCATCCCTCTTGCGCACTACAGTTCCACCTGCTTTGTGCGCCAAACGCTGTATATACAATAATTATTTTGAAGCAGCTAAATCATTTTCTGTCAGTTTGTCGGCTGAAAACACCTCTTATCACTTCTGGAATTACAGAGGACTGTTTCATCTGGACCCTTTTTTTTTCCTCTCTCTGTCTTGTGCGCTGAGGTGGAGAACATATTTGGAACAGGTTAAAAGGTAATTATTTGTAATGTTTTTATTGTAATAGCTTGGTGAAACAGTTGCTTGTTCATTCCTTCCTTTATAAGCAGCTATAAAAGTATGTTTATGCTAGATTTAACATCTTGTTATAATGGATCAGATGAGCTCTGCTGTGTGTGCGCATGAACGCCAGCTTGCAAAAGAGGGATTTTGCAGTCAATAACAAACAAACACAAAGTTAAAATGTGCATCACAGTGTTAAAATGACTGTGTTTAAAGCCACAGAAGAAATAAAGCCAGTGAGAAGAAATGCAGAGGTGACTGTCCAGGAACGTAGAACGCCAGCATGCAAAAGAGCGATTTTGCAGACATTAACAGATGAACACAAAGTTAAAAGTTGGATCATTGTGTCAAAAAAAAGCCACAGAAGAAATAAAGCCAGTGGGAAGAACCGCAGAGGCGACTGTCCTTCAACTCGTGGTTTGGTTCAAAATGGTCTAGTCTAGTGCATTTAATGACTCTGGAACACAGGTGAACAGCACCCTGGTGCACGGATGCACACACCGGCCGGACTGTAGTGGAGCGTCAATTTTTGGCCTGCGTTTAAAAAATGTGACAGCATCTCTAATGGATGCTGTGAATTAAAAACCCGCACTTTAAAGCAGAGGTCTCAAACCGGTTCCAGAAAGGGCCGAGTGGGT
This sequence comes from Thalassophryne amazonica, assembly GCF_902500255.1. Classification (NCBI taxonomy): domain Eukaryota; kingdom Metazoa; phylum Chordata; class Actinopteri; order Batrachoidiformes; family Batrachoididae; genus Thalassophryne; species Thalassophryne amazonica. Next base: position 53,705,333 of record NC_047116.1, read on the forward strand.
GCAGGCTTTCTGTGCAACCACCCGCTCCAGCAGGTGATTTCACTGATTAACTGATTTCACCTGCTCAAAGTGATGTTAATCAGTGAAATCACCTGCTGGAGTGGGTGGTTGCACAGAAAGCCTGCACCCTCTCGGCCCTTTCTGGAACCGGTTTGAGACCTCTGCTTTAAAGGGACCAAATGTGGGAGGGCTGGAGTTTTGGACCAAACCCATGCCTAAACGTGCACCAACGCAGCATTACGTGGTGCTACATGGATCATATGTGGCTTGATGTGGATCATATGCAGCGACATGAGCCATTCGAGGCTGGACGGGGCTCAAATGACAGAGGTCTGTCATGGCTTATTAGAGAGGCACACAGAGGTGCCTTACGGATATGTGATAGCTTAAAACGTGGATCATTCTTTGAATAATTGCTGACACACCCATGCGTGGCTCATTATTCATGGCTTATTATTTGGTGGGACTAAGGCTTTAGACATCATTTGAAAAAATTATTTAGCCACTTGAATTTTCAATAGGCAGCCAGGTAGGGGTCAATTGAAGAATTGCACAGGGGTCAAAATGAAAAGATGCTCCAATCATATTGAAAACTATGTATACTGCATTATTTGCCTGATCACAGAGATTCAAAAAGGTATAGTTTGGACTATCTGTGTCTGAATGTTATAGGGTAAAACAGCAAAAATGTTGACAAAGGTCAATTTCAATTTGTACAGGGGATGAAAGTTAAAGTTGCTCCAATTTCGGTAAAAAGTGGTGCAAATTATTGGTTGAGCTAATCGCATTAATAAATGGAGTAGTTTTGACCATGTTGAGTGCTTGGTCTGCAAAGTAAAGTTCAAACAATGTCAACGTCAGTTGGTTTCTATGACATGTGACATATGTTACCCTGTAACATGATAACCCCCATCTTTCCTTGATTAAAAGCCCAGGTGTTTATTTTTTCAAACCGTGCTCAGACCCCACACCTAAACGAAGCAGGCCTTTATTCAAGACCAGCAATTATTAATCATTTTCCTCCCAGGCAAAATTATAATTTTTTTTCACACATTTTAAAAACTTCATGTCTTGTCAGTAGCAAGGCTCGCATTTTGACTTAAATGGGAATTGGTCGGTAATTCATGCAGATACAGTTTGTCCACAGTAGGTTCTGTGATGAATGATATGTGCACAATTAATCATCAGTCTTATCAGACGGTTTGTAGCAAAGTACAGAAGAGTTGGGAGGGAGAGGATTAACAAAATGCTCCTTGCATCCTGCGCTGTAATATGGTGTTTCACACATATCCCTGGGTGTGGTGAACCAAAGACAACCACTTCAGATCAGAGCCCTCTGCGTGGCTGCGAACCCTCTCCATTGCCTGATGTGCAGTTGCCAAACAACAGAGTCCACAAGGTCTGTGATTGGTCACTCTTCCAGTTTCACTCCTTCCTTTCCCATCAGATTTAAAAGTTTTTGCAGTGCACACGCCAATTACTTTGTGATCATGGATTGAATAGAGAAACGTTCAGCATAAAAGTCTGAAAATATGACCAACTTTACAACACTGAGTACAAAAACTACAAAGACACTCAAATGACCCACAATTAAGGGAAATTACATGTAACATTAACATTGGTTTGGGATTGATGATTGCATCAGGAAGTGGAGCTGTCATGTCATGCCCCTACTATTCCCACAGTATGACATCCACCAACGTGACGGAGAACTTCGATCACGCCCACATCGACATTATTGCGTGGTCACAGAGTTACGGAGTTGTACAATCATAAATTAGGCTTTAGAATTTTAAGGTACCACTCTAAAGCGGACCACTCTGCTTAAAAAGAGTGATCCGACCAAATGTCATCCTTTTAATGCACATAATGCCCACCGGTTATTTTAGGCAGGCGTTAATTTTTTTCAGACGAAGTTTTAACCCAGACATTTAATGAGGCAGGCCAGGCGTTTCAAGGTCAAGTGTTTAATCAAAGAAATGCAGTAAGCATGACACCTGGTGCAAACTATTACTTTTTAAACCCCTATTAACTCAACCAATAATTTGCATCACTTTTTACCAAAATTAGTGCAACTTTATCTTTTGACCCCTGTACAAAGTGAAATTGCCCTTTATCACCATTTTTACTGTTTTTACCCCATAACTCCATAACATTCAGTCATGGTCCAAACTATACCTTTTGGGGATATTTATGATCAGACAAATAATGTGGTGTACTTTTCAATATGATTGGAGCATCTTGTAATTTGACCCCTGTGTGAATTGTTCAGTTGACCCCTACCTGGCTGCTCATTGAAAATTCAAGTGGCCAATTGGTTTTTTCAAAAGAGTAATGTCTAAGGAATGTCTAAGGAATATTGTTATATGGTTTAATGAAATACATTTAATCAAAAGCAGCCAAATTAAATTGCTACAACTCTGACTCAAGAAACCAGAGCTGTATTACATCATCACTTAAAGTTGTAATGCCCGTGAAGCCCACTGAAGACTAAATAAAGCAAAGCGTAAAAAAATATTATTTAACATGTATTTTATGACATACACTGACTGGCCACTTTATTAGGTCCATCTTGCTAGTACTGGGTTGGATCCCCTTTGCCTTCAGAACTGCCTTAATTCTTAGTGGCATAGATTCAACAAGGTGTTGGAAACTCAGAAGATGTTTTCCATATTGATGAGATGGCATCACACAGTCGCCGTTCAACCAGTCTTCCAATTTCCTCTGACCTCCAACATCAACAAGGCATTTTCGTACACACATCTGCCGCTTACTGGATATCTTCCTTTTTAGCACTGTTCTCTGTAAACCCAAGAGATGGTTGTATGTGAAAATCCCAGAAGCAGTTTCTGAAATACTCAGACCAGCCCATCTGTCACCAACAACCATGCCATGTTCAAAGTAACTTAAATCCCATTTTTCCCCCATTTTGATGCTCAGTTTGAACTTCAGCAAGTTGTCTTCATAACGTCTAGATGACTAAATGCATTGAGTTGCTGTCATATGATTGACTGATTGGCCATTTGTGCTAACAAGTAATTGAGGCAAAATTATAATTTTTTTTCACACATTTTAAAAACTTCATGTCTTGTCAGTAGCAAGGCTCGCATTTTGACTTAAATGGGAATTGGTCGGTAATTCATGCAGATACAGTTTGTCCACAGTAGGTTCTGTGATGAATGATATGTGCACAATTAATCATCAGTCTTATCAGACGGTTTGTAGCAAAGTACAGAAGAGTTGGGAGGGAGAGGATTAACAAAATGCTCCTTGCATCCTGCGCTGTAATATGGTGTTTCACACATATCCCTGGGTGTGGTGAACCAAAGACAACCACTTCAGATCAGAGCCCTCTGCGTGGCTGCGAACCCTCTCCACTGCCTGATGTGCAGTTGCCAAACAACAGAGTCCACAAGGTCTTCCTTTTTAACACTGTTCTCTGTAAACCCAAGAGATGGTTGTATGTGAAAATCCCAGAAGCAGTTTCTGAAATACTCAGACCAGCCCATCTGTCACCAACAACCATGCCATGTTCAAAGTAACTTAAATCCCATTTTTCCCCCATTTTGATGCTCAGTTTGAACTTCAGCAAGTTGTCTTCATAACGTCTAGATGACTAAATGCATTGAGTTGCTGTCATATGATTGACTGATTGGCCATTTGTGCTAACAAGTAATTGAGCAGGTGTACCTAATGAAGTGGCCAGTGAGTGTATTTCTTTTAGTTTCCAAAGAGGAACGATTTCATCACCTTTTTTTTTTTTTTGTCTTAGGATGTCTGTTTAAATTTCCCGTATTTTCAACGTTATATAAAAATAAAATTACTCCTCCCACCCCACAGACCATGAGCGAGATATGAAGTGAAAGAGGAATCGGCGTCGGAGAATGAGATTTTCTTACAGATATAATGTCAAGTTTCAGTGTGTGAAAGTAAAAATGATTAAATCACAATACAGTCTGTTTGTTTCTGAGTATCTTGCGTCACATACTGGGCTATAATATACGCATGTATGCACCACATTAGAATATGACTTCTTCACATCAAGACTGTCTTGTCAAAGTCATTCAACAAGACTGTGTTGGTGTGTCTGTTGGATTGTTTGTTTATATGTTTGTCTCTCTGTTTGTTTTTTCATTTGTTTGCCCATTTCAGCAAAACTGGGAATAGCTGCAGTAATCTTTTCTACCACACTTTATTTAGTAATGTTTTGTGTTGAAGCACATCATGGCATGGTCACATGACAGCAGCCAAAAATACAGAAATTATGAAAAACCTTATGCCGCGTTCACACCGGGTGCGACGCGAGCGACAGCAGCGACAGGTTGCCATGTAATCCCTATGGAAGGACACGTTTCGGCGCCAAGCCGCGCAGCGCGACGCGATGGACGCGAATGAAGCAACGTGAGTGAAGCAATTTTGAGCGAGTGGCGCGATAGTACGTCGCATCACGTCGCGTTGCCCTCCTCCCCAACTTGAAAAATCTGAACTTTTTCGTCTTGTCGCGCCGCGATGACCAATCAGGGACTGGATATGTAGTGACATGGAGATGTCTGGTGTGTGACTGAGTGGGATGTGAACATGTCCTGTCTCTGGTAGCAGCCTGTGAGCAGGACTTATGTTCATTTTGTCCTTTATTTCACAATTATGACAGAGTTTGGGGGAAGAGCGAGCGGAAGCCCCACAGCAGCGGGAGCAGAGGTTTTTTTTTTTTTTTTTTTTTTTTTTTAACGTGTGCGCGTGAGCGAATCATCCATGAAGACTATTTTATTTATTAACTACACAGATGTATAATAAAGCAAATGGTGACTGGTTTCTAAACACAATTATGACAGAGTTTTTGGAGCGAGCAGCAGCCCCGCAGCAGTTGGAACGGCAGTTTGTTTTTCTTCTTTTTAATTTTTACATGCGCGTGAGCCAGTTGTCCGTGAAGACTATTTTATTTATTAACTACACAGATGTATAATAAAGCAAATGGTGACTGGTTCATCAACGCAATTATGACAGAGTTTTTAGAGGAAGAGCAAGGAGCAGCCCCACAGCAAGCAGCTGAGTTTTGTTTTTTTTTAATTGTTTACATGTGCACGCGTGAACGGGACAGGAGGTCCTCAAACTGGGTCCTGCAGAGGCGGAAGGACCGCTGAAAGCGGGCGTCATCCAGTCGCAGCTCCTGCAGCAAATAATGATACTCCCCGAATTGGGAACGTCTCATAATGTTTGTCAGCTTTCCACAACAACTTGCTCCATGTGATCAAGGTCCGTCATGTTAACTTGACTGACAACCGGAGCCAGTGAGCGGAATGGAAGCTCCTCCTATTTGATGACCCACTGGGGCGAATTTTCGCAGCGAAAGCAGAGCGACACACCGGGCGATGGTGGTGCGTCCGTCGCCATGCAACCAACGTGAATTTGTGGCGTGTGGTCGCTCCCGGTGTGAACGCAGCATAAGATTCTAAGTATTTTTTATCTGATTGACTTGAAATTTGGTGAAACCATGCAGAGTGGCGGGGTCTATAGGTCTGTGATTTTTGAAGTGATATTTACCATTGATAGGCTTGGGTCAAAGTTCACAAATTTTGAAAAAATAAATCATCTCAGAAACGCTGCGCCATAGAATGAAAAGGCCCTCAATTTTTGACCGATCCCTAACTTATATAATTATAGAGGTAATGGCCTCATGTATCAACGTGCGTACGGCGATATTTGAGCGTATATGGGGTGTACGCATTTATCAATGTGGTCGTTGGCGTACGCTGCGCTGAAAATATACACCAGGTCGAGAGGTGGTGTAAATTATACGCCAAAATAAACCAGCGCTGGAATCCACATAAAAATGAATATGATCGGCCTGATAAACAGTGCCATCATACAAATCAATGCATATGTTACATAAATAACACTTTCCAGATTATACTACATAATAATCAATACAAATCCCGCTTTTGCAGGATTGCTGGTCTATCGAGCATGATCCGTGGCAACAGCGCTGACTGCAAAGAAAGCGCTGCTCGCCTTTTTCTCCAGACTTCGAGCCTGGAGCCAGAGCAGCGCTGAGCTTAACTTTATGTGGTATGATCGTTTTAGACAATGAAATTGATAATTCCAACTGTAGTGTTGTCATTCCCTTCGCCTGTGCTGCAATCAGGTTTTGTTTTCTCCATTCGTTTGTTATCATAAAATAAATAAAGAAATAAATTTAAAAAATACAGAAATCTGAAAAATAAGGCGTGTCTTATTAATTGAGCGAGCAAATATCCACATGTCAAGAATTATTGAAATGTGAAAAGAGAATACAGTGGTCCGTCGCTATAACGCGGTTCACCTTTCGCGGCCATGTCATTTCGTGGAGTTTTTAGTCCAATTTTGCATGCCTTTTTTTTTTTTTTTTTTTTTTACAGTGTTCTGTGTTCTGCGTGTCTGTTAAGAATCTTCTCACCCAGAAGAAAAAAGAGCGCCAACAACTACTCATAACTGTGTTTGTCACTCGGAAACAGACACCTACAGCCAGGTGTGACTCAGTTTAAAAAGGCGTGGCGTCAGGACGAAGAGGCGAGATCTGTGAAATACTGGTCAGTCACTATTAATAATTTCTTATGTTTCCAACCTCATACGTTGATCGTTAAAATTAAATTTGTTAGTTCTAAAAGCCATCATAATTATTTATAGGAAAACGTTCTATTTTTATTTCTCAAACAAATGTTTGGGCCTGAAAACAGTTTGGTCTTATTTTTCTACTAAGGTTGGAACTTTGAGAGTGTTTACACACGAGAGAAAAGTGAGAAAATGTTAATGCCTGATTGAGAAAGTGTATAAAGTGGTTTTACAGGGTTTTTACAGCTTTAATACGTCTATAATAATTGTAAAAAATAATGCTGACTACATCGCAGTTTTGCGTATTACAGGCTATTTTTAGAACGTAACTCCCTCGATAAACGAGGGACCACTGTAACACCTTTTTGATTATACTACAAAACAATTAATACGATGGCCGCTTTTGACGCTCTATTGGCACGCGTCGTGATTGGTGGAGTTCTTTTTCTTTGCTGTCTTCCTGGCTTCCATGTCGTAAAATGAGGGTGTGTCTGAAGCGGAGTCTGAATATTTATGGGCGTGTTTATTATAATTACGATTGTTTTCACCCGCCGCATTTATCAAGGTCACGTCGGGCGTACGCTGGAAATGGGCAGGTGCGCACTGCTTGATACATGTCATGGCAACTTTGGTGTACTTCAAATTTACACCGTAAATTTACGCCACAAGTGCGCAACTTTGATGCATGAGGCCCATTGTGTGGAAAATGTTCAGCCAAGCCATGGAACTCAGTGGTGGCCTCCTGGTGGCCATATTCCAAACTAAGGTTTTTTGGCACAAAGTCATGATTCATATGCAATAAGACATATTTTGTTGTGTTGCATAGAATACAAATTTGTGTCCTTGTCCTCAGCTCATTACTTTTAGGAAGTGATCGCATGATACTGACATCGATTAATCGTGTGTAAAAAAAAAAAAAAGAAAAATGTCACAAATTTCTTATCAATTATCTCGGAAACTGTTCATCGTACAGCAAAATGGAGCTTAATTTGGGACCCAACCCTAATTAATATAGTTATTAAAGTAATGCATGGATAATGGTCCTTGAGCCCAGGAACTCGATGGTGGCCACCTGGTGGCCAAATTGCAAACTACAGGTTTTGACACCTACTTGCCATTTATGCGCACTAAGAACTATTTTGTATTTAAAAAAACAAAACAACAATAACAACAAAAAAACAAAAAACATATTTTCTTTTTATATGTGATTTTACCCAAAAGGTTTTGGTTTGAGGTCAAAGATCAAGGTCACAAAACTTCAAATTTTCACAAAACACCTTAAATAAATGTTGTAAAAACACTTTGGTATACTTATAATACAAATTTATTTCCTTATCCTCAGCTCATTTCTTTTTGGAAGTGATCGGATGACCATGACATTGATTAATCGCGTGTCGAAAAATATTGCACGTCATATCAAGTACCTTGGAAATCGTTCAGCGTAGTGAAAAGGAGCTTAATTTGGGACCCAACCCCTATAACTATATATATGTTAGTTGATGTTGTTTTTGTGAAAATAAAAGAGCAAAAAGACCTTTTGCCAAGATTTGTCAGTGTATCATTAACTTTTCACTTTTTGTTGATGTCATCCAATCTGGTAGAAAGTTTAAAACATCAGCCTGACATGCTGTCCCTTTAAATGATCCGTACGTACAAAACTACACTTTTGCCCGTTATTTCTCATTGTCTACACTAAATGATAAGTCAAAGACTATTAAAAAGTAGTTCACAGATTAAATGCTGAAAATGTTAAGGCAGTTGTTAGTTGGTATAAAAAAATGGAGGTATTAAAAGTTAATGGGCCCTATTTTCTACCCGGCTCAAAGTGTTTTGTCTAGTTTTCATGTGACACAATTGTCATTTTCTCACCCAGCACCCATTTTCCTTCAGGACTAAAGCTAATCCAGCTCTTGTGTGTGTTCCAGCTGGCACATTCCTGTTGTCTGCAGCAAGAAGGCATTTATGCTTTAAATCACCTAAAAGCTGGTCTGAAAGTGTAACACAGTAATTTCTGTGGTATTTTAGGAGGGCACCACTCAGATGTGCCTTAAGCAGGTTCACCTCACACATACACTCTATAAACAGCATTGTTTTAGCACGTAATAGGAACAAGAAATAATAGATTGTAATAATAATGATGTGGACCATTATATCCCCATTACGATATACATAATTTTGAACCAAACATCACCACGATTATCAAATCGTTGCAGGTCTGAGGGATTGTTTTGATGGTGCAAAGTGCCACCACAACTGTTTTCATTCATTCATTTTTTTTTTTTTTCATTTTCTGTATCTGCTTATTCCAGTTAAGGCTCATGGGGGAGCTAGAGCCTATCCCAGTGGTCATTGGGTGAGAGGTACACCATGGGCAAGATGCCACTCTGTCACAAGGCCACATGTAGACAAACATATTCACACCTGTGGTCAGTTTACAGTAAACCAGTTTGTAAAAGTCTTTGAATCTAAGTAACTTGTGCATGAAAGCATTTTTATATGTCTGTTATTTTAAATTGGCATTAAGTTTTATCTGCTTTGGGTCACCACAGCAGACCCAGTATGGATCTAATTTGGCACAGGTTTTATGCCAGATGCCCTTCTTGATGCAACTCGACATTACACGGAGAATGGCTACATGTGGTCTTGAGCCAGGAACCTTCTGTTTTTGGAAGGAATTGCTCTAGCCATTTGGCCACCATGCTGCCCCTGTATGTCTGTTATTTTATTTTTATTAATTGATTCTTTTCTTTTGCAACATAGATGTCTGGAAGGAACCCTGCCTTCAGCACATACCTGAGGTCTCCACCTGTTGCCTGCTGTAACGAGACATTGAGAAGCAGCTATCCTGTGTCTGCTTTCATCCCCACACCTCCGTCTGCCACTATTAAGTTGTCTGAATAGGACTTTGTGGTCACCGCACTCATCATGGAGGTGGTGTGTTGTCCTCGCTGAAATCTAACGTAACTATGACTTCTCACAGCCGACCAGGTAAGAAAATAAAATAATCCATATGGTTTTGTCTAAATGTATTTTTTATGCTCCTGCTGCATGCAGTGTAAAATTGTTTTTAGATTTATTATCAGTACCTTTTTATTGGTGATGTGGGATGTTGCAGAACAACATTATCAGTGTTAAATTAACTCTGGAACTCTATTTCATTGGCAGACGCAAAACGGACTTGCACTTAGGACACAAGCCCATTTGGGGCATGTCCCCTTGCATTTATAGGAAATACCAGTGGAACTTTATACATAATTGTTATTTCATTCAGCTTTCTTATGATTTCTTGAGGTCATAATTGAATAACTCCAAATGTGTTGGAACACTTCTGGTGAGGTGAATTAACACTGTGGGTCCTGTCTTACACCCACAAGCACTCCAAAGCCCAGTCCAAGTGTCATAGCAAATTTTCATCCAACCCAGAGGCCATTGTCATGTGCTGCACCTGCATCTTCTAAATAACACCACCACATGTTCTTCTGTGGACTAAAAATGAGCAGGTGCATTGAAAGTATTTGTGCTTAGATCACCAAAAATCTGATCTAAAGGCCAGCATTGTACAAATACCACAACACATGCATGCTGCCTGCACATATCATCAACAGTCACCTGCAGTGGTGTGGGATTAGCATGGCAGTGCATTATGGCCAGTGTAGGCATGTTAGATCTCTCTCTCTCTCTCTCTCTCTCTCTCTCTCTCTCTCTCTCTCTCTCTCTCTCTCTCTCTCTCTCAAGGGGTGGACTGAGCACAAAGGTGCTATGATCAACAGTATTTTCTTTCCATCTAGGTGTAAATACCAGGAAATTAAAGCTAACATCATAAAATGTTTTCACATATTAATCTTTTCATCTCAAACCCACGTCTTCAACGTATGGTGCTGTACAATATTTGTTGTGGTCGCGAATGTTGTGTGTGTGTGTGTGTGTGTGTGTGTGTGTGTGTGTGTGTGTGTGTTGGGGGGGTGGTGTTAGTTGAATCATCACTACACAGACTAGGGTTCAATTCAGTGTGTGTGCTTCAGGCTACCTGTGTGTGTTCTGGGACAAGACATGTTGTCGGTATCGTCCCAATTTACTCAAGCTTTAAATGAGTACTGGCCTTTGCCATGGAAGTAACCTGTGATGGACTGGTGTCCCATCCAAAAGGAGTTATAGACCCTGATTTACTTCATGTTATAGTGTCCGGAGTTAAACATCAGGACCTGTAGAAAACTTCTTTTGTTCTCTAGCCTGTAAAGAAACTTTGGGAAGCTAGTTTGACTACTTTTACAGAGGACGTCTTTATCATAGCTGCACAGTATGGCTTTTCAATGTCAATTTTCAGTTTATTTCATTTATATAGTGCCAAATCACAACAAAAAATTGCCTCAAGGTGCTTCACACAAGTAAGGTCTAACCTTACCAACCCCTAGAGCAAATATACAGGCGACACTGGTTAGGAAAAACTCCCTCTGATGATTTGAGGAAGAAACCTCAAGCAGACCAGACTCAAAGGGGTGACCCTCTGCTTGGGCCATGCTACCGACACAATTGACAAAACGAATATACAGGAAATTTTGGGCATCCATGCCGGTGCACAGGATGGGCGGCTTGCAGAAGAAGACAGCACCCCCATCTCTGGATGGAGCCGCACCACAAACAGAGAGAAAAAACAGAATCAGGCATCAGAAAAACAAGTACAGTATAATTTGTCAGCATTAAGCAACAAGAAAAACAGAAGAAATACTAAGGGGATCGCCTGTTTGCAGATTTGTACACAATAGCAATAGAACCTATTCCAAATATTACACAAATTGAAGATTGTGATGTCTGAATTCAATTATGGATATGGTCAAAATTTAAGAGTTTCAGTTGATTAAAATTAAGCGAATTTGTGGGGATCAATTTTGTACACATCTAAAATAAATGTGGGAATATGGACATTTCAGTAACAGTTATTCACTGGTTTTTCATCGCAGGATTATACAACTTTTCTAATGGAATGAACTTTGTTCTTTCAACACAGTGAAATATGTAAAATTTTACTTTTTTTTAAAAAAAATGCTGTGTTATCACATCAATATTGGATGTTGGGCAGAGCTATGAGTTTTAATATTGAAAGAGTAAACATTATATCAGTGCATCCCTAATTGGTTGGAAGTATGTTCTTGAGTGAGTAATTAATTATTCTTTTATTTGTGCATTTGAGAACATTTTTTGGTGGTATTTTCAAACAGTTGAGAGTTGGCCTCATCAATGTTAACACATTTTACATTTGATTGGATTTTGCATTTAATGCTTATTCCTAGTTGATAAAACATGTTTTCTTTTTGGTTAACTATATTGACAGTTTCAAAATTAAATATTAAGGCAGTGACACACCAGGGAGACTCAGGTCGGCCAGCTATCAACCATAGGTTTGCGGCCATCCAATCCCTATTGCCTGAAGAATTTTCATTTTGACACACTACATTTTCATGAATGGTTTCTCTGTCACCTTTTTTTTCCTGGAAATGATATTTACATGATATGATTTGCTTCTTTTGTCAAGAATGTTATTTTTGCACAATGAGGTGCAATCATTGCACCTCAAGACCCCCTACAGTTATCAAAATAATTAACAGCGTTCATTAAACCCATTTAGTTTGATTTTTCTCATTCCAGCAAAGAAAAGCTCTTGCTTTCTCACTTTTTTATGTTCATGGATAAATCTCACTTTTGTTACTTTAAGCTGTCAAACACTACCAGATCTCGTGCACAATTTTCTCACAAAGCACTAAAATGATCTCAGGATAAAGTAATAATTCAACATTTTGGACATCCAAAACTTTCTCCAAATTGAAAACCTGAAAATTAGAATGTGTTTGTGATGATGCAGCTTTGGCCACACCTTCTGCTCGCAATTTATTTTGGTCTTGTTGCATTGCAGCCGCTGCAATATTTCTACCGCTTTTTCACATATGATAGATCACTAGTTCCCATTTTCAAACCCCCATCCCCACAGCACTGAAGGGCCTTTTGTCTGAGTTATGCTTGGGTGGCAAAGGTTGGCATGATGACATGCTACTTGGCATTTTGGAGCTGTGTTTATAGCCTTGGAACTAGATCTAGAACACACACATACAGACAAACTCTCTCATCCCAAACACACCCTCCCCTCCCCTTTCAGCAGCAGTAATCGGAGGCAGGTTGAGGTTGAGGGGGCTCTTGCGTCAATAAATTGTCATTCACGGCGACTCCCCTCTCTGTAACACAGACGAACAGAAAGGCCGTCTTCTGCTAGAAGCCTGAATGTAAAAAATGTGAAAATGTTCTTGACCCTTTCAGGTTGGTACCTTTTGACAAAAAGAATGCTCATGCCGGTATTAGTTGTTGTTGTTACTGTGTACCAGCAGTTGTCATTATTATACTCTGATGATGACAGAAATATAGGTCTTGCTATCTCATAAATGGACCATTTCTCATGTTAGTTTGTTTCATGGAATGCTTCAAATTCCTTGAACTTTTGAAGTGCGGGTTTATTTTCATTGATTCATTTTCTATACCTGCTTATTCCAATTAAGAGGGGCTAGCTTAAAAATAATTAGTAATTTATCTAATAAAACATACAAAAAACATGCATTTCCCACCCTTATTGTTTTAATAATCAAAATGAAATCAATAAAATAAAAAATAATAAAGAACACATTTGATTGGTCAGAAATTTTATGGCGTATGCATCTGGGGACCAAGCTCTTGTGTGTATTTGGCGCTGTGGGAGATGGCTGCCTCTCCAAGTAGTTCTCCAGTTTTACCCCTTTTTTAGCTATTTTTTCTGATCCTTTCTACCCTTCAGCTCTTCTCATGAAGACATTGTGTGCTTTACATAAATCCCAGAATATTTTTAACTTTCTAATGCTATCAGGAGCTAGCTTTTTCACTTATTCAAGAGCGGAACTGCTGGCTCTGAAAACAAAAGGGATGAGCCGGGAGATGACACCCCAATCCTGAGAATGCTGAGGAGGAAACCAAGGGGCTGCAAGGCTGGGGCTAAGCTAAAGGCTAGGCAAGCAGACAACTGGCAACCATTGATTCCCTCTGTGATTGTTAGATGGGAAATGTGAATTTGCTGCTGAACAAGGTCGACGAGCTATCCATGAGAGCAGTTTGTTTATTTCTATGGAGCCATGGCTAACTCACTTGGTACCGGGCACTAACGTGGACCTGCTGGGATTCACTGCTGTGAGCGCCAACAGAGACACTAAAGCATGCAGGAAAAGCAAAGGTGGGACTCATCATGTACGTTAACAGCCACTGGTGTAACCCTTGACATATGTCCATCTTGACGGTCTTGTGTTGCCGGGACCTTGAGCTGCTAGCTGTTAAGTCTACGGCCATACTATCCATACTATACTTAGTCATGTCAAGTCTGGTCAAGAATACCAAAGCCAGCTGTTGCTGTGAGCACAGACGGCAGAGAACGTAAGAAGTCTTTGTAATAGGTAAGTTTCAAAAGTAGACTATTTATTTATCAGTCTAGCTGAGGACATGATATATATTCTAAATGGTTTAACCGGCGCAGAGCTTATGGCTGTTTCTTTTGTATTGTAAACATATTTCCCCATACACGTACGTCACACTTCTGGTTTGAATGCTGCACTTCTAGCGGCAATTTATTTTTTGTGAATTTGTTTAGTACGATAATTATTAATAGAAAACGCGAATTTTGACAGTAACTGTAAAAATTAGTTTTAATTAAAACAGAATGATACTATTAGACAAAAAAGAGGTCCCTTTTAAGGATAACAGGGGACTTGGAGCCGAGAGTCCTTGATTGAGAGAGTAATGACATGACGAGCCGGAAAAAACGGTCATGTGACTCCTGGTGCCATCTTGGGTTCAAAATATTGTTCGCTGTTGATCTGTCTGCATGTGAATCCAGCTATTTAGTTGTTTGCTGAAAATGCCGGGTTGTTGTGCATTAGGAGGCACAGATAGACACAACAAGGGCTTCAAGATGTACAGACTCCCTTCCGATCCAAACAGAAGAAACATTTGGGGAAATAAAGTCAGTTGTGTGGGATGGGGAGTGACATAATCGTCAGAGTTTTGAGAGGTTAATTTATTGTTCAGTCCCATGTACAGCAAAACTCAACTAAAACGTCATCGTATAAACCAGATAATCGCAGTCACCTGACCAAAAAAGTCCCAATGTTTAATAGCTTTAATAGCTTTTAATGTTTTATTGCTAATTGCTATAACATATTTTGTGTAACGGATTTTTCACTCACATCGGATAAAATGTCCCGTCCAACTGCAATGTATTTCCATTAAAAACCCAGAGCAGTCTGGACGTGCACAGTAACAGAGGTAAAAATTTAAGTTCAGTGCTCTGACGCTCACCGATTTGAGGAAAGTGGGACCAGAGGCATTTCTGTGATTAAAAGAATGATCGCTTATTTTTTTCACACCGTGCTCAGATATGAAGCCTGACGTGCACCTGTTAAATCAGACACAACAGGCTGTGCTTCGTCTGCCATCATATTTTAATAGTTTTTGCAGAGTGCACGCTGATTACAAAAGGATCAGAAAAGTCCGCCCATTTACAGCACAAAGTAGGTAAAAGAGGAAAATGTACAGCTTACCTTTGATTTTGAGTTGATGATTGTAGAAAGAAAAGGTTGTTGAGGATCAAATTAGTCCAGAATAAAGCATAATCCAGAGACGGAGAACTTTAACACTGTCACACGTCATTGCATTACACTGAATTACAGCTGTGCAGCTGCATGAATCAGGCTTTAAATTAATTAAGTCATCATAAATTGTACATTTATGTAAATTTGATAGCTTAACTATTTTGATATTTATTTTGATAGTACCTGCACCTGGATGTGTTGCTGTATGTGGATAACTGATTAAAACATGGTGAAAACATAAAATGTTCATTCAGTAGTTCAGCGCAGTTGGAACCAAAATGGCACCATGTTCTGAGTCGATGTTGCTCTCTGCAGTCAAGGGACTCTACTGGAGCTGATCCCAGCGATCATCGGGCAAGAACTGGAGTACACACTCGACACGCCGCCAGTCAGTTTGTCCATTTTAGGGCCACAGATAGAGAGACAAACACATTCACTTTCTCACTCAGCACTTATAGTCATTTTAAAATTTCCAATTTGCCTAACCTGTATGTTTCTTGAAGTGGAAGGAAGCCAGAGCACCCAGAAGTAACCCTTTGTGAACACAGGGAGATCATGCAAACTCCACACAGAAAGTACCAGGTGGGAAGTGATCCCACAACCTTCTCGTTCTGCAGCAACAGCGCAAACCACTGAGACACCGTGCCACCCATTATTATTATTATTAAAAATCCCATTTTAATTATGTTAATATTCTGAAACCAAAAAATGTTCTGTTTTTTCTATGAAGTCTGTTTAATCAAATTTATCTTTTCTTTTTTTTCCTTGATAGGCTCCACTTTTTTTTATTTAATTTACTTCTCTGTCATTTTTGTGTTTTAATAGGTTTACTCATAATACATTTTTGCTTTGTTTATTGTTTCCAATAAAATCAGATGGTCTTCAAGTGATTTAGCACTATTTTCTCCATAAACATAAGGTGGGAAGGAGGAGTGAGGCTTGCTGCATATCCAGCCGCTCCCCACTCCAGTCACGAACGGCTCTGCTGACGACCCCTGGGGAGGGTGTACAGCTATCCAGGGCCAACCGAAAATCCACAGTGCTTTGGCATCGCTTCGTTTAGGCAGGAATCTGACTTAGAGGTGCTCAGTTATAATCCCACAGATGGTACTGCCCCACCACTGGCTCCTCAGCCAAGCAAATACACCAAGTATCTGAATCTGTGGTTCCTCTTGTACTGAGCAGGATTACTGTTGAAACAACTCATCAGTAGGATAAAACTAACCTGTCTCTCAAACATCTAAACCCATCCCACATTCCCGATTAGTGAGTGAACAATCCAAGGTGTTGTGAATACTGCTTCAGAATGATAGAAAGAGTCAACATGAAAGCATCAAAAATCGATGTCGCTATGAATATTTACCCACCACAAGCCAGTTATACCTACGGTATCTTTATTGTTTATAACCCAAAATGCTTGAGGGATCATGATGCCCCTGGTTTCACAGTGTGTATTCATACTGAAAATCAAGCTCAAGTGAGTTTTTTCCCTTCTGCTCCACAGGAAGTTGCTGTTCTGGTTGAGTTCACCTTTGGACATCTGTGTTACTGTTCAAAATCAAACTACTCACATGCCACTGTCCCTGGAGTGTGTCATGGCCAGCAGGACAGGGCATTTGATCCCAGAAGTTGAGAGCACGATCGCGGTTGGCCTTACCGCCTCACTGCGTAACTAAAATAACAAACAAAACAATTAAAAAAAAACATTAAAACTCCTTTCATTTCCAAAATTTTTATCTGTTAACTTCCTATTTTTATTCTTTTATTTCTTTTATTTTACCATTTCATTGTTGATTGTGAATTTATTCATTTTATGTAACTGTTGTTCTGTCTCTGGTGCTGCCATCATGGCCAGATCTCACGCACAAATGAGAGTTTCATTCTCGTTGTGATGTTAACCTGGTTAAATGCAGAAATTTGATTGTTTGGTTGGGGGCTTAGGCCTCTTTCACACTAGGCCTACGTACAGTTGCATTGTGCTGCGTATTGAGTACACCCGAAAATGCACACATCTGGCATTATATGAAGACTGGAGTATGATGGCGTATGGTTATGTACCTAAGTTTTCTTAGTGTTGTGTATGGTTGCTGACTGTATGCTTACTGCCACGTGCAAAGAAGGAGCAGGAAAAGATTTTTTTTGCCTCAGCCACGACCTCTGCCTTTCCTTCTTGGCATTTTGCAGTAATTAAAGCAGTCCTGCAGTCCAGGATTAATAAAGTTCAGCAGTGGTAATGCAGACCAGCAGGATGAAGTCCTATTTGGCCACCAGGTGGCAACCTACAGCCAAAATGGCTTGCCACACTGCACTCAAACTTGCAGTAGCTCCTTTTCCCTGTTATGGGAGCAAATTCTACAAGTTTCATGAAAATCGGAGGAAGTTTCCAATTTACGATATTTGACCTCTTCGTGAAGTGGTCCAACAAAAACGGTGCAACAAGAATCAATACCAGAGCCAACCACAAAACTCTCTTTACCACTGAAACTAGAGATGCTCAGTGACAATACGAGCCATATTTCATCACTTTTGACCTAGGGTGCATGGAGAAATCACTTTGCAAAAAGTGGTAATTTCGCATTTTGGCAGCAAAAACCACCCCCATACTTGTGCGCACAAGGTCAGATGCCAAAATTTTAATCGAAATCAAAGTAAGAGGTCCTAATCTATCATTACATGCATAAAAGACCTTGGCTGACTAAGGGCACAGGCCACACTGCTCCTGTGAAAATGTGCACAATTACAAAAAATAGCGATTTGCAACGCCACTTATGGGCTGCTCCCTGAGTTAGCTACCAAAATTTTCACAGTTGTGGAGAGTCCATACCTGATCGACTAACATGAATGAAAATCAATTTGGCTCACTCAAGGCGCACGGAAATATGAGCATTTGAAAACCTAAATTTTGTGATTTTGCCATTTTGGAGGATTATGACCCCAAATTTCCAGGATCCCCTAAAAAAAAAAAAAAAAAAAGCAGAGCCCATCAAGGATAAAAAAATATATATTTTTGTTCCTTTCTAACATACAGTAATGTTCAGAATGACTAAAAAGATTAATCCAGGTTTTGAGTATATTTCTTATTGTTACGTGGGAAACAAGGTACCAGTAGATTCAATAGGTTCTCACAAATCCAACAAGACCAAGCATTCATGATATGCACACTCTTAAGGCTATGAAATTGGGCTATTAGTAAAAAAAAGTAGAAAAGAGGGTGTTCACAATAATAGTAGCATCTGCTGTTGACACTACAAACTCAAAACTATTATGTTCAAACTGCTTTTTTAGCAATCCTGTGAATCACTAAACTAGTATTTAGTTGTATAACCACAGTTTTTCATGATTTCTTCACATCTGCGAGGCATTAATTTTGTTGGTTTGGAACCAAGATTTTGCTGGTTTACTAGTGTGCTTGGGGTCATTGTCTTGTTGAAACACCCATTTCAAGGGCATGTCCTCTTCAGCATAAGGCAACATGACCTCTTCAAGTATTTTGACATATCCAAACTGATCCATGATACCTGGTATGCGATATATAGGCCCAACACCATAGTAGGAGAAACATGCCCATATCATGATGCTTGCACCACCATGCTTCACTGTCTTCACTGTGAACTGTGGCTTGAATTCAGAGTTTGGGGGTCATCTCACAAACTGTCTGCGGCCCTTGGACCCAAAAAGAACAATTATACTCTCATCAGTCGACAAAATATTCCTCCATTTCTCTTTAGGCCAGTTGATGTGTTCTTTGGCAAATTGTAACATGTTCTGCACATGTCTTTTATTTAACAGAGGGACTTTGCGGGGGATTCTTTCAAATAAATTAGCTTCACACAGGTGTCTTCTAACTGTCGCAGCACTTACAGGTAACTCCAGACTGTCTTTGATCATCCTGGAGCTGATCAATGGGTGAGCCTTTGCCATTCTGGTTATTATTCTATCCATTTTGATGGTTGTTTTCCGTTTTCTTCCACATGTTTCTGTTTTTTTTTGTTTTTTTTTGTCCATTTTAAAGCATTGGAGATCATTGTAGATGAACAGCCTATAATTTTTTGCACCTGCGTATAAGTTTTCCCCTCTCCAATCAACTTTTTAATCAAACTACGCTGTTCTTCTGAACAATGTCTTGAACGTCCCATTTTCCTCAGGCTTTCAAAGAGAAAAGCATGTTCAACAGGTGCTGGCTTCATCCTTACATAGGGGACACCTGATTCACACCTGTTTGTTCCACAAAATTGACGAACTCACTGACTGAATGCCACACTACTGTTATTGTGAACACCCCCTTTTTTACTTTTTCTTTTTTACTAATAGCCCAATTTCATCGCCTTAAGAGTGTGCATATTATGAATGCTTGGTCTTGTTGGATTTGTGAGAATCTACTGAATCTACTGGTACCTTGTTTGCCATGGAACAATAAGAAATATACTCAAAATCTGGATTAATCTTTTTAGTCACATAGCACTACTTTTATTCTGAACACTACTGTATATCTACCCATAAATCTTTTTGGAACAAATGTGAAGG
The DNA here is from genome assembly GCF_902500255.1 of Thalassophryne amazonica. Taxonomy (NCBI): domain Eukaryota; kingdom Metazoa; phylum Chordata; class Actinopteri; order Batrachoidiformes; family Batrachoididae; genus Thalassophryne; species Thalassophryne amazonica. The sequence continues at coordinate 53,725,099 of NC_047116.1, forward strand.
GGTCTTGAATCACCCTCTAATAGAAACCTGCCGGATTCTTCTAAAAACTGGCTCTTAAAGGGATGAGGGAAAGCCATGTGGAGACTTATCTCTAGATAAGTTTGGGACAGTGCAAAGGGTCTTATTTGTAGAGGGCGGCGGTGACTCTTGTGGTGCTGAGGGGTTGTCCACTGCATGACGGCACCTACATTCAAACCTGATGCGGCACATGCAGTTGGGCACCTGGAACACCTTTCTCTCAAGGATGACAATCTTCCACTGCTGTTGAGGGAGTGTGGAAAAGTACACTTTTCAGTGGCTGAGCAAGGAAAGCTCCAGGGATGTGCTATTTTGTACTTTAGCTGACTGAATGCCACCAGACAATTGGAAATGCTGTTCTCCTGGAACTGTAGACAATCTTTGTTTCAGTCTAGTAAACATGTAACATTCCCACAGACTGACAGAAAAGACTTGTCATCCCACTCTGGAAACAAATACAGGGGTATTTCATTGGTCTTTGTACCAGGAAAGGTGCTTGATGGGATCATTTTCATTTATAACTGGATTCAGTCAAAGTAACTTGTTACTCAGCCACTGGAGTACTTTGGATTCACACACGAGAGGTCAACCATTGCCCATATCCCAGCTGTGCACTTATTGAATGTAATTGTGAATGTTGGCAGTCCTTTTTTGTAGTCTATGTTGATTATTGCAAAGTGTTTGATTCAGATGAACGGGCTACTCACTGGGACATCCTGAAAATTAGTGGGATCCTCAAAATGTTACAGTGTCTGATTTTATACAGAGGTACTGTGAGTACTGTGCAGTGGGGGCAGAGTCTGCAATCTTCCCACTAATTTCTGGCATTTGTCAAGGTTGTGTTCTGGCTCATACTCTGTTCAGTGCTTCCATGGACTTTGTGTTGGGTCGAGCTGTCTAGACCAGTGCTCATTACCTTTGTCACCAAGGAAAAGCTTACTGACCTTGACCTCATTGTTGATGCTGTAATTTTTTTTGCTGCAGTTGAAAAGTTGAGTGAGGAGATGGAGCATCTGATATTGGAATTGCCCTGGATAAGATTAGAATCCAGACTTTTAATGACTCAGGTCATGAAAATTGTATATGCATGTGGTGAAAGTGTCGAATCTGTAGAGAGAATAATTGATCTAAGTCATGACATTGGACATCTCTGGGTCCTCTACCTTTGAGATGGAAAGACACCTGAGACCAGAGTCAAGAGGTCCTTGGACAGTGGTCTTTATTGATGTCAATACTGCACCAAATTTATATTTTATTAATATTAATATTGAATGGCTTCACTACTGGGCACCAGAATAATGTAGCGAATTTAAATATTATTAATATTAAACGTTAATATGCCTTGCACAGAAGCACCATTAAATTTGGTGACTATTAAATATATTTATATTGCGTCAGACTGGGCTCCATAAAATGTAAGGAATTTAAGTAATTTTAATATTGGGTGGCCTCACACAATGCACTAAAATATATGTAATGAATAATTTATACTATTGTTAATATTATTAATATTACTATTGTATGGGTGTAACCATACAATATGTAAGAAATTGGAATGTAAGCAATATTACGTCACCTTCTATGGGTGCACAGTAAAAGTATGTAATAAAATATAAGTTAAGACAATATTTAATTAAATATGAAATTTAATTAAGCCTGGAAACTAACTGTGTATTTTGCTAGACGCGTGGCATGTCAGGCCAATATTAATCAGTCTCTAATCTGAAAGTCACAAATTCCTGATACGAATGATCAAACCTCTGTCTTCAACTGGACACAAGAAAACCACTGGTGTAATATTTACACATTTATTTACATGTACAGGGATAAACACAGGTACTGACATTTTGAGATTATGCATAACGATTCCTAATTATATTACTGAGACAGGTTAAAAATGAGATGTAAAAAGGAATGAAACAAAGAAGAAGAGGGCACTAAATATAAATGTAATAAAAATTAACCTGATTGGAATTTAACAGTGAATTTTGGGTTCCCAAATTATTCTTCTTATTAAGAAAATTAACAAGCCAGTTTGCCACTTTGCATCATTGACAGCAAAGACCATCAGTACACAGCTAGTTCACTTATCTGGGTCAGTTGGATCGGGTGTGGTTCTGGTCCAGTTTCTTGAGGGCCCTTTGTGGCCTTCTTTTGCTTACGTTGGGGGTTAAACCCACCGGGTCTCCCAGATGGCTACAGGCATGGGTCCAGCTTGTTTTGTCAGCAGGACCGAACGATGGTTAAACCGATGAAGGTTTAAGTGTTTGCTCTCAAAAATGCTTTGATGGCTTCAAAAACATGTGGAAGATCGATTTAAAGTCTTTGTAAAAGTTCAGGACTTGGCGAAGAAATATTTGGAAGGAATTAAAGCTGACCAAAACACTTTGAGCATCGAGCTGAAATATAGGAATTTGTAGTTTTTGCAGATTCGCTCATAATCTGAAAACTCGGCTTTAATATGATGAAAACCACTCCACGGGAACCTGCCAGGTCAATGATAATGGTCCTTCAGCTCAAGACATTCAGCCTCAGGAAGGGTTGGAGACAAAGTTCTTTGAAAAGGACAACATTATTGTATTTTTGATTCTGTGAAGATGAGTTTGTGGCTTAGCTCCGCTACAATACTTTTGGAGGAGAATGAAGTGTATGGTTGGGAGACTTGGGTGCCAACAAGTGATGAATGGATGTCTTTGGTATTAGGTTTCTTTGCAAGATCCTTGGTTAATGCTGGAATGACTTTGTGTCAAACAAATGGTTACTTAGCTAGACTCAGAGAAAGCATATTACTTATGCCACATTTACACCAGACGGAGACCCATATAAAACCTACAAGACCATGATATGTTGTCAACTCTCACAGGTCTTGGCTGGTCTCCAGTTTGATCTGTTATTTGCGTTTACACCAAGCGTGCATTACAACTGAATTGTGCTAGTGAAATATACGAGGTCTGTTAGAAAAGTATCCGACCTTTTTATTTTTTGCAAAAACCATATGGATTTGAATCACGTGTGATTACATCAGCCAAGCTTGAACCTTCGTGCGCATGCGTGAGTTTTTTCACGCCTGTCGGTTGCGTCATTCGCCTGTGAGCAGGCTTTGTGTGAGCAGTGGTCCACCCCTCTTGTCGGATTTTTATTGCGAATAAATGTCTGAACGATTTGGAGCTTTGCTGCATCAAATTTTTCCAGAAACTGTGAGAGACCTCCAGGTGGACACCATTCGGAAAATTCAGATGGCTTTCAGGGATGATTTTATGGGGATTACACAGATTAAGGAGTGCTCCAGCAGGTTTAAAGACCGCCCACAGCCTCTGAGAGCGCGGCGCACTCCGAGCGCCGATCGACAGGCTGACACCCCGCTGAAACAACCAGATCATTTCCAATGTGAAGGCCTTGCTGATCTGGGACGTCGTCTGACTTCCACAAAAATGGCAGAAGACATGGACATCAAGACTTTTTCGGCACATTCCACTGTTACAGGAGTTTTTTTTTTCATGGAAAGAGAAGCGGATGGATGCGCCACTGTGCCGCTCATGGCACGGGACAAAAACACCTCCGTGTTGGTCTCACAGGACGGCTTTCAGATGGCTTTCAGATGGCTTTCGGTGGCTTTTCAGTCGTGTGACTATCCGAAGAAATTGTGCATGAGCTGGACATGCCAGAACATGTCCTGTGAGGCTTCATCACGGCGTTACTTTGCGCCATGCGGCTCCACCGCGACGCGCGGAATTCCTCCGCACGTCTGTCTCAATGTGCCGAAAAAGTGCAGATGTCCACGTCTTCCGCAATTCCTGTGGAAGTCAGACGACGTCCCGGATCAACACAGCATCCAGTGTGGAAATGAACGGCACATTTCACTGTTACAGGGGTTTTTGTCATGGAAAGTGGAGCGGAGGATTCCGAGATCGGGTCGGCCCCATCCCTACAGCAAAATCTTCCCAAAATAAGCTTGAATGATGTCATTTAGTCATTTAGACACTTTTTTACAAGTAGCTCCATCAATTTCTGAAATCTTTATGTGGATTAAACACATAGTCATCTTGGTGTATGTAAATTGTTGATCCAATAAAACTGTGATGTATTAATTATGGAAATAAATTTATCTTGGAGCTATTGTTTTTGTAATAACTTTATGTAAAGCAGACATTCTAACTGACTTCAGACATATTGTTTGAAGTGTAATACATGTGCAGTGGGAGAAAATTAAGATTGGAATTTTTTTAGCCACAGTGTATGTAAACCTATGTTCACAATTACATCTGGTTTCTTGAAATGGGAGCAGTTCTTCGTGCTGTAATTTAACCGTCCTGCTCTCGTGTCACTCCAATTTCCTTTGTGGATGTTCTCTCATTCAGTCTGTTTTAATTGCCTGCTGTAATAAGGACTCTCACAGGGTGCTATCAAACACCTACAGTGCCAGATTAGAAAAGAGATGCTCATTTCTGGGCCGAGCTGGTGGAAAGTGAAGCATAATCTTCAAAAAGGGAAGCTAACCCCCTGCTGGCCCACACTGATGATTCATCATTAACAGAAGAGGCTTGGGATGATAATGGTTAACAAAGTTTTTCAAAGATGACTGTGGAAAACCTGAGTGGATGTAAATTCTCACAGTTTATTGAAGACAGAAATTCTTAGAATGGTAGATGCTGTTGTAACCCAGGCTAATTTTACCAGTTCCCTGTGTTTTCTTTGTCTTTTTTTTCTATGCTATTATATTGTGGTCGTTATCGTGAGATTTCGAGACCCCCCATGCTGGTTTGGCACGATTTCCTCCTTTATTATGGTGCGCTGCATTCACTTGAGTATTAGTGTTGGTGTGGGAGGCTAGCTCAGGACGGATACACAGGTATGCACTTTTAACCCGCTCTTAAATGTAGTTTTGTGCTTTTTATGCACTGTGATTTACTGCTATGGCTCTCAAACTTGTAGGCGCCCCTACCTGAGACAGGACACGTTGTTGGTGCCCATAATGTGTTTAGAAGAGGGACTGGTGAGTTGACCTACTTGTAGTATTAGCATGCTAACGTTAGTCATTAGCAGTTAGCCTCTGCAATGTCTTTGTATTTTTTTGTTGTTTGTGCGGGCGCAAACAATTCTTGTTTAAACTTAAGACTATTGTTGCTTGGTGCCGAACTGGCATTAACTTATTACCCTTGTAGTATTTTTGTTAATTAAATTAAGCTTTTGGGAAATGTTTACTGGCTCATAGCCTGAGACATATCGAATGTTTACTGCCAATTGGCTTATGCCTTATTTTTGCGTTGTGTTGTTTGCATTTGAATATTTATTGTGCACATATTTGAAATATTTTTGCATTATGATTTATGGTGTAGTATTGAATTATTGGATAATTATGAGTACTCTGAATGGATTTAACGTTAAAGTACATGTACTAGTTTATTAGAATTTATTTTATTTAAACAATGTAACTGATTTTTGGTCCTGTATATACAGGCCAGGTTCTTGCATTCAATCTTATTTCACCTGGATTCAAAATCTGACTCCCGGCCCAGTTTTGTTGGATCCACTTACACTGGGTCCAAGACTGTTCCAAATCCCCACCTTCTGGATTTTTGATGGCGAGCCGGAGCCCATCCGAACCGTGATCAAATCCATTGTGTTTCCAGAATCTACTGTGCGGTAGGAGGCGAAGTTTATGAATTTTTGAAACGGTTTGGGAAAATTTCTAGAACTGAATTAATTATAGATTCTGATTCTGCAGCTGTTCAGCTGTAGCTGAATAGCTGACTCTTCCGTACTCATTAGTGTCCTCTGATCAAAATAAAATGTACACTATTTCCGAAATGTCATCTGCGTTTGCTGAGTTAGTTACAAAGAAAAAACAATGTCTTATTTGACTGAACTACAGGCTATTTCCAAATTGTCTGGTGTAGACCTTGCAGAGGTGCTAAAGATCACGATGGCTCAGATTGGACGGTCTGTCGCCAATCTAGATCCAAACACTGAACCAAAGAGCGCCCCTGCAGTCATTGAGATCAAAGCACCACCCCAAGAGTCCGAGGTGAGGAAGCCATCAATTATAACCACGGTTCATTCAGATAATGTCGATCATAGACCTAGCGGTGAGCCGTACATGACTCCATCACACATTGCTGCAGCAAGAGAGCTCATCACTAACCCGGATATCAACCCACCCGGAATCCAGCGCTATGTGGCGGAGCATATTGTTAAAAATAATGAAAGTGCTTTATATCAACAGAAACTCAGGATGTTTTCTGGACGACTACCGAGGTCGGCTAATTAGGCAGATTATGAGACTTGACGGTCAGGAGTCAGCCTACTGTTGAGGGACCCATCAGTCTCAGACCTCCAGCGCTCCTGGAGGATTGTTGACAGCCTGTTGCCTCCAGCTGCAGATGTAGTAAAGCATCTGAGTGCTGAGACGTTACCAGCTGTATTTATGGACACATTAGACTCTGCATACGGTACTGTTCAAGATGGAGACGAACTTTTTGCAAAGTTTCTGGACACATTTCAGGATGCTGGGGAGAAGCCCTCGTCCTACCTGCAACGTCTCCAAGTTGCACTTAATGCAGCTGTGAAAAGGGCGGAGTCTTGGACAGTGAGATTAAAAGGTATCTCATCAACCAGTTCTGCCATGGATGCTGGGACAACACCCTCATTGCTGAGTTACAACTGAAGCAGAGAAAGCTGAATCCTCCCACTTTCACTGAGTTATTGCTTCTCCTCCGGACAGAGGAGGACCGGGAAGCAGCAAAGACTCTCCGAATGAAACAACACCTGGGAGTAAAGCAGAAAGCCATCACCTACGCGCAGCTTGTTAATGTTGATTGCAGTGAAGAAGGAGGGTCAGTCGTTGCATTAACCACAATCACACAGCAGCTGGCGGTGCAACTGGCAGATGTGCAGCGGCAGTAGCCAAGCTAACGGCAAGCAACAATCAGTCTCAGCCTACATCATTTTCCAAAGTTTCTAATAAGCAGTCAGCACAAGGAGAACCAGCCCAGAGGAAGAGTCAGCTGTCCTTACCACAATCATGCAAACCTGGATACTGCTTCAGATGTGGCAAAGATGAACACATACGTTCACAGTGTCAAAATGAACCCAACTCTGCTCTGGTGGCACGCAAAAAGAAACAGTTCTGTTGTGTGTTGGGGGGGGGTTTGGCTGGACAAGGTTGGGTTGTTTTGTGTTTGTTTTCCTTCCCAGGTGATTTGGGGCTGTTCTCTGAGGAGAATGTGCTGCAGAAGAGTCTCTCTCCTCTGTTACGATGATTGGCTGCACCTGTTGCATTCTCGTGCGGCTCTCTATCAGGACAATCCACGACACCTGTGATGTTCACGTGCAGATCTGAGGACTTCCAGCTGGTACCAATGTAGTGATGAAGAACTACATTTAAACCAGCAGTGAGTTGGATAAGATTGCCTGAGAATATGACCTTGTGACGACCATGTGGGGACGCTGAGGGCCGTTTCAGAGTCTGACATCGCGCCTGTGAAGGAGGACGAGGGTGAGAGACAAACGTTGTCAGCACACGGCAGAGGTGAATATTCTGAAAAGTTTATCCGTGAATGTAAATTGGCATCTTATACGCAGCTATAAGTAATTATTGGTGGAAAGTGTTTGGCGTGCTCCTCACGGCAGTGGCGTGCGGATTAATGATCCTCCACTAGCTGTGAGCAGCAGCCTCCTTGAATTAAGTTGGAATTCAGACCTAAACATGTAGCTGATAAGTTTGCCTCCAAACAATATTTCGTAGTAATAGTGTTGAATAATCTCATCTCTGTTCCTCCTTCGCAGAGTACAGTTCTGGGAAAAAGTCACCTGGGGGGGGGGTGTCGGCGGAACTCCTGAGTCCTGAACGTTCGGACTCCGACTGTTGAGACGCTGAGAGAGCGCGCCGCCTTTTCACCTCACCAGAACTTTAATTAATTAGTGTTTTATGTATAGCACAAAGGGGAGAAAAATAAATGTGTTTTCTTTTTGGAACTGCTTCTGATTATTTCATGCTGGGTTCAGTCAGATACTGGACCGCTCCTCACTCCGCATCTTATCCATAACAAGTTCAGTCAAAAACAATGATCCACATTCACAAACCAGCATTTAAACTGAACAAAGTTCCTGTTGAGGGACAAATGGGAACTAGAATGACTCAAGAACGTCCCAAGAATAAGCAAATAATGGTGAAGTGTGCGGAGATGTCTCAACGGGACCAAGAGAGATTGAAAGCAGGACTTCCAAAAGGCCCAATTGGATCTAAATGTTCTGCAGTAGTTGAGATAGCTGGACAATCTTGTAACTGCCTGCTAGACACTGGCTCCCAAGTGACGACCGTTTCTGTGTCCTTCTACAATAAGAACTTGAGTGATCAACTAGTGAAGCCACTTGACAACTTGCTCCAAGTGGAAGGCGCAGCTGGACAATTGGTGCCCTATCTTGATATGTGCAGCTGGTCATCACTTTTCCTGAAGACTTCCTAGGCTCCGCGTGTGATGTGTCGACGCTCGCACTGGTAGTCCCCGATTCCCGGCCTGATATTCCATCACCACTGCTAATTGGAATGAACACCCTTGAGCCTTTATATGAGCAGCACTATCACAGCAGTGGTGCTATCTTCCAGCCGGATGCCCAGGGTTATCGTGCGGTCTTGAAGCTCTTGCAGCTTAAACACCAGCAGAGCCAAAGTGGCAGTGCAGGAACACTCCACCTGTTGAGCCCAATGCCAGTGGTCATTCCAGCTGGCCAGACCTTAGTTCTGGAGGGGTCTGTAAGAGTTAGCACTCCTTCAAATGAACAGTGGGCTATCGTTGAACACCCAACCTTGTCACTACCTGGAGGCTTGTGTGTCCAGAACTGTTTAATCTCACTCCTGCACAGTCCACCTTACAAAATTCCGGTTATTATGAAAAATCAGTCTGAGCAAGATGTGTGTTTGTCACCATTCTGAATCATTGCGGACATTGGATCATCTCCCACCATCCTTTCCCAGCAAATAGCCTCTGAATTAGACAACAAACCAACTATTGATGTTAACTTTGGAGACTCATCCATCCCACCAGAATGGAAGGAGTGTGTTACCAGCAAGTTGAACGATATGCATCAAGTATTCTCCCACCACAATCTTGATTTTGGTTGCACAGACCGTGTTAAGCACCATATAAAACTCAACGATCCAACACCCTTCAAGCACAGAGCAAGGCCGATTCACCCTCACAATTTAGAGGCAGTTCAGAAACCTCCCACCTGGTTTGGCGCGATTTCCTCCTTTATTATGGTGTGCTGCATTCACTTGAGTATTAATGTTGGTGTGGGAGGCTAGCTCTTGACGGATACACAGGTATGCACTTTTAACCCGCTCTTAAATGTAGTTTTGCGCTTTTCATGCACTGTGATTTACTGGTATGCCTCTCAACTTGTAGGCGCCCCTACCTTTGAGACAGGACACGTTATTGGTGCCCGTAATGTGTTTAGAAGAGGGACTGGTGAGTTGACCTACTCGTAGTATTAGCATGCTAACGTTAGTCTTTAGCGGTTGTTTGTGCAGTATTGAATTATTGGATAATTATGAGTACTCTGAATGGATTTAACTTTAAAGTACATGTACTAGAGTATTAGAATTTATTTTGTTTAAACAATTTAACTGATTTTTGGTCCTGTTTATACAGGCCAGGTTCTTGCATTCAATCTTATCTCACCTGATTCAAAATCTGACTCCCGGCCCAGTTTTGTTGGATCCACTTCCACTGGGTCCAAGACTGTTCCAAATCCCCACCTTCTGGATTTTTGATGGCGAGCTGGAGCCCATCCAAACCATGATCAAATCCATTGTGTTTCCAGAATCTACTGTGCGGTAGGAGGCGGTGTAGCCTGTCCCCCACACAACACCAAATACTAGGCTATAAACTTTCAAACAAGTCTCTGAATTTAAGGGAAAATATCCAAATACAAACTGGAGCTCTGAATATTAATTCAGATTTTGGACTAAATCAGTCCATGGACAATTTTTTTTTTCTTTCCTATTCCCCTATTTTGTTTTGTAAATATTGTATATGTGTTGTAAATGTTCTTTGTAACTACCAATACACTTTGACACTCTGCTGCACCATACTACCTTGTTTGTGTCTTAACTTTGTCCACCTCCCTCTCGTGAGACGAATTTACATCTTCTGGTTCTAGTTTGTGTTTATTCTAAAAGGAAAGGGGAAAAATATAATTTATAAAAGTAAATACTCACTAAAGGAGTTGTTACACTGTTCTGCCGACCGCATGTTTGGCCAAACAGCCAGAATGATGCAATGACACATCACATAATCAGCATTTGATGCGTTTGAGTGCCACAAAAATTTTATTGTCTTCATTCATCCGCAGCTCTGTTAAAAGTTCCTCAATAGAAGAATAGATGGGATTGAGAGTTGAACCAGAAGCCTTTTTAGAGAACAATAGAAGCCACTGTGGTGAAATAAGATTACTGCCTCATTATTGTCTTTCTCTCTACACTTTTCCAGAATATTCCATTCAAGTAATCTCATTGCCAGATAGCCTTTGGAAGAATTTATTAACCATTCAAAGCTTTGCTTGCCGGAAAAGAAGCTCACAATTAAATTACGGTTTTGTGCTCAAAATGCTGTGCACTGCACATTCAGATGTACAAAGATCCACCAATTTTTGTCTTTTGGCACTTTTGTTGTTAATTATCTTCTGATTTCATGGTTGATCTAGTTGCTAAATTGGTTATCGTATCAATTTATTTTACAAACTTGTGTTTTTTGAGGTGTGTGTTGTTTCAATTTTGCTGTAGTATCAGGCTTTCAGCTATGTCTGTCCAGAAGCAATTCATGGGATGCCTTACATAAATAGTTATTATAATGATCATTATTCATAATGAACATGCGATTTTTACCCAAGGCCATCAGATTTGGCCATCAGGTATTGCAAAGACTTTGTGTCCATCTGTGCTCAGCATGAGTCCAGTTCTATTACTGCCAGAGTCTTCAAATTGACAGGGAGCATTCTTGGGACACATACCTTGGACAAGTTCAAAGATGGCTAACCTTGACCTATTTTAAGAGGTATTTTAAGAGGTTAAAAAGTCACATTTGGTTTCATTCTGTTACGTTTTTAAAGGCCTATGGGTAGACAGCCAATCAGAGTAGAGTGACGCTGTGATTTCAGTGGCCGGTCTAGCTAGCTGCAAATTCTGTTTTGTTTGTGTGTAAATATAACCTCTTTGTCATATATTATGTAAAAGCTCACGGGAAATAAACACTTCTGAAACTGAGAACACTGTGTTTGTAACCTGATAACACCTCTGGAGTGATTTAATTACATTTCATGGACATTAGCATGCACGCTGACTTCCACTAATTCAAAGCTAACTTCCACTTTTGTCAAAAGCTCATGCCCTCCTGCAGATGTTGTTAAAATATAAATACTGTTGATGATTGATTGACTGATAGAGGGGCTTTATTGAACATGTACAAATTGTACATAAGACAAAAGGATATATATATATACAACCCCAATTCCAGTTGAAGTTGGGACATTGTGTAAAATATAAATAAAAACAGAATACAATGGTTTGCAAATCCTCTTCCACCTATATTCAATTGAATACACCACAAAGACAAGATATTTAATGTTCAAACTGATAAACATTTTTGTTTTTGTCCAAATATTTGCTAATTTTGAAATTGATGCCTGCAACACATTTCAACAAAGTTGGGACAGGGCAACAAAACACTGGGAAAGTTGGTGAATGTTTAAAGAACACCTAATTAGAAACACGTGAGTGTCATGATTGGGTATAAAGGGAGCATCCCCAAAAAGCTCAGCCATTCACAAGCAAAGATGGGGTGAGGATCACCACTTTGTGAACAACTGCATGAAAAAATAGACCAACAGTTTAAGAACAATGTTTCTCAATGTTCAATTGCAAGGAATTTAGGGATTCCATCATCTACAGTCCATAATATAATCAAAAGATTCAGAGAATTTGGAGAACTTTCTACACGTAAGCGGCAAGGCTGAAAGCCAACATTGAATAACTGTGACCTTTGATCCCTCAGGCGGCACTGCATTAAAACCAACATCATCGTGTAAAGGATCTTACCGCGTGGGGTCAGGACCACTTCGGAAAACCATTGTCAGTTAACACAGTTTGTTGCTACATCTACAAGTGCAAGTTAAAACTCTACCATGCAAAGCGAAAGCCATACATCAACAACATCCAGAAACACAGCCGCCTTCTCTGGGCTCGAGCTCATTTGAAATGGACAGATGCAAAGTGGAAAAGTGTGCTGTGGTGTGATGAGTCCACATTTCAGATTGTTTTTAGAAATCATGGACGTCGTGTCCTCCGGACAAAAGAGGAAGAAGACCATCCAGATTGTTACCAGCACAAAGTTCAAAAGTCAGCATCTGTGATGGTATGGGGGTGTGTTAGTTCCCATGGCATGGGTAACTTACACATCTGTGATGTCACCATCAATGCTGAAAGGTACATCCAGGTTTTGGAGCAACACATGCTGCCATCCAAGCAACCTCTTCTTCAGGACGTCCCTGCTTATTACAGCAAGACAATGGCAAGCCACATTCTGCATGTGTTACAACAATGTGGCTTCATAGTAAAAGAGTGCAGGTACTAGACTGGCCTGCCTGCAGTCCAGACCTGTTGCCCACTGAATATGTGTGGCGCATTATGAAGTGCAAAATACGACAACGGAGACCCCGGACTGTTGAACGACTGTTGTACAAGTTGTACATCAATCAAGAATGGGAAAGATTCAACCTACAAAGCTTCAACAATTAGTGTCCTCAGTTCCCAAACGCTTATTGAGTGTTGTTAGAAGAAAAGGTGATGTAACACAGTGGTATTTGCATCATTCTTGGCACATTCCTGACATTCTTAATGTGACTGAATAGGTTTCTTAATAGTGCGTGTTGGTGTGTGATTTTCGTGGAGCATGTTTTTGGCTATCAAAACATCTTCCACGAATGTCAAGCACCACCCTTATTTCGCCTCATGTCATGGAGGTCGCAACTGAGCGTGGCGATCCTTAATAGAGCATGACAGCGTTCTTCTCTGACATGCACATAATTAAACCCTGCTGCACCGCATTATCTGCATTGCTGCAGTATGCTGAAGAAGGATAGTGGCGCCAAGTCGGCTATAGGTCTCTTTCCAATGCTCATCAGTGCGGTCCTGCAGGTGTTCCATCTGCTGCTGCTGCTGCTGCTATGCCTGATGTTTGGGAAAATGAGCGAGAAGAGAGCCGCATGGAGCCATACATCTGGCTCCCTCAGTCTCCTCCTCCTCTCTGTGCCACTCCATGGCACAGAGCCCAACTAAGCATGCAATCACAAAGTTCTTCTGCTGTGGATTAATCTAGATTTTGAGGAGTAAACTGGAGCAATCTTAATTGTTCAGCAGCTGGTGGTAGAATGAATATGGGTGTGTGTCTGTGTGTGGAGACAATTCGCCTCATTCACAACGTGACAGAACATAATTATGTGCTGTTACGCGCAGCAACAGCATGGAGCATTATTCTTGACCGTGCGTAATGGTTCCTGATAATTCTCCAGCAACACATGCCATTAATCGTAACACGTGGTAACAGGTTGCAGCTGTTCCTGAGGACACCTGACGCCTCTGCCTCAAATCATCACATTTGTGATCAGCCGCCAAAAATGTCAGCGAAGTAGTCAGCGCTATTTTTTGCAATTATTATAGATGTTTTAAGGCTGTAAAACCCCTCACTACACACTTTATACACTTTTCTCAAACAGGCATTAACATTTTCTCACTTTTGTCTCCTGTCTAAGCACTCTTTTTTCTTCTGTGCGAGAAGATTCTAAACAGACACACGCAGAACACAATGCGCATGCTCTCCCTTTGCTCACTGCCTCCGGGGGTATGGATGCAGGACTCGCAAAGAATCCAAGTCCTCTCTCGGTGGCCACGGAGCTCTGCGGCTGCGGTCAACATTCGCATCAAAAAAGCGAGCGTAGTCTCTGGACCTGTTGCCAGATTTGGCGCAGTTCCCCACAGCAGACAGGAGGCAGTGTGAGCGGCCCGCTGCTGCATTTACCGAGCCCGCAGAAAGCGCATCGGAGGCAGTGAGAGCAATCGCGGTGATGCCGACCGGTGCCGCGACTGGCCCGCCTGATAAGGACGCAGAACACAATGCGCTGTTAAAACAAAAAAAGCATGCAAAATTGCACTAAAAAAAATCCGCGAAACTGCGAGGCCGCGAAAGGTGAACCGTGTTATAGCGAGGGACCACTGTATTTCAATATGTAAGCCACACCGGACGGTAAGTTGCAGCACCTCACAAACTTGTGAAAATAATAATATATAGTGCTTATGATGTGTAATCTGTTTTGTTGTAATTTTGATCTCATTTATAAACTATGTTTATTGTGGATTAATGTAAATTAATTCAGCCTCCACTGTCCTCCTTGAAATCATGCATTTTTGAGCTTCAATACACTCATTCAGTCTAGTGAGAGGATTTATACAGTATTTGAATGTGTCCTTTAAAATTTGGACAACTATCTGTTAAATCAGATTTCAGATTAAAATATTCCGGTTCAAGAAAAATCCAACTCCAAACAGAAGACTTGGTAAAAAGGAAAGACCCAGCCTAAAACCTGATGACCATAGTTTGGACCTCATGTAGCAGCTCATAACTCTTAGTTGAATCAAAATTTAATAATACACATTGTCAATCAGAAATCCGATCAGAAACAGCTTCGGCATTTATTCCATTATATACAGTTAAATATAATGTGAATTAGCTCCCTTCTACGATACTTATTGAACTCACCGCTACTTTTAAATCTTACTATTGCTATTACACTTGCAATACACATACAGGTGTCAATTTCTTGAACAATTAATCATTCACATGGGTCAGTTTCAAGCAATCCTAGATTAATGTAGGTAGACCTGTGTATGGTATTGATGTTACACTTTCTGAGCGTCCATTCTTGTTAAAATTGTGGACATGATAATAATATATGTGCACCACACTGATACTACTAATCATGGTAATTAGTACCTGATTTTGGTGAAGAAAGGTGTGGATTGAGTCCTTCCTTGGACCAGTGGTGAGAACTCTCTCTATGCCTACCCAGCAGTAAAATTGGTGATGACCTTCAAAAGAACTGGGGAAGGTAAAGATCCCTGACAAAAAAAAAATCCTAAATGTCCATGATACTGTGTGGCGTCCTTACCTTACCTTCTGTATTTACTTTAAAATAAAGCCTCCATGTGGCGCAGATTAAAGCATTTTTGTGCATAATGTGCTTTCAGTGTAAGAGCATACTCTGTGCAGCACAAAATTATGATGGCAGGTTCTCACATGATGTTACGATGTCAAAACAGACATTTTTTAAGTGCAGCTGCTGAAAAATGGCTTGTGGATACAATGACTAGAGGTAAAACTTAATAGGAGAACACAACTTTCCACTGGCTGATCACTTCATAAGTGATGACTGAAAAACTGTCTTATGTGACAGAACCCAGTTGTTTTTCTTTATTTTCTTCTCTGCGTTTTGTTAAATATTGATGCCAAAGAGCAAATGATTGCATGTTAGGAAAATGTAATCAAGATGACATACATTTGTCCTTTTTTGTTTGTTTATTGTGTTTTGTTTTTAATTTAAACGAGAGTAGTTGGGTGATTTGATGAAACACATTTGTCAGGGCTCTTGTCCATAGTGTACAATTCGGATGTTTGGTTCCATTTTTATCTCCTGGAGCCTTTGCAGTCTCACAGCAGCTACACACATAATGATTGTGCTGGTACCATGTCTGTTCAGAAATACTTGCCTTCACCCAAATCACTACATTTTATCCTGCTTCTCCTTCTTTTGACAATGTTTCTCTTTGGGTTTTACAGAAGAAACACTTTGCAGAAAGTATACCCAAGACAGTAGAACCCTTAACGTACCATATATGTGATTTGGCCAACACTGTGCACACACAGGCATGGGAACACATCATGCTGTGTACCAGATACTGTACCTTGTTTGATCATTCCCTTTGTGTTAAGTCTTTGAACAGAAATGGAAATTAAGAACATGCAAGAAGATGAGTGATGAACCCATAAGGGTTTACCTCTACTGAATGCCATACAAAATGCAATTTCAGTCTTATTATTTGTCCACAATCCCTTTTTGACCAAGAAACCTCAGTCAAAGAAGGACAGAAAATCTCTGCCTTACTGTGGTTTTCATCTGGTTGAAAGATAGAATGGGTTAAAATATGTGAACAACGGAGAAGAGGGAGGAGGGTCAGGTGGGTCTCTGAGGATGTAATCCTCCTGCCTCTTTGCCCAAAACAAAATCTAATATTCCCAGCAGTGCTCAGTGCATCCAGGGGCTCCCAAGGTGGAATGAACTTTCCCATGCACTCATCCAAGGATCAGTCTAGAAAAAGAAACCTTTAAACTCTGCCCTGTGCTGCAGATACCTAAAAATGTACAAAATGCCCCATGGAGCTGTTTATGGTGTTGTGTTGCACTTGGCAATATAGTATATTTAAAGGTACAGGGCCTGTTAACCACATGTTAAGAAAAATTTTTTGAACTTTCCACTGTTTCAACAAGAACACTTACTTTTGCCTGCATGTCAAAGTGTTTTTCTACATGATGTTCAGTCCCATATTGGTCAGGCATGACTATGACATCAACAGTGTCATTTTCGCAAGAATTTTATTGACAGTTTTCTTCCTCTGTACATTTAACAAAGGCTTTTAAATCTAAAATAAGTAAGAAAGGATTGCAGTTGCTGTTGACTGTGTCGGGTGTGGTGGCCTCAAACTTCACTGACGTCTATTCATCTAAGCAAAGATTCTGGTGTTGTCTCATGGTGGTTGTCAGCTCAGAGTTGTTTGTGTGAGTTTGATCCCGACCACTAGGTCACAGTACTAGTGTTGGTGCAATTCTGGCTTTTCTTTTGTGTTGTATATTTTGAATCTGTGGCACTTGTTGTTTGTGATTTTCTTTTTCATTGCACTTTGCTCTGCTGTTGAATAGCTGAAAGTCAAACTCAGTTACATAAGATTTAATTGCTTGTCCTGATGTCAAGGTGATTGTTTTTGTAGTTGCAACAGTTGACTACTCTTGCCCCCCCCCCCCCCCCCCCATTTTCATTTCATTGCATTTCTTCCAGAGAATAGTCAACAGGTTAAAGTACATAATTTATTATAGAATTGAATACAAAGTTATACAAAGCTGTGGCGGTGGAGGGAGCGTGGAGTGGATAACTGACAAACCAGCATAATGATAATTATCGATAGCGTCTGTTAAGGAGTAAGTGCCTGGCTGGAGACAATTAGCTGAGAGTGAGTCTTCTGGTAGAACTGATGCTACGCTTTATTTCTGCCACAAGACTCAACAGGCTAAAGTAAATAATTTATTACAGAATTGAATACAAAGTTGTAAATTCAGTTTGACCTCATTCCCTGTTGCAGCTGTGGGATGACCAGAGAGGACCTTGAATCCTGCCAATTTGGGGTTTTCACGTATCCCATAATCCCTTGCGTGCCAGAGAGTCGCTGCAGTCAAAACAACATAGAGAATCCACACGATGACAATTGTAAATGAATATTATACTACAAAAATGTCATTTTTTTATGCTTTTCATCACGTTAATAAGAGACTGCTGCATGATACCCTGAAAACTTGCTAAAACAATTATAACAAATAATCTGTGTCTGCTACGTTTAATCTAGGTGGAATTTAATAAGCGCAAACCGAATTTCAGACATATTATATATATTAGTCTGGAACAAAGAGGACAAACAGTGCTGTAAAGAACAATAATCAAGACATTAAAGAGCAAACTTCACTTTCCCCCAGAACGACATGATCAGGAAGCAATTGTAGCTTACAGCAGCTCCTATTGAAAATAACGGAGAGACAGCCTGTGATTCTCGCATGTTTACATAAAACAAACGCAATGACAACGTTTATAAACCCAGATAATATATTCATGAGAGTTTTAGGCACAATATAAAATAGTTTTATGCTGCGATGTTAATTGTGTTGTCCGTGTGCAGCGGTTAAAGCAAAGCGTGATCAGAGCGTATCAATGCAGTTCTCAGTGTTACTGAGATCTCGTAGTGCGGCGACCTCGCCGAGGTTTTGCAGGATTTGAAACCTGAAAAGCCTCAATAGTAGAAGGAGGGGGTGGAGCGCATCCCCCAAAATATAGAGGCTAGTGTACCTGCTGTGGACGCCGAGTGGGGATTGCAGACCTGAAAGAGACAAACAGTTATTTACTGTAATGATGATGCAGTAACTAGCGAGTTTAATCATTCAAGACATAGAGGAAATTACTCAGGTGAGCTTGAGTGATTTTGATATTGAGCAGGTAATGTTGCATGGCATTGCAAAGGCTCCTTATAGCAGAAAGCTAGGTTTTGACACCAGTATCAGGGTGTCATTCATTAGAGTAGAGTGCATGGAGTAGGTTCAGCGTTGTTTGTTTGTAGCAGATCAGGAGAAGGATATTTAGGTTCAGAGAGGATCTGGAGAGGGATCATTTGTCTGAGGGGATCCAGAGAGGGATCAATAGTTCTGAGAGGATTGTTAGGTTCTGAGAGGATCTGGAGAGGGATCATTAGATTCTGAGAGGATCATTAGCTTTGAGAGATCTGCAGAGGGATCGTTTCTTTGTCTGAGAGGATCTGAAGATGGGTCATTAGCTTTGAGAGGATTGTTAGCTTTGAGAAGACTTTTAGGTTCTGAGAGGATCTTTAGCTTTGAGAGGATCCAGAGAAGGGTAGTTAGCTTTGAGAGGATCATTAGCTTTGATAATGGCGAGGGATCGTTAGGTTCTGAAATGATTTAAAGAGGAATAATTTGTTTGTCTGAGAGAATCTGGAGAGGGTCGTTTGTAAAGGCCCGGCTGACACTTGCACGACTTTGATCTGCGCACTTGCATGCACTCTGCCATGCACAAGCGTAAACTCATCTTAAACTCATTGTAAACCATTGCAAACTGTGCGCAGCTTCATGCAACATTTTGAAATGTTCAAAATCTCCATCACGCATTAATTGTGTAAACTTCATGTGAACATTACGCAAACAATTTAAAAACACTGCGTGAGTGCAAGTGATTGCGTCATCGCACCGCATCAGAGTGCAGCTCATCTGAACGATTATAACGAGATGTTAAATCTGTCATAAACATACTTTTACAGCTGCACACAAGAAGGAAAGAACATGCAACTGTTTTACCAAGACATTACAATATAAACATGACAAATAATTACCTTTTTAGATAGTTCCAAATGCTTTCTCCACCTCATTAAGCATGCGTATGAGAGAAAAGCTGCAGCTGGAACAGCCCTCTTTGATGAGGCGTTTTCAACAGCCAACTCAAAGAAAAAATTATTAATCCACTACGTAATAATTATTTTATATATGCAGCGTCAGATGCACAACACATGGCATCCAGTGGAACAAAACGCGGCGTCCATCTGGGAATACAGCGGGTGAGATCATCACGACGATGTGCTTGTAAGTGCGCGGATCAAATTCGTGCAAGTGTCAGGGCACTGTTAGTCCTTAACAAGCATGGTCACAGGCTTAATTGTATAATCTGCTTGGTGACACATGCTGACTGGAAAATAGGAAAGAATGAGAGAGTGAAGTCAGGGCACTAGTTACAGAGAGACACATTCAAAACGGTCAGCAATTAGCAAGGAATTGAAATACAGCAAAGGAATAGACTTACAAGAAAGAGAACATTTGGGCATGCAAATTGCATGCCGTTCTCTTAGCCAATAGTTGGCATCTATGACTGTTTGGACTGTAAGTGTGATGGAACCACAATGTATGGCGTCACAAGTGTCAGTGGTTACACTAGAGGAAGGACAAATTGATTGATGGTGAAATGTGTATATGCAAGGTTTTGGTCAGCTGACTGGCATCTATGACCTAAGCATATGGCATTGGTAGAGCCGGAGGGAGGATAGACTCAGAATGAAAGAGGCTTGACAAGTTGCCACGCGGCTCTCTTAGTCCGAAAACCAACATCCTGGGCTTTCTGGATTTGCGTGTGCTGGTGAACAGCATTCAGCTTTACCTGTACGGACCTTTAACGAGCCTGGGCAGCAGCCGAAGGCTCACACAGAAAGAAGGGAAGGACAAATCAAATGAGACGATAGAGAGAGGCACTTGGGAAATGCTGTCAGCATCCTGAGCTGATGTCCTCACAGACCAAAGTACAAAAGTGAGTAGGGAAGAACGACAGAGGGAGCGGACAGCAATAAGAGGAAAAAGAATTTAACATTATCATGCTGTTCTCTTAGCCGAGGTCGACATTCAGAAATTCCCAGAACTGATACATGTTGGTGAAACACCATGCAGGATTCCCTGCTTATCCTTGCCAGTATGGGTCTCCAGCAGAGGACACGTGTGCACACAGAAAGAATTGGTTAGAAGTCTATAAGGCACAATTTTCGAGCTGGCTACAGTTCGTAGGGGTACTTCTGGAATTTTGAAGAAGCAGAAAGGAAACAGAAGGACGAGTCATAGGGAGACTGAAAGAGAATCTGACGTAACTGTGCTGCTGTCTTAAGGCCTGGTCACACGGCACTTAATGAAGGGCAACAAAGCCCAAACGAAACAAGAAATCTGGACTTTCGTTGACTTTCGTTGGCATCGTTTAACCTTTGCTCAGCTTCATTCCTGTAGCTGGTGCTTCATCTGGATTTTTAAACCGTCGGAAAATTTGAACGAATGCCGCCGAAAACCTCAATTCGTCCGTATTTTGATTTGCTGTTGTTCTTGACGGTTTCTTATCATTTGCTTAGTTTTTGTAATGTTAGCATTTCATTCAACTTCGTTTACAGTTCGTTGAACCTCATAAGTCCAAAATATTGAACAAACGCAACGACATCTGAATGAATCAATAACTAAAGCCTCAGCCAGCTGAGGCAACTATGTACGAACGTTTCCAAAATTTGTGGCTTGCCTGCGTGTGGGCATGGCCTTTGTCTGACACGGACAGTTCCCCTTGACCACTGCCATGGACTTTGATGATCCCCAGCATTGTCATTTTTGCTGTACGTTTATGTCACACTTGCAGCAAAAAGGATAATTTCCTTCTCTGCTGCAGCAGTAACAGGCCATCACTGGTGCAGCAAAGAAGGGCCGGCACTGGTGAGAGCGGTGAGAAGAAACATGACTCCTCCTTTTTCATTGGTGGAAAATGCACAAGCTAACCAATCACAAGTCACTAACCCCACGTGTGTTTGATCACAGCCTACCCACCCCATGTGGTTTTGTTTGTGGGTGCGCGCTTCATGCATGACACACATGAACGGAGTTTCTTACTTCCTTCTTCCCTCTCTGCCTGAAGCAACACAAGTAAAAAATAAAAACAATTTTTCTTTGTCACTGGTGGAAAATAAATTACATAAGCCAATAGCAATGATCCCCAAGCCATGTAATTTAGTTGATGATGGAAGGAATATTGTGGGTGATTCAGCGAGGAGAGAGAAAAGCAGACAGTTAGAGTTTTGGTATTTGAGAGATCTGAGAAATATTTGTGTGTTTGGAGTGTGTATTATTTTGGTGGAGTATTTAGCATGTGTGGTTAGTGTGCTGTTTTTTTTTTTGTTTTGTTTTGTAAAAATGAGGCATCTTGAGCAAGCACTTCATGTTTTTTTTTAATTGGAGCAAGATGGAGCGCAGAGCACGTCGTCAGTCTGAACCAGACAGTGAGGATTCTGATAATGGAGATGAACCCTCTTTTGTTCTGAACGAGCAACCAGAACAGGTGGATCCACTGACATGCGCATAGATTTCCACGCGCTTCTCTTTGCAGCATCTCCAGGACTCACGCGCTACACAGCTCCGTCCCAGCGCCGAGTCCTGGAACGCAGAGCAGGATGCAGACACACATTGCTTCAGCAGTGGCTCCAGGCAGATTTCATTTAAAGCGTTGAGGTCAACGTTAGCTTCGGTCTCGTTTTGTTCCTCTTTTGTTCCTTTTGTGCTCTTGATTTGCAGGCTATTCAGTGATGGGAAAAGTGAAAGCTCATTCATCCACCTTTTCTCAATGATTTGTGAGTTTGTGACTTTTTTCCTTTGTTCAGGAATCGTCGTATGCCGTATGACCGGGGCATTAGCCATAGATCGGTGTCCAGTACCAGCTGGGCATTGGTTATAGATTGATGAGTAAACTGATGGGAGCATAGGACATAGCTGTGAAAGTTCTTTGTTACACACAGTAACTAGATCCGCACATGAAGTTCAGAAACAACAAAATAATGTGTATGAGTGATAAGATAGAGTGTGCAGAAGCTTTAAGGTATGTAATGGCCATAGTCAGTTACCATAAAGTAAACCTGAGTCGTAACCTCCGCCACCAGATTTGAGTAGTGTTAATGCAACGTAGCGTTAATTTAATCAGACAAGATGAAATATATTCATCAACAACCGTATTTTTGGTGACAAACTTATTGGTTTGTGGCGATAATTAACAGTAGCATCTGTTTAGGACTACGTGTGGCTGGAGACAATTAGCTGATTGTCATGCTGGATAATGGTAGAACTGATGCTACGCTTCATTTCTTCCAGTTTAGCTCCTTGTACATCATTATTTCTGCAGCCGGTTATCCACTGGCCATCGTTTTAAGGCACTGAGCACAATTTCTGCTCCTTCATGTTAAATATCTCTGGTGGAAGGTGAAAGAACAGCCAGGGTGGCTGTAGCCTGTCTCAGATGCTTTTGAGCAAAGAAGGCTCCATGGGCAACAGATAACACCTTAAGACTGGTTCACACGGCAAGATAATTATGCCGATATTAGACCTGATCTTCCCCTTCTGATAATCTTAAGGATGCCCCGACTATTGTGATGGCTGTAAAGATAATTGACGTGTGTTCCTGAGTCCAAAGGGTCCTTCAGGTGATGGTGGAATCCTCGGGCCGACTCTTGCTGCAGGCAGATTCTGTGAAGCCATCATCGCCAGGTGCTGGAACGATGAAGATCCTTCTGTTGCCAACTGGTTTAGCTGCTGGATGGAAGGCGGCTGTGGCGACCAATCATGTCTCGACCATCCCTCCTGTATATCCTCTTCTCCAAACAGTTCTGAGAGTCCAATCAGACTTGATAGAGGCAGATCAGGCATAGGTCCCTGATCAGGGGAGTCTGGTCTCTCAGCCATACTCCTGTGTCCTAGTAATATACATATACGTTCATTATTACAGCTCCATGTCATTCTTTCAGATATTGTCTATCCTATCCCTCATTTTTGTGGGTGCATGTGTGTGAATGTAAATGTGCGTGCATGTCTTCTTCCTCGTCTACAATATCACCAAGCACGGTCCATCCCAGTCCTCCCTATCTGGGGTATACGCCACAATATTAGGTAGCTGGGGGCTGTCGGGGAGGATAATTGGTATTTCATCCATTTCCATATATTCTGGTTCTCTGTCTATTTCGTTTGTGCTTTCTTCCAGGGCTCGGATGGCTAACAGTGGGAGCTGTCCTACTGTGGATGAAATCAATTTATTGACCAGAAATTTTATCAAGGGAATACCACAACATATTACCAGCAAGACCGCCACCCCTGTTAGTGCCAAGACTACACCTATCTGATATAACCAGTCTTTCCATGATATCCACCCTCTCCTTAGAGCCCCAAACAGTGAAAACAGTGGGCCAATATTCATTCCATTCCCTACAATGTATCCAGAATCGTCAGTTTCATTTCTCCCTCCTATGGAGTTACTTAACAGTTCCTGTTGCATCTCTTCAAGTGTGATTAAGAGCTCAGTCAAATTTCAGTCTTCCCCTGTACGCATGGGAATAGCTGTGCAACATTCGGTGGCTTTGATCATAATACAAACTCCTTGTTCATCAGCCATCATCATCTCGATAGCTAATCTATTTTGCATTGTCATTAGCGAGGTGGCGTGCAGTTGTTCGGTTAAGGCTCCTACTGCTGCCAATGTCCAGTTCAGGTATCTTTGCTGATTATACCACAAGTAATTAATCCACTGCACCTCCTGGAACCTAGAACGGATTTTTGGAGTAACCCCGAACAGAGCCAATGCCCATCCCCATTTATCCGCGTCTTCATCTGCTTTAACTCTGCTACTGTCTATGGCTTCTAACTGTCGGGGTATCCCTTCTGGTATCCCGTTTCTTACTGTGATGTTGTAGTCTGTTTTAAGTGTCATTATTCCTCTTTTCTTACGAAGTTTCTGTGGCATGGGTTGTATTGAATTTGGCATTTCAATTACTGTTATAGCTCCTGTGAGCATCACAGGAGCACAAAGGCCTTTCCAATTAGGGGACAGCGATGACAGGAGTTTCCTTCTTTGTCCGCATATCCAAAAGATGTCAGCTAAGGGTACCGTTCCCTTAGCTAAATTTGGAGTAGATACCCATGAAGCATGGGTGAGATTCAGTCCAATTACAGACCCCCCTGTGGCCGGTACTATTTGTTCACACTGTATGCCTGCTGCTGGCAGGGTGTGACAGACGGTAATGTTCCATGCTGTTTTGGCCGGTTTCTATTCTTGCTGCTTTTGCATACACTGTATGTGGTGTTTTGGCTGGGTTGTCCCTACCTGCCAATCGCTTATGTATTGTGCTACTAAGCCTTTAGCTATACAGAATAGGTGTATCATCCCTTTCTCTATTTTAATCATAGGTGGAACGGTTCCTTCTGTACTTAGAGGCACTGGACAAAGTTTACTGTCGGCAGCATATTTTTCATCACCTACTGCCATTTTCATAACACATTGTGTATAGCATTCTGCTTGGTCTGAGTTATGTTGGGGGCTCCTATAACAGTTGTTGATATCAGGTAGGGGTTTAGCCTGAGGTATCACACCTTTCCGGTGACAGGCTATGCAAGGCTTTTCACTGATCTGCCTAGCCGAAAATTTCAACCATTGGTAAAATAAATTGGTCTTCAACCCTTGTGTACGGGCTAGGTCTGTACTGGGATCCCATCTCCCTAAGTGACTGCTTGTTTCTAGGCTTCTAATTGTCCTCTTTTTCCTTGGTTTGATTTTTACCCATTTTGTGGCTTCATGTACTGTAACAGTTACGTCTTGCTTGGTTTCCCTGCATCCTCTTTTATCACAAATTACCTCTATGTTGAGTGTTCCCTCCTCTTCACATTTGATGCTAATGGCTTTGCCTAATATGTAATCCCCCAGCTTTCCCTGTATTCCTATGTTCTTGTAGGCTTTTGATTTAATGTATACCAAATTATATGTTTTTCCTGTGTTTAGAATGCCTTGTTTAGCTGCTATTGCGGCCATGGCCACGGCACAGTCCGTTGTATGTTTTGGATGTCTATTTTCTCCCATACTGACCACCAGTAGTATGGACAATCCCTTGAATAATTCCTTAATCATTGCTCTGATGACTGTTGAGATGTGCTACTAGATGTGCTACTGAGTGAGCCGTCACTAGATGAGCTGTCACTAGGGATGTGTGGTGTATCTGTGCTTTGTCTGGGTTGTACTTCCTGTGGTTCTTCTGTCGGTAAATCTACTAAGTTGCTGTCCAAGTCTGATGTTTCCTGTGGCCTGTCTATCTGTCGGTCTGTATTGTCTGTCTGTTGGCCTGCGTCTCCAGTTGTTTCTGAGTCTGCATCTGAGTCTGTCGCTGCTCTATCTGGCAGGGATCCACTACTCTCTGAAGCTGTGCGTCGTCTTTGTTCAATCAGTCTCTGTGAGCGCCTTGGCCGGTGTTTGCCTGGCTGCAGGGAGGCGTGGCCTTCCCTCGGTGCTTCTTCTGGCTGCAGGGAGGCGTGGCCGTCCCTCGGTGCTGCTGTAGGGTCTCTGGCTTCTCTTGCTTCCCCCCTTGGCCCGGCGGCTCTGCCAAGACGAGCTTGCCGAGGCCGCAGGGGCGCTGGGCCACCAACCCTACAGCAGTGGTTTAAATGAAACCAAGTGTCCTTACCGTCTACTTTGACTGCTGTACGTGAGGCAAGAATAACTTTAAAAGGACCTTCTCGGCGGGGCCTGTCCCACTTCTTTTTGAACACTTTGACGTAAACCAGATCACCAGGCTGGATGCTCTGATTTTCGAGTGGAATCTCTGCTTCTCTGTCTTCTGTAGCACCTTTGACCTGCAAAAAGATAGTTTTGTGTATTTGGGTTAACTGTCTCAGATAATTATGCCATTCGTCTTGTAGCTGCTCCAGCGATGGTCCTTCGTAGGGTCCTCTCAGGTATGGAATAGGCATCGGCCAACCTGTAAGAGCTTCAAATGGTGTCAAATGGGTTAGTCGGTTAGTTTGTGAGCGCATTGACAATAAAGCAAGCGGCAACGCATCCAGCCAGGTTAGTTTGCCATTGCTGTCTGCTATGATTTTTGCTAGTTTGTTCTTTAAAATGCCATTAGCCCGTTCCACCGCCCCATTTGATTGAGGGTGATAAACACACCCAAACCTCTGTTTGATACCCAATTGTTTGAATGTTTCTTGTGTAACCTTGGCTACAAAAGCCCTACCGTTGTCAGATGAGATAGTATCTGGAATGCCAAATCTTGGAAAGACATCTCGGCACAACAATTTGGCTACCGTTTTATGGTCTTGATTTGCAGAGGCTACTGCCTCAATCCATCGGCTGAATCTGCATATCACTACCAAAACATATCTCATTCGTTTAACTCGATTTTCAGCTCCCATGTCTATGAAATCCATCATAAGATGTCTGAATGGCCCATCAGGGACCGGAATGTGGGCTAAAGGGGCTGTGAATGTTTTCCGGACATTGTACTGTGCACATACCTCACACTCATTCAACAAACGGTCCACTGTAGCTGCCATATATGGTGACCACCAGACAGCTTTTAGTTTGTTCATAATTTGGACTCGCGAACAATGATCGGGTCCGTGGGCCCAAATGATTGCATGTCGTAATAAATTGGTGGGTAACACAAAATGTCCATGACTACTGCGCCACAGCTTGTCCGCTGGCCCCTGACTGCGTGTCTCAATAGCGCCTCGTTTAACCCACATTCGTTTTTCTTCTCCACTGGCCCTACTTTGAGCCACTATCAGTGCGTCAAGTGAAACCAGTGGGGCACAATCTTGGATGGTTAGCAGGGGAAACATATTTTCTCCTTGTGCTCCTTTGCGAGCTGCGTCATCTGCTAGGTTGTTACCTTGAGCTATGATGTTATTATTCTTTTGATGACCTGCACATTTAATGATGGCTACCTCAGACGGTAATTGGAGAGCTTGTAACAGTTGGGAAATCGCTTCTCCATGAGATGAGTGACAGGGGTGCCATCTGCTATCAGGAATCCCCTTTGTTTCCAAATGTTCGCATGTACATGACATACGCCATAAGCGTAGGCTGAGTCTGTGTAGATATTAACACGTTGATCTTTAGCTATCTGGCAAGCCATAGTTAAGGCTTTGATTTCTGCCAGTTGGGCTGAACAAGGCTGATCAATTCCTTGGGACTCCAGTAATTCAAAGGTCTCGCCATTCGTGTTTAGTTTAACAATCCCCATACCTGCATGCAATCCCGCGGCATCCCGAAAGCATGAGCCGTCCACGAACAGGGTTAGATCTGCATCTATGGCGTGATTATACAAATGTTCTCTGGCTCTCAAAAATTTCTCTGTCTCTGCCACACAGTTATGTGGAGTACCATCTAACGGTGTGGTCAATTTGGTGGCGGGATTCACCGTGTGACAACGTTGTATTGTTATTTCTGGAGCGGACAACACAACTTCATATCCAGTGCGTCTAGCTTGTGTTAAGACAAAACGTTGACTGGTTAGCAGGGCATGTAACTGATGCGACGTGTACAACGTTACTGCATGTCCCATGATTATGGATGATGCTTTTTGAAATGCAAAGGCAGATGCTGCTAGACCCTGATAGCATGGTGGCAATCCTGTTTCAATGTTGTCAAGCTTTGTACTATAATAGGCCAATGGTTGTTTTCCTTCATTTGTTTCCTGCATTAGTACAGCACATGCATATCCAGCTTTTTCAGTAACATACAAATGGAAAGGTTTCCCATAATCTGGGTTACCTTACGCGGGAGCAGATTGCATGTCTGTTTTTAGGGCCTCAAAAGCTCCCGTTGCCTCATCTGTCCAGACGAGGAGAGCTGCATTGCTTGTTTGCCCCACTGCTCTAATCATGGCACGCAAAGGTGCAGTTTTTATAGCATAATCACAAATCCATGGCCGACTGTACCCTGCCATCCCAAGGAATGAAAGCATCTGTCCCACTGTTTGGGGTTTGGGAGCCTTGATTATAGCCTCCACTTGGCTTGGGGCTATACATCGCGTGGTCCCACACAACTGTCTTCCCAAGTATTCTACTTGTTGTTTGCAGAACTGCAATTTGTCCTTACTTACTTTATGACCTCCATCTGCCAATGCATGCAATACAATTAATGAATCTTTTTCACACTGTTCTTGAGTCTCTGATGCAATAAGGAGATCATCCATATATTGCACCAATGTACTGGGTATATCAAGGTGTTGTAAATCTTCAGCCAGGACTTTGTTAAAGATGGCTGGGGACAGGTTCAGTCCCTGAGGTAGCCGTGTATACGTTAGCTGTTGTCCCAGAAATGTGAATGCAAACAAATGTTGTGAGTCTGGATGCACAGGCACACTGAAATAGGCTGAACACAGATCGATTACTGTGTACCATTTTGCTCCAGCAGGGATGCTTGATAGTATAGTATGCGGATCAGGTACTATAGGTGCATCCATTTCTATTATTGCATTGATAGGACGCAGATCATGTACCAGCCGATACTCTTTGGTATTGTTTTTAGGGATAGGGTAGATAGGAGTATTGCATGGGCTTGCAGTTTTTATTAAAACTCCAGCTGCCATTAGTCCCTTAATTACTGGTTTTATGCCTTCAATAGCCTGAGGTTTTAATGGATACTGCCTTTGGTGAGGCAGTTTTGCTCCCGGTTTTACTTTTATTTTTACTGGTAAGGCTGTTTTTACTAGTCCTACATCCGTTTTGCTTTTGGACCACACCACTGGTGGTATTTGCTCTAACAGTTTCTCTTGTTGGGCCGATAACACCATCTGTCCCTCTGGTCTAGGATTGAGCTCCACTTTTTGAGCTATAGCCTCATCATTTACTTTTAAGTTAATTTGTATAAACTGCTGGTCTTTTGACAGATGTACTTGTGGACTTTCCATGTTTTGCCATTCTTCAACTTCTGAGGCTGTCTTTACCATTGGGCCTAGGTCATGGGATTCGTACTTTTCTGAGACTAAAAGGGTCACATGAGGCGTGGCATTCGGCACTTGATACCATTGTTGTTCAGCTGAAGTTAGCTTGACAGAAGCTGCGGCCCCTTGGGGGCCTAAATAAATTTCTGTGGTGGTTATGTGAAACAGCCGTTGATTCATCAATGCATCCCAGCAGCATGCATAGTCAGCCTGTTCTTGTTTGGCATCGAACATCAGGGTGACATGTAATGGTAAACTAGGTGTATATACTGCTGCATAGTGTTGTTCTGCCCAGGGCTTCCATTTTTCCCATTCCAGTTGGAGATTTGAATTTTCTGGTTGTAACTTCAGCCAGTATACCATGGGTTGCACAGTTCGGACCTTGTTTTCCATGTCCATAAGCACCATAATGTTGGTGAGTGCTTCGTCAGGAAAGTGTATTTGCAGTCCTTGATGGGTACACACTATCTGGGTTTGTAGCTTACATAAAATGTCTCTTCCCAGCAAATTCACAGGTGTATTTTGTGAGTATAACAGGGGTGCTTCAATTGTTTTTCCTGCAATCGTTACAGGAAGTGGGCGTGTAAAAGGTATTATTTGAGTTTTCCCAGAGAAGCCGATGGTCTTAATTACAGACCCAGAGAGGGGGAGATGAGCGCCCATTTTCCCTATGCAAGAGTATGTTGCCCCTGTATCCACCATGAAAGGGAAATCTCTGTTTTGTATATTAACAGTGACGGTTGGCTCTTCCTTAGGTATCATCGAAATAGCCAATGCCACCGTTTCCCCCTCTGTCTTCTCTAGGCCTCCCTATTGCCAATAGGCAGAGGGTCCAACCCATGGTCGGGCCGGACAATTTCTCATTCGATGTCCAGGTTGTCCACAGCTCCAACACTCATTAGAGGGTTGATCCCCTATTGGGGGTGTTGGTCCCATAGGCGGTCCCGCTTGACTGTTCCTGGGAGCTGAGTTCTGGAATCTGCTTCCAAATGAAGGTTGGCGAGATCCTCTTCGCCACCCTCCTCTTTGACCTTGAAAGTTCCGTGACTCTCCTCTCCACCCATGACTGTAGGTGGGTCCATTTCCGGGTGTGCCAGTGCTATGGTAGTGATAGTGATGCTCCACTGGTGCTGAGACTTCTCCTGTAGGAGTGCTTCCTGCTGCTC
Organism: Thalassophryne amazonica; assembly: GCF_902500255.1. Taxonomy (NCBI): domain Eukaryota; kingdom Metazoa; phylum Chordata; class Actinopteri; order Batrachoidiformes; family Batrachoididae; genus Thalassophryne; species Thalassophryne amazonica. Next base: position 53,755,480 of record NC_047116.1, read on the forward strand.
CTTGGGGGCTCTGTGTGGCTGTTACCACAGGTGCCTGTATGGTGGCAGCAGTGTTTGCCGTAGAGCCCGTGCTTGCCGGCTCAGAAGGAACAGGGGTCATCATTGGTGCCTGGGTCTTTGTTTTTTCTTTCTTGACTTTGGTTAGCTCTCCCAACTGCATCTGCACCAATTTTTTCATCAGGGATTTTGCTGCATCTTCTTCTTTTTGTTTTTCTTTCTTGTAGATTTCAAGATGGTGACAAATATGCTCAGAGTATAAAGCCCAATTCATTTTTGATAGTCCCACGACTCCATCTAGGGCTTTCTGAACCTCATCTGGTAGAGCCTTTTTTACAGTTATTTTAAACAGGATTTCAGTTGCTGGAGAATGGTTCCATGCATTTCCTGTTTCCTCCGCCCATCTCTTCTGGAATCGGTGCAGGAACTTCTTTGGGCACTCTTCAGGTGTCCACTCCTCATCATCCAATTTAGAGGGATCCAAGACCTCAGGGTACTTTCTTCTCAGTCCTTCCCACATGGAGTTTCTATAGCGATTAAAGGGGACTTCATCATGTTGATTAGTGCCCATCATTTGTGTTAGTCCAACCTTTCCTGCTAATTCTTCAGTGTCATGTTTTCCCATTACATGCATTAGCAAGGCTTTTATGTCACCTAAAGACAAGGTTACCCCTGCAGTGCCTTCTTCTAAGGCAGTTATCCATCTCCCAGCTCCTTGGGTGATGTCTGGCAGCCTGTTGGCCAGCCCCACCATGTCTGTCCAGCTCCATGGGGTATACACATGATGACCATTTCTAACCACCAATGGGCATATGAGGTCTTCGTCCTCCTCTTCTTCTGTGGGGGCTCCATACTGTCTTCCAGATCGAGTGCGACTGACTGGTTCCAGGCAGTCTATCCAGTTGGTTATATCCTGTTCTAAAGCCGCTATGTCTTTGGCTACACATTGTTGTCTTTGCCTGAGTCGGGCCTCTTTTGCACTCTCAATGATGATCTCACCAGAAATTTTTCGGGTGGGTGGCTCTATAATATGATTCCCTTGATTGGGCGTCGATTGTTGTAATATTCTTCTTTCCTCGGCGTCCCTATGTCTTTGTATTCTTTCCTTCGCTAGCCGAAGCTGCTCAGCTAGTTCTTCATTATCTCTTCTGGCCAGATCCAGTGTGTCACAGAAGCTCTTGTGCCACTCTTCGGAGCCTCTATAGCCTGTGAAGGTCCAGTCGGCTGACTTATGGTGGGAGGGGACGGTTTTCAGTGGACCTCGATGTGCAGGCGGAGCCTTCAGGTCTCTCTCTTTATCCTCGTCTGCCTCTGTGTCACTGTTATTTGTGGCCCCCCCTGCTGGTCGTGGTGAGCGACCACCTACTTTCAGACTTGGAGACCTTGTATGATCCATTTGACAGACTGAGGACCTGTCTCCTTGTGGCTCTCGAGCTTTTAGTGTCAGTGTGAATTTGCCCTCCACATCCATGCCTTGGTCCTCTTCACGAGTTCCTAATACAAATTGTCCAGCTGTCTTTCCCATATCATGACGTTTATATGGGGGTGGCTCTGCTTCTCAGCTCGGTGCACTGGCTTTAGTCTCTTTGGATCTTTCCTCTGTCATTTTTTCTCTTTTCTGCTGTAGCCTCTGTGCTTTCTGCTTGAACAAAGCCAAAACTTCTTTTTTGTCAGTGCGTTTTTTGTTGTTATTCACGTTCTTCTGCTGATCTTTAATTTCTTTTTTCTGTATTTCTACCGCAACTGCTTCACACATCACCGGATCAAATGATCCCTCCAAAGGCCATTGCCTGCCCCCATGTGACCTTTTGTGCCACTTTCTCATACATTGGTTGGCCTTAGTGCGTTTTCCTGGATATTTTCTTAGTACTAAGTCTAGCGGGGTACTTTCCCGACCTTGACCTTGAGAGTTACCCATGTAACCCTGACAAACACTATGTGAGATGTTTCTATGGTGCTCTGGTAGTCCCTCAGGGGCTGTCCTGATCCAGACCAATAACTTGCCGGCTGTAACACCTGTTTTGTATTTTAAACCCTTAAAAGGATTAAATTTCCAACTGTTATGCCCGTCTTCTTTTTCTTTAACTAAATACGAAAATTTACCTGTTTCCCACCGAACCTTCCTTGGGACCACAGTCAGAGTCAACCTAGGAAACAGTTCTTCACCTGGATCGGTTGGCAGTGTTATTAAATGATTTAATGGTATGCTTACTGTTATATGGCTGGGGGGGCCTGGCTGCCTTTTTGTTTCTGTCCTTTGCTTCTCCTTCCAGGTGGTTTGCATTTGGAACTGAGTGGCTGTGTTGCTGAGTTTATCAGGACCTCACCCTGATCACCTGAGGCTGATCACCTGCGGCTCATCAGGACTCACAGCTGTGGTGCATCTGCATGGATTGGAACATGGTGGCATTTAAGACTGGAGTGCACAGTGTGTATTTGCCAGAGACTCGACCTTGTGACCAGACGGGTGAGATCGTCGTCTCGGGAGCCATCTCATCATCAGTGGATGCAGAGAACGTCCAGGTTTGATGCACGGTCTGTGAAAGTGGAGGGGGTGAGGTCTCACGCTCGTCAGCACACTTCCTGAGACTCGGTTTGTTGCGGCCACCTGGGGGGTGTCGGCGGGGTCCTTGAGTCCGAACAGCTTCTGGCTCCAGACCGTTAGCGCTGCTGGGAGCGCACCACGCCAGACCGCACTTTGTCATTTTTGTATTTTGTTTCACTGTTATGTATTAAATTCAGTTAGCCTTTGTACCGTGCTCTGCTTATTTCATACTGGGTCTTTCAAACGCTGGTCGGTTCTCCGAGCTGCGTCCGACACCTAACACTTATTTCTTTATTAGGATCAGCACAAAGCAACTCCAGCCACGGGGTTAAACCCTGATGCCACAGACGTCTTATCAGCAGCTCCCAATTAATTAGAGGGAATTGTTCTTTCTTTTGTTTCAGATTGACTACCTTAGTAATTTGCCATAATTTCTGATTGATCTCTTGTTCGTCCTGCCAATGTTCTGCTCCTACACTGTCAAAATAGGTCCTTTCCAGCCAAAAATGTGTCCCGATTCCCTGGGTTTCGATGTCTCCGTCAGTCAAGTAATGTTCTGGGAGTATTATTTCATTATCACTTAAGTCTCCCATCAATGACTGTCCCAAGCATTGATCAGTCTGTCAGCTTTTTCACTATAATCTAAGCTTTAACTCTTTTGATTTATAACCAACTTTATTTATTTAATCCTCTTACAACCCTAACACTTCCTAATGTCTTTGCTCCCGACTTTCTATTTTCCTTCTAATTTTTTAACTTTCTGCTTCTCGTCTTTTTCTGCTATGTTTGTTTATTAGTTTTCTTTCTTTGAAATAATATCTACCTTCTCTGTATTTACATAGCAGTCTCTTCTCCTGTCTTTTTCTTCACTGTCTCTGTTTCACCCTTTCCTCTCTGCCTGTCATGCACCTCCCAAGTCCTTCTGTTGGGTCTAAACACCTCCTCCTCGTACCTACTCTTCACATAAATCTTGTATGTCAGCCAGCCTGCAAGCCCTCACAGCTTTGCCTGCAACTCCCCGATTACTCTCCGCTCTCCCACACACCAATCTTCAAAAGCTTTATACACAAAAATTATTAAAAACAACTTTCTATATATCTCTATCTAGACTTCTGCCACTTTTCAGTCCGCGGCTTTAAACAACCTTTTTAATCACTTAACACCAATGTGTTCTGTTTAAATATGTATCTCTTCTTCACGTTAGACAGCTTCTCCAGCGCTGCCAGCAACTCATATATTATTATTATTATTTTTTTTCTTAACAAGCTACTCTTTGAGCGTACAATATTTCATTTACTTCTACGCCTTACCGCGCCTCGCGTGCGTATCCTGTGCTTAATATATTATTTTTCACCAGCTCCTCTCTGAGCATACAATATTTCATTTATTTCTACGCCTTACCGCGCCTCGCGTGTGTATCCTGTGCCTTTCTGCACTTTCTTCTACTTTTTTTTTTCACTTACTGAGCTCCTCGTGAGCTTAATGTGCCTTTGCACTGAAAGTACTCTCTTTTTCTTTTCTTATAAAAAACTCATATTACTGTATACTTAATTACTTATTCTTCTCCCACGCCCCACAAGCGTGTATTTGGTGCCTTACTGCACTATTTTCTGCTTCATTAATTCTCATGTATTCTGCACTAACTCTTCATTTATTTTATTTTTTTTTATAGTTTTTCTCTTTTCTTAAAAAATGACGTCCTTTATTGAGCTCTTTTACTTACTGTCAGCTGTGCTACTTTGCACTTTTCTCTTTAAATCTCTTTATCACGTACGGTATTTCTACTGCGCCCCCTCAGGCGCTTATCTTGTGCTTCCTCTGCACGTATTCTCTGTTAAACTCTTTTTCTCACTTATTTCACTTCAGTCTCTGTTAAACTCTTTAAATAACCTTGTATTACCTTGTATCTATTTGTCAGTATACTCCCCTAAATTAACCCCTACAGCGCATGCTATCAGCCGGCACATTAATAACGAATTTCAACACCAATTATTCCCCAAGCATCCAGGTTAGTTCTCCACGCACTCTTTTCCGCACCAGAGTTCATGAACATTCCTGACCTTTCACTCACACAGACATTCTTTTTCCCGGGAACACACACACCTTCTGAGCATTTTATCTACAAGGCCTGATAATTTTCAATCTTATCTTTTTTTGTCTTTGATCAATTTTCTTAGTCCAGGTTCTTTTGGGTAAGAGGCAATTAAAAAATATCACCTGTCAACTTGGGCGGAAATCCCGACTCACTCCTCCAGATCGTGCAGAAGTTATAAAAGGTTTCTGCTTATCTTTTAGTCGTGATCACTGTTATTTACGGTCTGGAGGGATGAGCTGGACTGCCCCAGGCTGCCGAAATGCCCCTGGACCCTCCTGGCTGGCTCGCCAAGTTCTGACTGACGTGGTTCGTCTTTGGTCTTCTCAGGATGTCGTCTTTTAGATAACACAAACTAATTGCAAGTGATATGCTAGAAAAGGACACAACACTTTAGAATAATTCAGCCTTAAGCAAGATAAAATGCACAGAGTTTTTAAGTTTATTTAAGCCTTCGACACAGAGCTTAGACAAACTGAGTCCTCTAGAGAGACTGAATATGTGACAACCGCGCTCATCTATTTATTGGAGACCCGCGGGCATCGCTCCTCCTTCGACTTTTTTTATTTATTTAATTCCCAAGACATGGTTTTCTATTGGAAGCGTCCTCTAGTGAACCCTAAGCAGGTGTTAGGCCATTATTTCAATGTGACAAATGCTCCCATTAAAACGTGAAGGATTTACAACTGATTTTTTTAAAAGACCTTCAGCCACAGGTGCAGCTGGCCTGAGGCCCCCCCCCCCCCCCCCGCACGTGGCCTCAGCCACAGGTGCAGCTGGCCTGAGGCCCCCGCACGTGGCCTGTGGGAAAGCACCTAAAAGGCCTTGGAAAGCCCCTGACAGACTGAATGACTAATAGAGCCCTTTTTTTTTGGGTTGAACACCTGCTAGTTCAGCCAGAGGACATACAGTTCAGATCAGGACACTTGATAGTTCATCATAGTTCAAATAAGGACCTAAAAATTCTTCTTCTACATAATCTTGTCAGATATTCCTGCCATGTGTGGTGGAGCACTCAGACCTCAAATTAGGGATATTCAATACGTTGGATTGTCTTGGCCTGATATTGCAGGGTGTGTGGTGTTCTCCGACCGTAAACAAGCACGCAGCCTGCCGAATGTGACGTGTAGCCAATCCAAAATCAAAATGGCTGTTATGGCTTACCAGAAAGTCCGGTTGTCGTGCTGTCTCCACTCTTTCAGCCAGCGCCTTTTCTTTTTCTTTTTGTATTGTTTTTTTTCCCATTAGAAGTACTCCACAAACTGTCTCCGTTGCATCTTCCTCATCCACCATGTTTGTTTACTCCAAAATCACTTTTAATCTCAAGAGATTTTGCGAGACCTGGGAATGTTCGTGTGTGAAATCTATTTGCATGTCTGGTGTGTTGTCTTTACCGTGTGGTTGCACATCACATACTGTACGACCAAAACTGTTGTAGCTGTGATTTTTTATCTCCATGTGTGTGATCTCTCAGGTATTGGAAACCTACAGAAAATTTTAAAATCTTGCCAAGTGAACCAGGCATTGAACTTTATGGGTGTGAATGTGAAACTGCCACTGTGAACACAGCATTTCTGAAAATTAAAGCACTGTTTTCAGTGCTTTATTAGATGTCAATTGAATTGGTTTGACCATGTCATTATGGTAACCCTGGAATTGATGGATGTTAAGGGGTTATCGAACCATAATACTAAGAATACACCAATAACACAATTTAAAATACAATACAAATCCTACAATAAACTGGTGACCTTGCCAGGGTTTACCATGCCTCTTACCCAGTTATCACTGAGGCCTTGTCCATACAGAACATCATGGGAGTTTGGGGTTTTAAATGTTGTTATTGTGGTTCATGTTAGTTTAACAGTGTTGTTAGTATTATTGATTTATTCTGTCTTTGTAGTTCAATTGGTTTAGTCAGTTTAGTTAAGTGTTATGTTGCTGGTACCATGAGTGAAAACTGAAAAATGTAGTGCTTTTGATGTCTTCCGCCACCATCTCTATTTGTGCGTGTTTAAAAATAGACACTTCCTTGGGGCAGAAAAGTCAAAAAGCTCTCTGTGCATGTGTGTAACTTTGATCACAGAGAAAGTGGGGAGAGCTTACATCTGCTATCTGGTTTGCTAATGTATTTTGAATCAAGGATAAACGCTGCAAAAACGTAACAGAACATTGATCGGACTAATGTTTTTGGAGAAACTACAAATATTAGCAAGGTTGCTAATTACATTCTGGACTAACATGCCATTTCAGCAGGGGGCAGAAAACCATCTATAAAAATGTGAGTCCATGCGTGTATGATTTTATTTAGTAAGTTCAATATAAGTATGTAAAGATGCTAAAAATAAATGGATAACACAAGAAAGTGAAAACACTTATTTCCATTGTGGCCCATTTAAAAATCAAATGACAAAATAGAAGTAAAAATAAAATAATAATAATTATTATTATAATAATAATGGTGTGTGGATGATAACAAGAACCTAAACAATTCAAAAAAACATTAAGACAGTAAATTAACATTAAGAAATATGTAATTAACAGGAAATAAAAGGTTTGAGTTCTTTGAATAAAAACTGTTGAGGTCTAAGGTTCTAAAAACATTCTGTAGTCGCACGCCATTCCAACTCATGATAGAAACTTTCCACAATTTATTACCATCCTTGAAAAATGTCAACTACCTATTGTATAAACACTAACCAATCTATAGCCTGTGGATCCCCAATGGGCAACATGCTAGTTCGTTATAAGTTGCTGAGCTTATAGAGGTTGGGCTATGGCATCATCATTTCACAAAGGTGCTGTATTGCTTGGCCACACAAAGACGCAAATCCAGTGTTTCAGATTTATCTACTCTGGGACCCGTTTCCAAAAAAGTAGTGGGTTATGGCTCTGAAAATGCCGGTTCCATGAAGAGGGAACCCCAATATGATACAAAACTTGTGGATATGTCTAAACCCATTTCTGTGTGGCTGGGGCTTGAGATAGTCTTCAGCCCTCCTTTGACCCTAAGTTGAATAAGCAGGTTTAGGAAGTGGAAGGATGGATCACCCCATATCACTAATTGGCTTTTCTTTGTGACTGTGGTCCCAGCTCTCTTCAGGTCATTGACCAGGTCCTCCTGTGTAGTTCTGAGCTTTCTCAGTATCATCCTTACCCCACGAGGTGAGATCTTGCATGGAATCCCAGACCGAGGGAGATTGACAGTCATCTTGTGTTTCTTCCACTTTCTAATAAATAATCATAACAGTTATTGTCTTCTCACCAAACTGCTTGCCTGTTGTCCTGTATTCCATCCCAGCCTTGTGCAGGTCTACAGTTTTGTCCTTGATGTCCTTAGACAGCTCTTTGGTCTTGGCCATGGTGGACAGCTTGGAGTGTGATTGATTGAGTGTGTGCATAGGTGTCTTTTATACAGGTAACAAGTTCAAACTGGTGCAATTAATACAGGTAAAGAGTGCAGAATAAGAGGGCTTCTTAAAGAAAAATTAACAGGTCTATGAGAGCCAGAATTCTTGCTGGTTGGTAGGTGATCAAATACTTATTTCATGCAATAAAATGCTAATTAATTATTTAAAAATCATACAAAGTGATTTTCTGGATTTTTTTTTTTTTTTTAGATTCTGTCTCTCACAGTTGAAGTGTACCTACGATAAAAATTACAGACCTCTCCATTCTTTGTAGGTGGGAAAACCTGCAAAATTGACAGTGGATCAAATACTTATTTCCCCCACTGTATACAAATAATGAACGTTTATGAATTCAATGGTACAAGTTATAAGTTGCTGAGCTTACAGAGGTTGGGCTATGACATCATCATTTCACAAAGGTGCTGTATTGCTTGGCCACACAAAGACGCAAATCCAGTGTTTCAGATTTATCTACTCTGGGACCTGTTTCCAAAAAAGTAGTGGGTTATGGCTCTGAAAACGCTGGTTCCATGGAGAGGAAACCCCAATATGATACAAAACTTGTGGATTTGTCTAAACCCATTTCTGTGTGGCTGGGGCTTGAGATAGGCTTCAGCCCTCCTTTGACCCTAAGTTGAATAAGCAGGTTTAGGAAGTGGAAGGATGGATCACCCCATATCACTAATTGGCTTTTCTCTCTCCACAGTGAAGGGCAACCACTGTCCTTGGACTTGAGGAAAACTCCCACAGATAGATGTATGACAGTGCTGAAGTTCAGTGCAGTCAATAACAAAAGCACTACTGATGTCTTTTTCATTTTTGTAATACACTAGAGGCCTGCATTTTGAGAATATGAAGCATGGGGAGGTACTTAAACCACTGTGGGATCTTCCACAGGAGGAGCCCGTCTGTCTGTCTATTTGATGTTTCAAAACCAGATGATATTAAAGGAAATAGTGGCATAAAAGTTAGAGAAGCTGCCCCATGGCAACGGGGTCAAAGGTTCAGTCACCTGTACATACATGAAAATGTGGCTGGTGAAGATGAATGAACAACACCTGCCTCACACTCACTGCCAACACTAAAGTGAACTTATATGAGTAATGGAATTCTCGAAAGTGGTCGTGTGCTCACTATTTTCGTGCTGACAGCGCGAATGGCACCACATTTTCTAAGCGTCCAGCGAGCGGTGTTGGATATTCGTGTGTCACCTGGAATTTGACTGACACCTGCCACGAGAGGGATCGAATGAGTGCTCACACGGTGCTCTCTGTCTTTCAGCCGCTGGTGTACATGAATAGTTGTAGCGACAGGTGAATGAGGTGTTAGAGGCGGCTCCGATCTTACGACTGACATGCAATTCCTCCCTTGTGTGCTAGTCAGCTTCAATCAAAATAAGTCAAATTTTTGTTTTTTTTAACTTAGTATTCTTAACCCTACTACAACCCCTGACCCTAACCTTAACCATAACCTAATCCCCCACCCTAACCATAACACCCCACCCCCCCACCACTTCACTTTTAATTTTGTGCAGCCATCACGGAATGAATTAGAATGAATTTGTGATGCTGTGATATAGAAGGTGAAAATGAGGCGCTTTTCGTCACAATATCATGAACCAATACATTAATGTATATTTCGTGCTGCTGAATCACGAATCACGACTTGTCGTGAGACCAGGTTGTCATTCTATGTAAAAACAAACACGTTAATGTGACGGATGTGTTGGTTTACATATAAATGTGCTTTTGTAAAATATGCCATTTTTTCATATTTAAAAATCTTTTTGCAAAAGCCAAAAGTCAAGTTGTAATAATTAGACAATCATCTGATATAACCTGATAATACTGCCATGAACACTACTGGCCAGTAGATGGCAGTAGAGTTGCCAAAACAACTATTCCAAATACCATGTCTGCTACGTTTAATCTGCGTGGAATTTAATAAACACAAACCGAATTTCAGACATCTTATATATATTACTGTGGAACAAAGACAACAAACTGGTTATTGTAAAGGACAATAACCAGGACATTATACAGCAAACAGGAAGCAATTGCAGCTCAGAGTGATTCCAATTGAAAATAATGGAGAAGCAACTTGAGCTTCTTCTGCCATCTTTACATAAAACAAACACAATAACAACATCTATAAACCCAGAGAATATATTCACAAGAGTTTTAGGCACAATATACAAAGGGTTTACGTGTGGAGCCTGATTAGAGCATCTCAAATGCATTTCTCCTGTCGTGAACTTTTACAGTCAGTACCCATAATGCACTGCGCACACACCATGTCCACACTAAAACCTTTAAAATTAGTGCAATACTTTAAAACTAAAACATATAGCTGATATTTTCACTTCATAAAACTTCAGACGTGACATTAATTTAAATAACTTGTCCAAAATTAGTTTGGTTAAAATTTTAACCATAAGCTAAAACTGTATGCCTCTGGATGCCTTGGGTGATATTACAGGCTGGTTAGTAAGGTGTCGAGAGAAATGGTCTCATTTGGTTGTCTTCTGTGACCAGTTCTCCACCGATTGCAGAGGATACAGCGGTTTTTCCTGAAGCCAGCTTTCCTCTGTTTGTAGAGGATAGAACTGTACGTCTGCTACAAAGTGTTTAATAGGTAGGCTCTAAAATCTTTGATATCAAACTTTAAAAAGGTTTATTAACTGTTTAAGCTTTATTCACTAAGCTTGCAAATAATATATTAGCGGTCTAAAAATTATTGGACTAAAATTTATCGGAAGATAATTGATCCGATGATGGTTTTTAAAGTTGAAAAGGTAAGTCTGAAAAGCTAATCCGATAATGAAAATGTTAGCTTTGATAATTAGCGGATTAGCGGAACTGTGCCCACCACTGGGTGCATCACATATTGGTGAGAATCATGCAGTGCCTTGACCTGAAAAGTAAGGCTGAATTTAAGGCAGTGTGTGCAAATCAAATGAAAAGAATGCTGCACATACTTGTTGATGTTAAACACATTGATGAGTAAATGCATGATAATATCCTAAGAAAATTTACTTAGGGTACTATCTCATTGGGCTGCAACAGTGTGCAAACAGCAAATGTGAATGGAATTGCTTGATTTCGTGTGACATTTGCTGGGTGGTGCTCTTCCCTCGTTTGAGTTGTCGTCCCAAGTGTCATGCCTGGATTTTGCTGTTCAAATTGACTGAGGGGGCAAGGGTCGTCCCAGTATGCTTCCAGAGTCGTTGCTAGTGTTGTGCGACTGTCTGAATTTACTCTCTGGGACTCCTAATGTTAAATTTGTGGATCACCCATCTGAAAAAAAAAACACAAATAACTCACCGTTTTGTGTCTGATGTTGTCCTGTGCAAATCCTTTTCTCATTCATTAAATGTGTTTCTTGTCAACTGACATCAGCTGTTTAAAACCAGGAAACGCTACACTTAAGTAATCAGTTTCTTACTGTCCGTTTTTTCACCCCTCCTCATTAAAGATATGCAAAACATCCATTTGCCACAGCTGTGCTGACTTCTGACATGTGACCCTTCACAAAGCTAGCCGTAGTCCTGAAACACTTCTTGTTTCTTGCACCAGAGTCTTTCAAAATAAGCACATTTCTTGTTAATGTCACCAGCGCACACTGATGACATTGTCACAGGTCAGATGTGGAAGAAATGAGAAAAACATCTTCAAAACTCATTATTTCTTGCTTTTTACAGTGTGTTGGGGTCACAAAATGAATTTATTTTAGGGTGGACATCAAATAAACTTTAATTAAAAAAATCTATTTCGGGTGGGCGTTTCAGTATCTTTCTTCAAAGAAGAGGGTGGGCGGATGCTTAACCAGGGGCGGTCCATCATGTGAATACAGTAATTGATCATCATCTGATCTTGGCAGGCTTTGGCTTCCTTTGGGAACATCCATGTTTATGATGCAACATATCACTCACACACTCATCTTCAACCACTTACTCCAATTAAGGTTCGCGGGGTGCTGGAGCCAATCCCAACAGTCATAGAGAGCAAGGCGGGGCAACATATAGACAAACAAACACATTCACACCCGCACGCACACCTATGGACAATTTAATGTTCCCAATCCATCTAACCTGCATGTCTTTGGATGTGGGAGGAAGCCGGAGCACCCGGAGGGAACCCACACAACCACGGGGAGAATACGCAAACTCCACACAGAAAGGCCACAGGTAAGGTCATGAATGGAACTCATGACCTCCTCACTGTGAGGCACTAGTGCCACTAAGTCAGCGTGCTGCCTGCTGCAACATATCGAAAATGTCAATTCTTTCAGTGTTTTTCAGGGATTTAGATGTAATAATAATATTAATAACACCCCCCCCCCCAAAATAACCCCAAAAACAAAATGGACACAACAACAACAAAAAACAAGCCAAAGCTAAATTTACATCATAAAAGTTAGTTGGTGGTTTGCGGTTATCAGTAGATGCAGCTAAATGTTTCAGTGGATTCAGTGATGTAATTATGGGTAACTTTTCAGGTGGTGGATTACCAGTTATTGAAACTAACCTTTAGGTTAACTGTGCCCACCACTGTCATATGTAATGTCAAACGTGTTACTGTACGACCCTTTCTGATGGCCTACATGCAGCATTTGTGGTTGTGCACTCAGAAACCCTGCCTACAAATAATATATGCAGGTGTATTGAGTCAGCAGCACTCATCATCATTCAAATTGCATGAAATCGAGGTTTGTTGTCCTCCCACATTTGTAATTTATTGTACTTCTTTTCATTCATTAGCATAACATGGCAAGCTCATTTCTTCAGGAATTACTTGAGATAAATGAAACAGTAAAGCATTGCTGTTTGTGAGATAAATGAGCTGCTCAAAACACACTTACACAGAATGAAAAATAAAGCTCGGTGAACTACAGTTTTGATTGATTTGAGCTTATTTTGTGTTGTGTTGTTTTAGTTCCGATACTAAATTGACCATATTGTTAGTTAGCAGTCAAAAGATTTTCATGGCAAGTTCTCAAGTGTGAATGTGGAGTAGAAGTTGGACAGTTCAAATTAATAAAAAAAAAAATACAGATGATAGCTGGGTGAGAGCAGCCTTTATAAAAGATGACTGTCTGTTTCATCACACTGCTCTTCTCACTGATCACTTGGTTTAGCATGCGCTAAAAAATCACCATCTCTTCTGTCATTCTGATTCTTATTTTCTCTTTGTTTCAGCATGTATCATCTGTCATATGAATGCACAGGTAGCGAACATTCTAATGAGCGTCCGTGCAGTTGAACATGCTGAGGTATCTTGTAATACACTCAAGCGTTTGTGCTTCTGTGGGTACGTTTATTTGACCTGACAGTGATGCACTGTCAGAATGGTGTGTGGGTTTAACAGTTGCTTGGTTTGCAGTGAGCACACAAAGCAAAAGTCTGTGCTTTTATCTGGTTTTCTATGTAATAAAGATTGCATATAACAGATTTTGTATAACGGATTTTCGCTCACATTGGACAAAACGACCCACCCCACCACAGTGTATTTCCATTAAAAACCCCTCACATGTACCGGACAGTACAGTCTAGATGTGCCCAGTAACAGAGGTACGAAATGAAGTTCAGCACTGACCCAGTCATTAAATGAGGTAGGTCCTGATTCAGGATTCCCCGTAGATCATTCGGTGCCTCCTGATTGTAACTAATCCGTTTCATACATTTAACAGATTTTGTATGTTTTATACATATAATGGATTTCAATTATAATGGACAAAATTCGCTGGATCACCTGAATCCATTATATGCAAGTTTTACTGTGTATATACAGTTGTGCTCAAAAGTTTACATACCCTGGCCGAATTTTAGCTTTCTTGGCCATTTTTAAGAGAATATGAATGACAACACAAAAACTTTGTTTTTCACTCATGGTTAGTGGTTGGGTGAAACCATTTATTGTCAAACAACTGTGTTTCCTCTTTTTATTGTATTGTATTTCCTCCTTTAACATCAACGACAGCTTGGAGTCTTTTGTGGTAGTTTTGGTCGAGGCACTCTGATGGTAAAGCTGCCACTGATGTTAAAGGGGGCATTACACAGTATTAAGAACCGGGGTATGTAAACATTTGATCAGGTTCATTTGGGTAGTTCTCTTGTCATTTTGATTTAAAAAGAGTAAACACAGATGTTTGACAATAAATGGCTTCACCCAACCACTAACCATGAGTGAAAAAAAAAGTTTTTGTGTTGTCATTCATATTCTCTTAAAAATGGCCAAAAAAGCTAAAATTCGGCCAGGGTATGTAAACTTTTGAGCACAACTGTATTTGTGTGTGTGTGTGTTTATATGCCGCCACGTACAACACCCTCGGAAGTGATATTCGTGTCTCTGTTTGGAAGAGGTTATGGAGTCATGTGATTTGCAAGAGAATGAAGGTGCAGGTTTTTTGGATCTTGTTGTTTCCTTTTTTACTATATGGCTGTGAGACTTGGACACTAACAAGTTTCCTAAGGTGATGACTGGATGTCTTTGGTACTTGGTCTATTCGGATCCTTCAGTACTGCTAGCATGATTTTTTGTCAAACAAGTGGTTGTCATACGAGTGTCATTTGCATTGTGATGGAACAACACCTTTGACATATGGTGCTTTTGAGAGGTGGAAATTGCCTGGTTGCCTGCTTCTGTGTTTGCAATTCAGGACCCAAGAAAGTTCCATAGTGGGGTATAAGCAGTACCGGCACTACAGTGGCACAAGCACATGCACATGCTGCTCGACCTGATCTGACCTGCCAATATCCTTGAAGAAAGAATGACAAATATACTGGAAAATTCAAGCTATTACTATGATATTGTTACATTCTGGGTATGGGTTAGAGGTGTTATATATAATGTTATCTCACTGAATGCATCAGTCATACTATGGGTGTAATACTTAGACTGAGTATGAGGCATTTCCCGGATAATGCAAATTGTTGCCAATGGATTCCCAGAACACTTAAAGCAGTGGTCAGCAGCATTTTTTAAACCAAGGCCACTTACATTGGCAGTACTACTATAGGCAAACTGTGATATGTACTGTTTAGATTTCAGGATTTTGTCTTACTGTGTCTCAGAAAGGAGAGAAGATTTTCTTCCATATTTTTTCATGACTGCGTTTTTAATTGTTGGCACTTGTTATCCTATATATGCTGGGATTTCATCAAATTTGTAAAAAAAAAAAATAGTTTTCATGACAAAATACTGCTGTGCGTTGTGATTTTTACTCCTCCCACTTCCTCCCCTTGGGATGACATGGGAGGCAGACGCTCTGTCTAGAATCCAGAATTCTTTAGCTGTCAGGGGGAGTGTAGCCTATTGACTACAATATGCAGACCGACTCCTGCTGGCCTCTGTTACTCAAGGCTGAAAGTTATTGGAAGAATATATGGCTGTGATTTACTGGTAAATTAACCAAAGGATAATCTATCAGTCAATTGCAAAATTAGCATTCATTAATTTTCTATACCCGCTTACTGTAATTAAGGGTCACAGGGGGTCCCAGCAGTCATAGGGCAAGAGGCAGGGTACACCCTGGACAAGATGCCATTCTATCGCAGGGCAGCATACAGACAGATAAACTCATTTACTGCACAGCTGCATGTGATGGCACAGTTATGATGATGGTCATAATTCACATACATTATGTAACCCAAGAGAGGACATGACCATGTATCTGTAACAGCCTGGTCAGGTGAGCTGCACAGTCAGTCAGTAAGTCTCTGAACTGTGCTGCACCGTGCACAGCTGAATGGGTTGTCACAGCTGTAATACACATCATATCACAGTACCACATATGAAGGACTGACGTCACAACTGTATTACCAGTCATTCACAGTGTGACTAGAATAAATAGTCACCTTTGGAACGGCTCCAACACTAAATGGACCCACTCGGTACATGGCAATCATCTTATACTTTTATTTATCCCCACTTTTGACAGATGTGCCAGAAATCATTCGCACCGGACGCCTCCAATTTCACGTGGATGCGGCTGTGGTGCCAACTACGTCGCTGTATTACGTTACTGATCCATATGTAATGATTTCTGACACATCTGTCAAAGGTTGGTGGGGGGGGTAAATGGACTACATTTATATATGGCTTCGAATGGCACCACAGAAGTCTATAACTTCTTCAGGGTTGTCTGGGTGTCTTGGTGGCTTTCTTCTTAATCTCTGTCTTATACAGTCACTCAGTTTTTGAGAACTGCCTACTTCAGGGGAGGCGCAAGGGATGGGTATCATGAACCAGTTCTTTTTGAGAATCATTAAGAAATTATTCGATCCACCAACATCAATAGCCTTTTTGCTGAAGGAGTCCCTTATCGGTCCTTCAGAGCGGCTGTTGTTTTTGATGGTGTTTGATCGTAAAAATGATCATTTCTTTACATTGATTGCAGACCCTGCAGCGGGTCTGTAATCAACTGCTTCTGTAATGGCTTTGCTTTGAAGCATGAAACAATGAAGCAGTGCTCCGACCCACTGCTTCGTTGGTTCATTGCTTCGCTGCTTTTCAGGAGCGACATGTCTGCTTTACCCCTCTCATAGCCATTTAAATATGTCAATCGTGAGTCACTTTTGTGTGGATTAAAGTCACTAACTGGGACTCTTGCCTTGTTGCAAGCAAGAAACGAGAATCGTCCTCCATTCTGTTTGCATAGCTCCAAACGCTGCGCCGCTCTCTGCCGAGACATGTTAGAGTCCGGTCGGAATTAATAACATCAAAGCGAATTGCCGTTGTAAATCAAATGGCACCTCTTTCCAAACGTTGTAACACAGACAACAGACTGAAACATTTTTTTCCCTCCCAAAATGAGACGTCCTGCGTTCTTTATGAATTACATTGATGGTGACTTGCAGCACAGCCAGCTGTAAGAGCTCAGCTCAGAGGCTGTGGAGTTAGATTTGTGCCATTAATGTCTGAAAGGAAATGCTTTTGACAAAAACTACAGATTTTGTTTATTTTTATTTTTGTCCAGAGATCAAGAATCCAGTGACCAATTTCATATTTATTTACTTTAAGACTCAATCAAATGTTGTTGACATAGAAAACCTGTAAAGCCTACTTTTAGTACACAGAAAATTCACAAGAGGTATTGAAAAAGGAATTAATAAGGAACTGGATCAATAAGCGGAATCAGTAATGGCATAGATAAAATATTATCAATACCCGTCGCTTATTATTTTTGTTAAAATGTGTTAGTTATGCCAAAGACGTTTAAAACACACACACAGAGATGTTTTAAAAATGATGTTTAAAATATAACAAAAGATAAAAATAGAAGAACAGAAAGTTCTTTAAAAACATATTTAAAATGTTTACAAAGGCTGTAAAATGTGTAAATGCATAGACAGTTCATTAAAACACACAAATACTTTTAAAAAGCAATTGAACTTGTCATATTAAATGATTCTGTGTTGTTGTGTGTGTATAAAGTATACCATTTGTGTAGTACCTCACTTTTTTTCTCCCGCAAGAGTGCATCCCTTGCACTCTTTCAAATGTCACGGCAGCCCACGATTGTAGCATGAGTAGTCAGAGTGTTTAATTCATTAGTTGCTGCTACAGTGTTTCATAGGTGTTCTTCTGCTTTCATTGAGCTGCAGCTTCATTGGTGTGAGCTACATCCTGACATTTCACTACCTACGTGTCATTTCTGCTGAGCGCTCTGCTGCTCAGTGAGACTTTGAGCTGTGTTTCCTCAAGAAATCCAGGGTTTCTTAAAATGAACACTCGATACGGCCAAATAGATGACCTTTCCTGAAGATAAACTGTTATTGTCAGTATTTGGGACACTTGCTTCTGAGCTCTGGTTTCATTGGTTAGGTTGCAAAGTTTTTGCTGTAATAGATAGGATTTTACAGGAAACAGAGTGCAGAAAATAACATTTAATGGAAATTATTCACAAAAGAAAGTGAATCTTCGTACATGTTCCACTCATTCTTATCTTTAAAAATCCCAATCCTCACCGTATTTGACATTACAGTTTGGACTCTGAACTACTAAATTAGATTAAGCATGCTGTTTTTGGAACATTGTCTTCATTGTATGTTCTTGCATCCATAAATCTGTCTTCATTTTTTTGCTTATTTCCTCTTGGCATGCAAACAAAATTAATGTGTAATTCATCAAAACTAATACATCTGTTATGTGTCGACGCGAGTTGAGGAGCGGACCTGCGTCAGACAGAACCCAGCGCTAAAAATAACCAGAAAGCGGTTCCAACAACAGAAACAATTTATTTTTCACCTGTGCATAATAATGTGTACAAAACTAAAAGAACGTCCTTCTGGTGGAGTGACTGTTGGCACGCTCTTAAGCGCCCAAAAGGATAGAAGCCCGGCGTTCCTGGACCCACTACCACCAGACAAACACCCCCCAGGTGGACACGACAAACTGACTCTCTGTGAAGCAAAGAAGAGGTGAGGTAAGTCAGCAGTTACAACAATATCTTTCAAAAGACACACACTATCAGCAACACATTCAGGTCTGTATTTTTTAACTTTATGCAAATGAGCAGCTTCTCACAACAAGTGGAGGATCACTTATCCTGCACGCCACAGCAGTGAGAAGCAAACTGCACAATTCTCATCACAATTCCAGTATACTGCGTAACAAAACACCAAGTTACTATCAACAATTAGTCGAACACTTAATCACCTTTAATGTGTGCTGACAGCAAGTGTCCTCACCCTTCCTTGCTTCACGGGCTCGATGTGTCAAACCCAGGCGCGGTCCTCAGCGTCTCACAAACGGACATCACAAGGTCGAGTTCCCGGCAGTTCTGCTTGAATCACACATGCCTTAAATGCAGAACGCCATCCAATTATCTGCTTCAGCTGAAAGTCTTTAAGGTTGCATGTGAGCACCAGTCACAGGTGCTACACATGATGTTGATGAGGGTGAGGATTCTTCAGCCAGCACCTTCTCCACAGACAAATCAGTTCTCATGCCACCTGAAGAGCAAAGAAAAGAAAAGAACACCAAAACATCCAGCCACACCCCCCAACACACAACAACATCATGGAATAAGAAGTTGCAGTAAAAAATATTTTACTGAACATGATTACAAGGCTATATATAAAATGCAGTGTGATGCCAATTTTAGCACACACTGTGCACCTCTGCTTATTAAATAACACTTTTTGAAGCTCACAGCTGGTGTTTCCATGGGTTGATATGTTGTTACATCCCCAACCACAGACAGTGCTGGACTCCACCAACACTTCCCTCCACCTCCTTCACATCCCTACATTTGCTGCAGTCAAACGATTCATGTCTAATTACCGGTTTGAAGCTCTGCACTTCCTCTGAAAGGCTCCATATTCAAAACCAAATCTTATAATTAACCCATCCTCTCACATGAACGTAATGGCAGTGCTCTGCTTTGTCAAAGGCCATGCTGACAGTTCAGTGATATGAGCCCAGCCCTCCTCAGAACTGCCTGACCAAATATCACAAAATTAAAAATAAAATTAAATAAGCCTGCTAGAGCAGAACTGACCTTGTAGACCCCCCCCCCCCCCCAGTAAGTTTTATAAATATGTAATTTAAAATTGTTAATTGTAACACTAACCACATTTTGATATCTCTCTACAGACATTCTCCAGCCAGATCCTTCTGGTTGTTTATACATTAGATGAATTACACATTGATTCACAATGTAGAGAGAGAGAGAGAGAGAGAGAGAGAGAGAGAGAGAGAGAGAGAAAGGGGGGGGTTATAGAGGACAGACCCTGTAAATCCATCCATCTGACCATCTGGCAGTCCGTCCATGAATGTTGCAAGTGCACCGCTTCCTAAACCTGTTGGCGGATTCCATTGAAATTTCACACATTGGTAGTACACCATACGTATGAAGATGTGCATGAAGGAAGAAAATCCTGTCCGAAATCCTCAAGGGAAGATCGTTTGACTCATGTGCTTAATTGTTGTGTTATATGACAAAAACTTTGCAATAGTTCAGCAGCATGAATAAATAATTCTTCAGGTTGTTCTGAAAGCAACACGTGGCACACATACGAGGTCTATTAGAAAAGTATCCGACACCTCCGTGTTGATAACCATTCGTAAGATTGAGGCAGTTTTCGATGGCTTTCAGTCGAGTGACTATCCGAGAAATTGTTTAACAGCTGGGCATGTTCAGACTTGTCCTGTGAGACTTCCAACGGAGGTGTTTTGCTGTGGCGCCGCGCCATGAGCGGCTGGGTGCCGACGCACGAATCCGTCCGCACGTCTTTCATTACAAAATCTCCTTTAACAGTGGAATGTCCGGATAAACTGCTGATCCCGACCTCTTCTGAAACTTCTCTGTTCTCTCACGACGTCCTGGGTCAACAGAGGCTTAAATTTGGAAGTTTTCAGCTCGAAACAGGCTGACGACGGCGGCTCGGGGCGCGGCGCGCCGTCCGGTGCCGTGGGCTGTCCTTAAAGTGATAGTAACACTCCTTAATCTCTCATCAGCCATTAAAATTTTCACCGAAAACCGTCTGAATTTCTCGAATGGTGTCCACTTGGATGTGCCTTACGGTTTCTGAAAAAATTTTGATCAAGCAAAGCGCCAGTCTCTCAGGAAGTTCTCAGACAAAAGACATTCCGACGGGAGGGGTGGACCAGTGCTCACTCAAAGCCTGCCCACAGGTGAATGACGCAACCGACAGGCGTGAAAAAACTCACGCATGCGCACGAGGGTTCAAGCTTGTCTGATGTAATCGCACATGATTCAAATCCATATAGTTTTTGAAAAAAATAAAAAGGTCGGTTTCTTTTCTAATAGACCTCGTATATTCAAAGCAAATTTGGATATTCAGCCCTGTGAGATGTTGCTATGGCTGTAATCTCCATTGTGATTGTGGTTATAACAGATTTGTTATTATTGTGATATATCTGTTAACAAGTACGATTACATTCACCACATGTTTTGCTTGAACAGATATATATGTGTGTGTGTGTGTGTCTGTGTGTGTGTTACAGTTTGTGAGTGAACCCAAAATGCAGACAACCAAAATGGTAGTTAAGGTGATTACCAACGCACACGTGAATAAAGTCCAAACAAATGGTGAGAGTGCAGATAGGTTTAAACACGAGTTCATAACAAAACACAAAACCAAAAACGCGGGCAGAGGGTGGCAACAAACAAACTCAAACGACGGCATGTAACAAATGGCAAATCTCAGAAAGGTGTCAAGGAAGGAGCAAAAACATACAAACAGAAATACGGCTACACATGGGAGTTGAACCAGATAATCCAAACACTCCCAATACAAAACAGGAAATAATGCAGGCTTAAATACTGAAAGATAAATGAACAAATGAGTGATAGGTGTAAGGAACTAGGGAAGGACGGAACACAACACAGAAACTAATAAGCACAGAGTAACATAAACTTCAAAAGAAAACCTGGGGTGAGCAGAACCAAAAACATCTCAGAACAATAATCCAACTAAAAGGAAAAATCACAAAAACCAAGTAAGAAAATGAAGATGCACCCCAAAGTGTACAGAGGTCAAACAGAGGAAAATAACATGACCAATGGAAGAGGGCACAGAACTCAAATACAATGACCAGAAACACAGGGACACAGACAGGGGACAGAACAAAAAGACAACTAACAGAAGGGTGCAGACAGGGGCCAAATCACAACATATACACAGTGCATTCATGAGTGGCCCAGCCAGAAACCAGACCTGAATCCAGTTGAACATCTCTGGAGAAATCTGTGAATGGCTGTACACTGACGCTCCCGATCCAACCTAATGGAGCTTGACAGGTGAAGCAAAGAGGAATGGGCAAACCTGCCCAAAGATAGGTGCACCAAGCTTGTGACATCATATTCAAGAAGAGTTGAGGCTATAATTGCTGCCAAAGGTGCATCAACAAAGTATTGAGCAAATGGTGTGAATACTTATGTACATGTGACTTCTTAGTTTTTTTTGTTTTTATAAAATTTGCAAAAAAAAATAAAAAATCATGTTGTCATAATGGGGTGTTGTGAGTAGAATTTTTAAGGGAAAATGAATTTCATAACAATTACAAATATATTTTAATGTACAAAAACTGTACAATCTATGGACTTTGCTAACAGGGTTGATTAGGGTTTTCCACAGAAATTTTTAGTATAGCGGTGCTGTTGGCAACTATCACCCGAAGCGGTGTGCAATGCTTCCACTTAATGTCCCATCCGACCTTGTGTCCTGAAGTCCTAAGACAAAAATGAGTTTCTGATCTGACTCACTGAATTGTTAATTTCTGAAAATAATCTAAAATGTTTGTGTTTCATTGACACACTGTATACATGTTATGAATGTGCAATAAAATTATTTGAATTTTTTTTTTTACACATTTCCACTGCATAATTTTCAATTTGAAAAGTTTGAATTCCCAACTCACAATATCTCCAGGCTGGGGGTATTCACTTCAAAGTGTGAAATTCTCACCTTGTCCTTGTCAGATTTTGACAGCCCTCTATACTGACCAATAAATAAATAAATAAATAGAAAAACAATAGGTTTAGCTTTCCTCCAAAAAAGTGCTAATGATGAACTTGCAATGTAAGAAATAACTAAATTTGATACTGAAACCAATTTACACAGACTAAAAAATATGTATGCCTTCTTTCTTGCAAGAAGAATAGAAAAATGGAATGGAAAAATAACATCAAAAATGTTCCTTCAGATCTAAAACATAAGCCACACAAAGTACAAAAACACGGACATGTTGCATGTTATTTAATATTCCTGGTAAGCAACACAACAGCAAAGTATTCATGATTGATAGTCTATCTGTGCACATGCGGTAATAATTAGTGGTTGTTGATGTATTTTATTGCTAATCATCCCCCTTTGTCAGTGAGTCAGCAGGAGCATGTCCAGAAAACGTCTTACTCTGCATTTCTCTGCTTGTGATTTACAGTTTAGGAAAAGCAGAAACATCCTGATTGCTGACAGACAGGAGTGAAACCACTGCAATGTCCGATAATGAAGCTTCTGAGATTCAAAAGTGATGGGTCAGATTTACAGAGGATATATAGAGAGGAGATGACACGCTTCACCCCAAAACTCTTAACTTTTTCAGAGTCTGTTGGATTTTGGATCCTAATATGTACTGATGCTGCTATTTGTGTCACAGGATGCCATTTTACTCCCGCCGTGAATGCACACGTGGAATGTCTCCACGATGCTGTTTTTTCCGGATGCCTGAACATGCAGGTGTATTTCTTACATTGGAAAAAAGTCAGAATACATTTTCAGAAGATAATGGGATTTCTAACTGTCATGGTGGGCGGGAGCCCATCTACCATGGCGGCTGGACCTGCAATGCAAACTCCCAGACTAGGCTTAGGTGTAGGAGAAAACATGGTCTTTATTCCAGGCTCTGGTTCGGTACACATGTGATCAAGCAGCGGAGCAGAGGTACAATCGTGATCAGGCAAAAATGCAGTCATGGTTGAGCAGGGGTCAGAGTCACGAGCAAACACAGACATCCGGGATGAGGCAAGAGGCATGGTCAAGGAAAACAGAGCAGAGGCACGATACACGGCAAAGCAAAAATCAGGACTGACAAAGTGAGCTGGAATGTGTACGATCCAACAAACTGGCAGTGAGCTGTGAGATTGTGATGGTTTAAATAAGGAGCAAACAAATTAGGGGGATGTGAAGCAGGTGTGTGGAAGTCTCTGGAAGGGGGCATGACCGGGGGAGACAAAGATTGTGCAAAGTACAAGACAGTGAAGGAAGGAAAGCACAGAGTGGAGTAATGAAAGAGACAAAGACGTGTGCAGGTGCAAGAACGGGAGTGAATGAAAATACAAAGCACACAGAGTCAAAGTGTGAGAGACAAAGACACGAGGCAGGTGCAGGGAGTGGAGTCCACATAAACAAATGAGGTCAAAGTGAGAACAGAGCTAAAACAGAATCTAAGGACAGAATAGAAAATTAGAGGACCAGGACAGCATGACTCATGGGAACTAAAAGTGAACCAAGATATAATAAGTACAAGAGGAAAAACCACATGAGAACTGATCAGAAAATAGAAATCAATACTAAAGCAAAACTAAACAGGAACTGACTAATAAACAGAAAGCAAAACCTGATATAAAAGTACAACAGAAAACAACAGCAAAAATATACAGATGAAACCTAAATGATAAACAATAAAAACACAAACCGGCTGAACAGAACTAGAACAGAACTGGACATGAAAAGTAACAAAGAAACAAAGTGACAAAGCAGAACAGAACAGAGAATAAACACATGATGAAAAATAAACTAATTAATCAAAGCTGAAAAGAACAAGGGGGGGGGGGGGGCCCTCCATGCTCTGTTCAGGCCAAAATCATGACACCACTAACTAACGTGCCAGAATTCTGAGATTACTTTGTGAGTAGACCCTGAAGCTGCTGCCAAGCCGAACAGGTGCTGAGCCGTAGCCATCTGTTTAAATAAGGTGCGCAGCCACAAGGAATTTGGCCAGCTATTAAATGGCTCAGCCGTTTGCTATATTGACTAGGGGCGCTTGTCCGCATTTACAGCACTTTTGGCCTTCATGACGTAGGCCACGTTGGAACTGCTCAGTGCTACCTGTCCTGATCCTGACTCGCGTTGATTTCAAGAATCAAGAAGACCACTGACCAAAAATTGGAAGACGGTGTAATTTTCTGCAATGAAATGTCTGTTGGGATCCACCAACAACACAGGTAAGATTTCCAAAATGGGTAATGCAAAGTATAATTTCCCGGCTATAAACCGTGACTTTTTTTCACGCTTTGAACACTGCGGCTTTTATGGATGCGTCTAATTCATGGATTTTTACAGGCTTTTCCATAAGTTGAAATACGTCAATTGATTTCCTGAAAGCTGCGCTGCTCGTGCGGTGTAATTTCACACAGAGTGTAAATATAAGATCTTGCATGTTTGTTTTAGTGAAGAAAAGTCGTTCTCTGGCACTTTACTCCACAGTCGTGCCGCCAATCAGTTAGTGGAGTGGAGCCTTCTTCCCCTTCCTTCCACATCGGTTCCACATCTTGGCACAAAAGTCGTAAAAGTAACAGACAGTGCCTTATTAACGTCTCATTCATCACAGATTCCATCCGATCCTGGCTCCATGCGATGAAAGTTAGAAAAAGTAAAAATTACTCCGTGTGGAGCGGAGAAGCTGCACGACGCCATGCGCGTACTGTATGATGTGCGCATCAATATTTAGGTGTCACCTTGAATTTTATGGTACATATTTAATTAAAAGTTTAAAAAATATTTCTGTAACATCTTTCTGTGTAAATATATCATGTTACAACGTGGAGACCCGCGGCTTATTTATGTACAATTTCTTTTTTCTTTTTAAAATTGGTGGATGTGGCTAATATTCAGGTGCGCTCTATAGCCTGGACATTATGGTATCAGTTTTGCCTGTAAAACATTAATAAATAGGCCGACCCTATTCGCACGGCGACCGTG
This sequence comes from Thalassophryne amazonica, assembly GCF_902500255.1. NCBI lineage: Eukaryota > Metazoa > Chordata > Actinopteri > Batrachoidiformes > Batrachoididae > Thalassophryne > Thalassophryne amazonica. Next base: position 53,780,973 of record NC_047116.1, read on the forward strand.
CCAATAGCCATTTCCTAATAAATAAACAATTTTTGCACATTTATCCCAGTCCTGCCATTGTTAGGGGAGGATGGTGCTTATGAATAAATTTACAGATAAGACTTTATTGATCTCACAGTGGAGAAATTCACATGTTACATCAGCAAATTGCTGCTACCTAGGTGTGCATGTTTCACCAACTTCATTACACACCATAACAAAAATGGAATAAATTCTGCTTGTGAAAGACTGTAACAACAAATGTAAGAATTTTGTGTAAAAAGTTGGAATGTCAAAAAATATGTCAAGCTTTCCTAATTTGCTGGTATTCCATCTATTTGGCCACTCAATATCAATATGTATATCAAATCAAAGCTTATAGAAAAGTCTATCTGTGAGACCTAAAAGATTTTACAGATCATGTGCAACAAGCTGATGCAATTATCAGCTATTCAGACATTGGTCAGCAGCACTGCCAAAGATGGTTCACACTCAAAAATCCAGCCCTTTCTCCCACCTCCTATTCTGACTGGAGGGTGCCAAATGGCACTGCTGGGGTAATTTACAACTCATTAGGTCACCTTTTCTTATGTACCTACTCTTATGTTTCATATGTAAGTGCAGCCATTAGATCGGAATGTGGCAGTACCAGTGACCAGCAGTTCGAGCTAGAGTTTTAATTGAAGGAAATTAAATTTATCCCATGTCAAATTTTTAGGCATTGTAGTGGATGAGAATTTGAACCAGAAATAACACATTAGTTTTATCCACAAAAAACAGTAAGATCATTTGGATTCATCAGCAAACTCAGACATTTTGTAGATAAGGCTTGTCCATTGACCCTGTATTATTATTTGATTTACGGTAACATAATTTGGGCAAACACATACCCGTCCAACCTCCTTAAAATTTACACACTGCTGAAATGTTTTTTTAAGACTGGCAACTTTTTCTGAACTGAATATTCTCACAGGCTCAAACTGCCGGTCTGGTACTGCCACATTCTGATCTAATGGCTCCACTTACATAAGAAAAGGTGGTCTAATGAGTTGTAAATTACCCCAGTAGTGTCATTTGGAACCACCTTGGTCATGAAAGAAAGAAGTGCTCTGGTAGTTCTAGTGTTAAATCTGGTTCATTTTGTTCTGTGTACGTTTTTTCATTGTCAAATGTCTACAATATTTTCTCTATGAATTGCAGATGTTCCGCAGCAGGACCAGGGGAATGCAGCGAACCCTAGACAGCCAAGACTGCTGAGATCTGTACAGAATCAATTTGTCAGCAATCGCCGTGTCAACACATTCACACAACTTGGGTTGTTCTGGACAATGAAACAATCAACAAAACCTCAGCGTTCCAGATTTTGGGAGTTTATGGGGGAAGTGCACAGGACGACTGATGGCCGTCACACTCGGATTGATGATAAACTCTATGCAAGATATGCTTCAACAAGGAGGCATCCATAGAGGAATGTCAGCTAACTAGGGTGTATTCCCTGGCAGAAAACACAGGAACTGGGAACTTCTTTAACCACGCTACCGCAGTATGTCCAGAGGCAAATATCAGGAAGTCTGAAAGCCAGTCACAGAAGATCACCTCATGGTTCAGTAGTGACAAAAAATCAGCTAGAGCTACAAGTGACTTTGAGTTCAACCGTGACCTGGCATTGTGGTTATGCCGGGACCTCCTACCCTTTGATCTTGTGGAACACTCAGGCTTCACACACCTAAACAGCAAGAACTTTAACTTCCATCTGCCTAGTTCAAGAGCTCTTGCCACAACAGCACTGTGTGACGTGTATGACTCAGTGAGAAAGTTGGTGAAAGAGAAACTTGCCAACATTAGCAGTGTTACAATACTCATGGATGGATGGACTGACAAACATCATTAGCATCCGTACTTCGCAGTGAGACTGAGTACAGTTATAGATTGGAAATTTGCGTTGTTTACCCTGGATGTGAATCCTGTTACAAGCCACACAGTTGAGAGTCTGAATCATCATGTAAGGGGTGTGTTGGCCGATTCCTTTCCCCACCATCATCAAGTGATGATGTTCGACTGCACTGATGGGGCTTCTGCAATGCTAAAATTATCCCGCCTCTTAGGACATCAAAGGAACACTTGCTTGGCGCACCTAATCCATAATCTCCTTATGAAAGATGGGTTTGATGAAAAAGAAGTACCTGAACTGGTTGCAACCATAAAGAAATGCAAGGACATAGTGAAAACTCTATACTTCAAAGTGCATATGTTGAAACAGGAAACAGGTATACTCAAGGAGAAGCAAGTACTGGAGAGTGTTGCTGAAGAGATCACTGAGGATGAAGCCATCTCTGTACTAGATCCAGATGAAGGTAAATTACTTGGGCAAAATAAGCAAAGCACAACACTAAATGATATGAATACCTATATTAGAGCTTGTACATTTATTGACTAAGTTTTGAAAATTTCTCTGTTGCAGTCAATGATGAACGTTCCACCACCACTCACCGCCACCATACACTGAAAGTGGAAGTTCCCATGAGGTGGAATAGTGCACTTAGGATGATCACAAGCATCCTTGATCTGGTTTCAGAAGTAAACGAGGCCCTACGAAAGGTTGCAAAGCACGACATGGTCCTACTTGATAAGGATGTGGAGACGCTGAAGGAGATTCAAACATTCCTTAATCCATTCCTGGAATTTACTGTTGGGAAAGTGTAGGAACACGGACCCACAACAGGGGGCGCAAATGAACGGACAATGGAGAAAGTCAGATCACAAAGTTTTACTGTTGTGAACTCACACAACAAACACAACAGATTACAAATACAGCAGTAACCGAATTCCAAAGGTGTCGTGTGGGCAGGCTCGATGATAGGAGACGTCTGTCCGAGTCGAACCGGAACCACCCGATTTCCTCTGCCACCGAACCCCGGGGATACTGGAGCCGCCAAGTCCCGAACCCCAGGTGGCCACTGCCTCCGCTCGTCAGATCCGGTACTGCTGGCAAGGAACAGCAACAGTCAGGTGTGGGTGCGGCTGCACCCAGCAACACACAGGGTGGAAACACCACCTCCACCTCTTGTCAGGAAAATACAGGTGAGTGCAGGAATGTGAGTACTTATCCAAAATACAGTCTCCTGCTGTCTTTTCTCTTTCTGTGTAAAGGCAAAAAGTATTTAATGGTCAAAAGATGATCTGTTTGGCTGGATACGTTACCTCCTTGGTAGAGCGATATCTCGGCAATGAGGTGGAGATGCCGTCCTGCTGATATATCTCCCTGTTGATTGATATCAGCTGTCTCGTCTCAGGTGATGGGTGACGGCTGTCACCCTGGGTGCTCCTGTGAGGCGGCAGCGCCCTCTGGTGCCTGGAGCCCGCACTCCAGACAGGGCGCCCTCTGGTGGTGGTGGGCCAGCAGTACCTCCTCTTCAGCGGCCCACACAACAGGACCCCCCCCTCAACGGGCGCCTCCTGGCGCACGACCAGGCTTGTCCGGGTGGCGACGGTAGAAGTCGGCCAGGAGGGCCGTGTCCAGGATAAAGCTCCTCTTCACCCAGGAGCGCTCTTCGGGGCCGTACCCTTCCCAGTCCACCAGATACTGCAAACCCCAGCCCATCCGTCGGATGTCCAGGAGCCAGCGTACAGTCCAAGCCGGCTTGCCGTCGATGATCCGGGCAGGAGGTGGTGCCGGACCCAGAGTGCAGAGGGGTGAGGTGTGATGAGGTTTGATTCTGGAAACATGGAACACTGGATGAATCCGCAGTGAGGCCGGAAGCTGAAGCCTCACTGCGGCGGGATTGATGACCTTGAGAATTTTAAACGGACCAATGTATCGTTCCTGTAGTTTTGGGGAGTCCAGTTGTAGGGGAATGTCCTTGGTGGACAACCACACTTCCTGCCCAGGACGATACGTAGGAGCCGGGGTCCGCCGCCGGTCTGCATGGTTCTTTGCCCTCGTCCGGGCCTTCAACAAAGCAGAACGGGCGGCACGCCACACCCGACGGCACTTCCGTAGGTCGGCCTGGACCGAGGGCACACCGACCTCTCCCTCGACCACCGGAAACAACGGGGGCTGATACCCCAAACACACCTCAAAAGGGGAGAGGCCGGTGGCTGATGATACTTGACTGTTGTGGGCGTACTCGATCCAGGCCAGGTGGGTACTCCAGGCCGTCGGGTGCGCGGCTGTCACACAACGTAGGGTCTGCTCCATCTCTTGGTTGGCCCGTTCTGCTTGCCCGTTGGTCTGGGGGTGATACCCGGATGAGAGACTGACCGTGGCCCCCAGTTCCCGGCAGAAGCTCCTCCAGACGTGCGAGGAGAACTGGGGACCGCGATCGGAGACGATGTCTGATGGTATCCCATGCAGACGGACGACGTGGTGGACCAGGAGGTCCGCTGTCTCCTGGGCCGTTGGTAGCTTCGGGAGGGCCACGAAGTGGGCCGCCTTGGAGAATCGGTCCACTATCGTGAGGATGACGGTGTTTCCCTGGGACGGCGGGAGGCCCGTGACAAAATCCAGGCCGATGTGAGACCAGGGGCGATGAGGCACGGGCAGCGGCTGTAGCAATCCCGATGTCTTGCGGTGGTCGGCCTTGCCCCTGGCGCAGGTGGTACAGGCCTGGATGTAACCCCGGACGTCGGCCTCCAGGGACGCCCACCAGAAGCGCTGCCGGACGACTGCCACGGTTCTTCGCACCCCAGGATGACAGGAGAGCTTAGAACCGTGACAGAAGTCCAGAACTGCAGCCCTGGCTTCTGGTGGGACGTAGAGTTTGTTCTTCGGTCCGGTTCCGGGGTCCGGGTCTCGTGTCAGGGCCTCCCGGACGGTCTTCTCCACGTCCCAGGTGAGGGCGGCCACGATAGCGGACTCCGGGATGATGGGATCCGGGGGATCCGACGACTCCGTTTTGACCTCATCTTCATGTACCCGGGACAAGGCATCCGATCTTTGATTTTTGGTCCCGGGACGGTAGGTGATCCGGAAGTCAAAACGGCCGAAGAACAGTGACCAGCGGGCTTGCCTGGGATTCAGCCGCTTGGCGGTCCTGATATACTCCAGGTTCCGGTGGTCAGTGAAAACCGTGAATGGCACGGACGTTCCCTCCAACAGATGTCTCCACTCCTCAAGAGCCTCTTTCACCGCAAGGAGCTCTCGATTGCCGACGTCATAGTTCCGTTCGGCTGGGGTCAACCTGCGGGAAAAATAGGCACACGGGTGAAGGACCTTATCGGTCTTCCCGCTCTGGGACAGCACAGCTCCTATCCCTGAGTCCGAGGCGTCCACTTCAACCACTAACTGGCGACTAGGATCGGGCTGCACCAGAACAGGTGCAGACGAGAAGCGCCGTTTCAACTCCTTGAACGCGGCTTCGCAACGATCCGACCAGGTGAAGGGGACTTTTGGTGAGGTCAGGGCTGTCAGGGGGCTAACTACCTGACTGTAGCCCTTAATGAACCTCCTGTAGAAATTAGCAAAGCCTAGGAACTGTTGCAACTTCCTACGGCTTGTGGGTTGGGGCCAGTCTCTCACCGCCGCAACCTTGGCCGGATCAGGAGCGACGGAGTTGGAGGAGATGATGAACCCCAAGAAGGACAAAGACGTGCGGTGGAACTCACACTTCTCGCCCTTCACAAACAGCCGGTTCTCCAACAACCGCTGCAGGACCTGACGTACATGCTGGACATGGGTCTCAGGGTCCGGAGAAAAGATGAGTATATCGCCTAGGTATACGAAGACGAACCGGTGCAGGAAATCCCGCAAGACATCGTTAACCAACGCTTGGAAAGTCGCGGGAGCGTTTGTGAGACCGAACGGCATGACCAGGTACTCAAAGTGACCTAAGGGGGTGTTAAATGCCGTCTTCCACTCATCTCCCTTCCGGATCCGAACCAGGTGGTACGCATTTCTAAGATCGAGCTTGGTGAAAATCTGGGCTCCATGCAGGGGTGTGAACACTGAATCCAACAGGGGCAACGGGTATCGGTTGCGAACCGTGATCTCGTTCAACCCCCTATAATCAATGCATGGACGAAGTCCGCCATCTTTTTTGCCCACAAAAAAGAAACCTGCGCCCATCGGGGAGGTGGAATTCCGGATCAACCCGGCAGCTAACGAGTCCCGGATGTAGGTCTCCATTGATTTGCGCTCAGGCCATGAGAGGTTGTACAGCCTACTGGACGGGAACTCACTGCCCGGAACCAAATCAATGGCACAATCATACGGACGGTGGGGGGGAAGAGTGAGAGCCAGATCCTTGCTGAACACGTCGCCAAGGTCGTGGTACTCCACCGGCACCGTCCCCAGATTGGGCGGGACTCTGACCTCCTCCTTAGCTCGGGAGCCAGGAGGAACCGAGGAACCTAGACACACCCGATGGCAGGTCTCGCTCCATTGAACCACTACCCCGGACGGCCAATCAATCCGGGGATTGTGCTTCAACACCCAGGGAAATCCTAAAACCACACGGGAGGTGGCCTGAGTCACAAAAAACTCGATCACCTCCCGGTGATTTCCTGACACCACCAGAGTTACAGGTGGTGTCTTATGCGTGTTCGGAGGGAGTAGGGAGCCATCTAGTGCCCGAACCTGTACAGGCGAGGTAAGCGCCACCAGAGGGAGCCCTATCTCCCTGGCCCATCTGCTGTCCAACAGATTCCCCTCAGAGCCCGTGTCCACCAGTGCTGGGGCCTTCAGGGTTGAGTCCTCATAAAGGATCGTGACTGGGAGTCATGTGGCAATGTGGGTGTGTCCCACGTGAATGTCTCGGCCCACCCCTAGCCCAGTCTCTAGGGGCGGGGCGTTGAAGTTTAACCGCTCGGGGCAGTCCCTCATATGGTGCTCTATCGCACCACAAACAAAACAAGCTCCGTGGGCCCGTCTCCTCTGTGCGTCTGGTGCCCTAAATGTTGCCCTACTCGTGTCCATAGCTTCGTCAGCAGGGGGAGCTGTGGCCCCACGGAGCGCAGGAGCCGTGGAGCGTGGGGAAGGCAGAGCGCGGTCGGAACCGGAAGGGAGAGGGACGGCGCGTGCCCGGCCACGCCCTTCGTCTCGTTCCCGCCGACGTTCTTCTAACCGGTTGTCTAACCGTATGACAAGATCGATGAGCCCATCTAAATCCCGCGGTTCGTCCTTAGCCACCAGGTGCTCCTTAAGAACCAATGACAGTCCGTTTACAAAGGCGGCGCGGAGGGCAGCGCTATTCCAGCCGGACCTCGCAGCCGCGATGCGGAAGTCGACTGCATAGGCAGCTGCGCTCCGACGCCCCTGTCTCATCGACAGTAGCACAGTTGAAGCGTTTTCTCCTCTATTGGGGTGATCGAACACGGTTCTGAACTCCCTCACAAACCCATCATATGTCTGAAGGAGCCGTGACTTTTGCTCCCAGAGCGCTGTAGCCCAAGCGCGTGCCTCGCCGCGAAGCAGGTTTATTACATAAGCTACCTTGCTAGCATCAGTCGCGTACATAACTGGACGCTGTGCGAAGACGAGCGAACACTGCATAAGGAAATCCGCGCACGTCTCCGCACAGCCTCCGTACGGCTCTGGGGGGCTTATGTATGCTTCCGGGGAAGGTGGGAGGGGTCGTTGAACGACCAGTGGAACGTCAATGTTACGCACGGGGTCGACGGGAGGGAGAGCCGCAGCGGTGCCGATTACCCCCTGCGCGTCCTGTTCTTCCATTGGCCGTTCAACAGCCGGTTGACGCCCCTCGGGATCCATGACGTTGGCCGAGATATCCTGTTGGGAAAGTGTAGGAACACGGACCCACAACAGGGGGCGCAAATGAACGGACAATGGAGAAAGTCAGATCACAAAGTTTTACTGTTGTGAACTCACACAACAAACACAACAGATTACAAATACAGCAGTAACCGAATTCCAAAGGTGTCGTGTGGGCAGGCTCGACGATAGGAGACGTCTGTCCGAGTCGAACCGGAACCACCCGATTTCCTCTGCCACCGAACCCCGGGGATACTGGAGCCGCCAAGTCCCGAACCCCAGGTGGCCACTGCCTCCGCTCGTCGGATCCGGTACTGCTGGCAAGGAACAGCAACAGTCAGGTGTGGGTGCGGCTGCACCCAGCAACACACAGGGTGGAAACACCACCTCCACCTCTTGTCAGGAAAATACAGGTGAGTGCAGGAATGTGAGTACTTATCCAAAATACAGTCTCCTGCTGTCTTTTCTCTTTCTGTGTAAAGGCAAAAAGTATTTAATGGTCAAAAGATGATCTGTTTGGCTGGATACGTTACCTCCTTGGTAGAGCGATATCTCGGCAATGAGGTGGAGATGCCGTCCTGCTGATATATCTCCCTGTTGATTGATATCAGCTGTCTCGTCTCAGGTGATGGGTGACGGCTGTCACCCTGGCTGCTCCTGTGAGGCGGCAGCGCCCTCTGGTGCCTGGAGCCCGCACTCCAGACAGGGCGCCCTCTGGTGGTGGTGGGCCAGCAGTACCTCCTCTTCAGCGGCCCACACAACAATTTACACTTGTTCTGAGGTATATACAGATACTGTTGTTCTCATTTCCATTGTATTCAGTATTCATTTTCCATGATCAATAAGTAATGATTGTCTTTTTTGTCATCAGTGAGGTAGCTCCAATCCTATCAGTTGTCTCACTGATTTGCTTGAGGATCAGGAAGCTGTGTGAGACTGGCAGTGATTCCGAACAAATGAAAAAGCTGAAAAATAGAATCCTGCAGAACCTGGACAAGCGAATCCCCATGACTAACTTGGTGAAAGCGAGTGTCTGCTTTGACCCATCAGTGAGGGATATAGTCTTGACCAAGGACAAGCTACACAACATATCAAGGAACTACTCCCTAACATTCAGACTTCAAGGTACTACCACTGTGTACCATTATCATAAGTAATGAAATTTGTTCAATTTCAACCATGTAGGATTTATTAAAAAATTGTTGAAAAGCATTACTTATCTAGTGATCTTGTTTTATAGTTAAGGTTGTTAAGTCAGCAGTGTGAAAAAGCTGCGGATGTCCTGGCTGGAGGATGCCAGAGACAGCGGGGAATCTGTTGTGGAGTCTCGAGAACAACAACTGCAAAGAGAACTCAACAGGTACTTGTTGACCTCAACAATTGCTGAAACTTCCTTGGAGTTTTGGAAGGACAATCAAAAACACTTTCCATAGTTGTCATCTTTGGCTAAAGTGTATCTTTGCATATCAGCAAGCAGCATGCCTGTGGAATCCCTTTTCAGTACCACATGTGTTCTTCTGAATGGGAGAAGATCTAGCCTAGCGCCATCCAACCGCAATATGATGTGCATTATTCATGATAATTACAACAAAGTGTAGGCAAGTACATTGTACATGATTGTATTGGCTAATAAAATACTCTAGTCTTAATCACCTGTATATTTGCTTTCTTCCTTTTAATAGAAAGACACTATCATTGACTGAGACACTTGTAGATAGCATAAAGATTATACATCCTAATAAAATAAAGAGTCCAGCCATTTTGAGCCATTTATAAGAGCTGAGCCATAAGCAGCCATTTCAAAATGGCTTGAGCCGGCTAGCAGCCATGGAATCTCTTCAGCCAGCCGTAATTCAAAAAAGTTACGGCTTCAGGGTCTATTTGTGAGGAGCTCTACAACTTCGGCTGGCGATTGCGTGTGATCCGTTTGTGATGTCTTCTTTGGTGGAACTAACTTTACATATTTAATCTTGGAAATCATTCTACAAGTGGGTGAGTGCTCTATTCATTTTTTCCATTTTGTATTTTGCTCTTCTCAGTGGAGCGGGTAGGCTTTATTTTTATTTTACTTTGAGAGCCTGTCTTGATGTGTGCCAGTCTGTTCTGTAATGGAACAGCACTCACCATTGCACACTGCACCCACACACCATACACGTAGACCTCTCAGCTGTTTTCAGGCTGTCTGATCATACAGAAGTATTTCTTAGATTTTTCACGGTTCTGTCGATGACAAGACTTATAAGCATGCACAAAGCTGAGCTTCCAGTACAGACTGTTTCTAAGAGGCTGCATTTATGATAAATGTATGCACTATGTTTTCTCTTTGTGGAGAGCTGCTGCTGCTTTTACTGTGACTGCATCAAAATGGACAGCTATCACTTAAAAACAAGTTATCATATCATGACATCATACTTATCCTCTGCATTACGAGGACATATATACAGTGGGGCAAAAAAGTATTTAGTCAGTCCCTGATTGTGCAAGTTCTCCTACTTAGAAAGATGAGAGAGGTCTGTAATTTTCAGCATAGGTACACGTCAACTATGAGAGTCAAAATGAGAAAAAAATCCAGAAAATCACGTTGTAGGATTTTTAAAGAATTTATTTGTAAATTATGGTGGAAAAATAAGTATTTTGTCACCCACAAACAAGCAAGATTTATGGCTCTCACAGACCTGTAACTTCTTCTTTAAGAAGCTCTTCTGTTCTCCACCTGTTACCTGTTTGAACTCGTTATCTATATAAAAGACACTTATCCACAGCCTCAAACAGTCAGACTCCAAACTCAACCATGGGCAAGACCAAAGAGCTGTTGAAGGACACCAGGAAGAAAATTGTAGATGTGCACCAGGCTGGGAAGAGTGAATCTACAATAGTCAAGCAGGTTAGTTTGAATAAATCAACTGTGGGAGCAATTGTAAGAAAATGGAAGACATACAAGACCATTGATAATCTACCTCGATCTGGGGCTCCACGCAAGATCTCATCCCGTGGGGTCAAAATGATCATGAGAATGGTGAACAAATATCCCAGAACTACACAGAGAGACCTGATGAATGACCTGCAGAGAGCTGGGACCAAAGTAACAAAGGCTACACACTACGCCGGGAGGGATTCAAATCCTGCAGTGCCAGGCATGTCCCCCTGCTTAAGCCAGTACGTGTCCAGGCCCGACTGAAGTTTGCGAGAGAGCATATGAATGATCCAGAAGAGGATTGGGAGAATATCACGTGGTCAGATGAAACCAAAATAGAACAGATTGTGGTAAAAACTCAACTCGTGTTTGGAGGAAGAAGAATGCTGAGTTGCATCCCAAGAACACCATACCTACTGTGAAGCATGGAGGTGGAAACATCATGCTTTGAGGCTGTTTTTTCGGCAAAGGGGACAGGACGACTGATCTGTGTTAAGGGAAGAATGAACGTGGCCATGTATCGTGAGATTTTAAGACAGAACCTCCTTCCATCAGTGAGATGCAACGTGGCTGGGTCTTCCACCATGACAGTGATCCCAAACACACTGCTCGGGCAACGAATGAATGGCTCCGTAAAAAGCATTTCAAGGTCCTGGAGTGGCCAAGCCAGTCTCGAGACCTCAACCCCATAGAAAATTTGTTGAGGGAGATAAAAGTCCATGTTGCCCAGCGACAGCCCCAAAACATCACTGCTCTAGAGGAGATCTGCATGGAGGAATGGGCCAAAATACTAGCTACAGTGTGTGCAAACCTGGTGAAGACTTACAGGAAACGTTTGACCTCTGTCATTGCCAACAAAAATTATGTTACAAAGTATTGAGTTGAATTTTTGTTATTGACCAAATACTTATTTTCCACCATAATTTACAAATAAATTCTTTAAAAATCCTACAATGTGATTTCCTGGATTTTTTTTTTCTCATTTTGTCTCTTACAGTTGAAGTGTACCTATGATGAAAATTACAGACCTCTTTTTTGGCCCCATTGTGTGTGTGTGTGTGTGTGTGTGTGTGTATATATATATATATATATATATATATATATATATATATATATATATATATATATATATATAGTCAATCAATCAATTCAGTCAATCAATTTTATTTATATAGCGCCAAATCACAACAAACAGTTGCCCCAAGGCGCTTTATATTGTAAGGCAAGGCCATACAATAATTACGTAAAAACCCCACCGGACAAAACGACCCCCTGTGAGCAAGCACTTGGCGACAGTGGGAAGGAAAAACTCCCTTTTAACAGGAAGAAACCTCCAGCAGAACCAGGCTCAGGGAGGGGCAGTCTTCTGCTGGGACTGGTTGGGGCTGAGGGAGAGAACCAGGAAAAAGACATGCTGTGGAGGGGAGCAGAGATCAATCACTAATGATTAAATGCAGAGTGGTGCATACAGAGCAAAAAGAGAAAGAAACACTCAGTGCATCATGGGAACCCCCCAGCAGTCTAAGTCTATAGCAGCATAACTAAGGGATGGTTCAGGGTCACCTGATCCAGCCCTAACTATAAGCTTTAGCAAAAAGGAAAGTTTTAAGCCTAATCTTAAAAGTAGAGAGGGTGTCTGTCTCCCTGATCTGAATTGGGAGCTGGTTCCACAGGAGAGGAGCCTGAAAGCTGAAGGCTCTGCCTCCCATTCTACTCTTACAAACCCTAGGAACTACAAGTAAGCCTGCAGTCTGAGAGCGAAGCGCTCTATTGGGGTGATATGGTACTATGAGGTCCCTAAGATAAGATGGGACCTGATTATTCAAAACCTTATAAGTAAGAAGAAGAATTTTAAATTCTATTCTAGAATTAACAGGAAGCCAATGAAGAGAGGCCAATATGGGTGAGATATGCTCTCTCCTTCTAGTCCCCGTTAGTACTCTAGCTGCAGCATTTTGAATTAACTGAAGGCTTTTCAGGGAACTTTTAGGACAACCTGATAATAATGAATTACAATAGTCCAGCCTAGAGGAAATAAATGCATGAATTAGTTTTTCAGCATCACTCTGAGACAAGACCTTTCTAATTTTAGAGATATTGCGTAAATGCAAAAAAGCAGTCCTACATATTTGTTTAATATGCGCTTTGAATGACATATCCTGATCAAAAATGACTCCAAGATTTCTCACAGTATTACTAGAGGTCAGGGTAATGCCATCCAGAGTAAGGATCTGGTTAGACACCATGTTTCTAAGATTTGTGGGGCCAAGTACAATAACTTCAGTTTTATCTGAGTTTAAAAGCAGGAAATTAGAGGTCATCCATGTCTTTATGTCTGTAAGACAATCCTGCGGTTTAGCTAATTGGTGTGTGTCCTCTGGCTTCATGGATAGATAAAGCTGGGTATCATCTGCGTAACAATGAAAATTTAAGCAATGCCGTCTAATAATACTGCCTAAGGGAAGCATGTATAAAGTGAATAAAATTGGTCCTAGCACAGAACCTTGTGGAACTCCATAATTAACCTTAGTCTGTGAAGAAGATTCCCCATTTACATGAACAAATTGTAATCTATTAGATAAATATGATTAAAACCACCGCAGCGCAGTGCCTTTAATACCTATGGCATGCTCTAATCTCTGTAATAAAATTTTATGGTCAACAGTATCAAAAGCAGCACTGAGGTCTAACAGAACAAGCACAGAGATGAGTCCACTGTCTGAGGCCATAAGAAGATCATTTGTAACCTTCACTAATGCTGTTTCTGTACTATGATGAATTCTAAAACCTGACTGAAACTCTTCAAATAGACCATTCCTCTGCAGATGATCAGTTAGCTGTTTTACAACTACCCTTTCAAGAATTTTTGAGAGAAAAGGAAGGTTGGAGATTGGCCTATAATTAGCTAAGATAGCTGGGTCAAGTGATGGCTTTTTAAGTAATGGTTTAATTACTGCCACCTTAAAAGCCTGTGGTACATAGCCAACTAATAAAGATAGATTGATCATATTTAAAATCAAAGCATTAAATAATGGTAGGGCTTCCTTGAGCAGCCTGGTAGGAATGGGGTCTAATAGACATGTTGATGGTTTGGATGAAGTAACTAATGAAAATAACTCAGAACAATCTGAGAGAAAGAGTCTTACCAAATACCGGCATCACTGAAAGCAGCCAAAGATAACGATACGTCTTTGGGATGGTTATGAGTAATTTTTTCTCTAATAGTTAAAATTTTATTAGCAAAGAAAGTCATGAAGTCATTACTAGTTAAAGTTAAAGGAATACTCAGCTCAATAGAGCTCTGACTCTTTGTCAGCCTGGCTACAGTGCTGAAAAGAAACCTGGGGTTGTTCTTATTTTCTTCAATTAGTGATGAGTAGTAAGATGTCCTAGCTTTACGGAGGGCTTTTTTATAGAGCAACAGACTCTTTTTCCAGGCTAAGTGAAGATCTTCTAAATTAGTGAGACGCCATTTCCTCTCCAACTTACGAGTTATCTGCTTTAAGATGTGAGTTAAGATCAATAGTGGGGCCATTTTCTTGGAGACTGGATTTCTTTGGATTTGGATTTCTTTGGAGACTTTGTAATTAATCTGCGGCTACGCTCTTAATGTTAACAGATAGTCTATTCGCACAGTCTTTGGTCGCTCCTCTTTCCAGTTTTCTGCAGCAAGTGACTGGAATAACTTACAACTCTCAAAGCTTAGTTTGTTTTTACCTCTATCTACTTTTAAAAACTCAATTTCTAACATTTTACAGGACCATTGCACATGTTTTTAATATTGTATATCTTAATTCTTAACATTTTCTGTTTTATTGTTGTTGTTTCTGCAGTTGTTTTACTGTATGTTTTTCACTGTTGTATGTGGAGATTGTGAATCTGTTATTCTCTCCTGCTGTTGTGTTGCCTCTTGTCCAGGTCGTCATTGTAAATGAGAAAGTGTTCTCAATTGACTTACCTGGTAAAACATTGAATAAATAAATAAATAAAATAAAATTCAAGTGTGCACTGGGACATTTCCTCAAATTACGTAAACGCTGTCGGAAACACTCGGAAATGTTATGATTTAGGTGCATCATGTCCTTTCATATACTGAAGAATGGAAATAATGCACACCACTATCCATCACCAAAATGTCAAAGAATGAAAGTATGTCTCAATACCTCAAGAATTTCTGTTTCCGTTCTGCTGTTTTCTTTATAAAAGCCACCCTTTTCCTTTTCACAGTGGCAGTAGCATTGCTGTTAGCCTTAGATCTGGTCAATCCCGCGGCCAACAGTGTCGATAGAGTTGGTTGTACATTGGTCTTGGCCTCCGTGATGCTCAGCGCCGGTGGGCCCCCCTCCCTGGATGGATTGGCGATCACAGCGCCCCGCACGTTGGGACGTTTTTCTGGCTGCTCCTCCTCGGCTACACGGGCTGTTGTCACCACCAAGACGAAACAAAAAAGGCAGAAATCATCCTCTGATCATCAGGCTTTGTGTAACACTAGGGTTTTATCATGGTTTGTGTCATCTGGATGTAAACAGCATAAAATAAACAACTGAAGTTGTTTATGTAAAATTTCCCTGCAGAAATGGTTTTGCGCACGGTTAGATTACCACCACGTCTCACGCTAAAACATCGCGAGATGATGCCACAGTATAGCGGCGCGGCTATGGCAGTATAACAGTGCGGCACCATTATTCCATTGTCTGGGGACAGCCCTGATCTTGAACATAATGAGATTTATTTATTACTGCACTACGAGTATTTGAAAAAAAAAAATAAATAATCACCTCATTTAAGATAACGGTTTGGAGACAAAGTGAGAGAGAGGGGTGAGACTGAGATGGTTTGGACATGTGCAGAGGAGGGACACGAGCGAGAGAAGGATGCTGAAGATGGAGCCACCATTCAGAAGGAGAAGAGAGAGGTCAAAGAGGAGGTTTATGGATGTGCTGAGGGAGGACATGCTGGCGGCTGGTGTGACAGAGTGAGATACAGGGTGAGATGGAAACGATTCATCTGCTGAGCCGCTGAAAGAAGATGAATAGGATTTAGGTTGTGTGTGTGTGTGTGTGCGCGCGCGGTTTAGCAGTTTCCACTTTTCTAATGTTTTTGTCAGATTTTGGCTGTTATCTGAGCCTTTGAGAAAGTGGCTTTTGTTTGGGGGGGGGGGGGGGGCTTTAATAAAATGAGGAAAATGACTGAATCTGGGCAGGGAGGTGTTATTTCAGTTACATATGTCACACGGGTCTGAAATAGTGTGTTCACTCATAAATTCTGCTTAAATTAGTATATCTAAAACAATCATAGAATTGTGGGACATTGGAGGTGCTGAACATTAAATATAAAGTAACAGTTTTTACACTGTTTTAAACCCATAAGAGCTCCGTGTGGCTGTTTAATTCACGATTGTTAAGGCAAACCCGTCTTTCAGTGCAAAGTCCTACACAGAAACCCCACCCACATTTGATATATATGGATGACTGTTATGAAAGCACATTGCTTTTGTAAGAAAAGTAAGAGGTGTTTCACTTACATGTGGAGCAACAGGAACCATTAACGAGGCTGTTTTTCATTCTTCACATAAGAAAAAGAGATAAAGTTCATCTGAGCACTATGGATGTGCAAAGCCGTAAAGTTCATCTGAGCACTATGGATGTGCAAAGCCGTGTGCAAGTGTTCCAACACACACGCATCCAAACCACATAAACATTGATTTAAATGATCCAAATCAGAAATAATCCACACACCAGTAACACTTTATTTACCAACCAAGTGATGTAAAAAAAAAGGGATCAAAGTGTGATTAATATAGATTTTAAAAATTGACTTGTTATAGGTGTTGTAATTAATTAATCTGTAATTAATTAACTGATATATAAGATAATTGATATATATTCCCAAACTAAATGGTACTGTATATTAGAAAACATTTAATTGCCTACCCGGAGTATTGAGTAGATAAGTTAACCAGTTTGTTACTTCAGTGATGTGTCCACATTTATGTCTGGCTGTGGTAAAAAACTTGACAGAATTTCACTTTAGTGTTCAAACTATCTCTGAACTATAGTATTTGTGCAGGCACGTGTTACTGGTGTGAAAATCGTAGGCAGTATGGTGGCACAGTGATTAGCGCTCACAGCCAGAGTCCTGAGACCACCGCTGTCTATTTCCTTTCTGTATGTAGTTTGCACATTCTCCCAGTGTGTGTGTGTGTGTGTGTGTGTGTGTGTGGGTTTACTCTGGGTATCAGATTGCCTTCAGCCACTAACAAGATGCACACTGGGTTCTTTCTTTGACTGAAGTTACACCAGGAACAGCATCCCATGTAACTTGAATGTGGTTAATGTGTGCAATCATGATGTGACCACATATATTATAATGATGGCAGTCAGTTGCACTTAGTCATGTACACAATTATTTATTTAGTTTTTTATTTAAAAAAGGACAGTGCAGCAGTGTCACCGTATCACTGTCCTGATCTAGTGTTTGTTGTATTTATTACTCTGTATGAGATTAAATGTTTTTGTTTTTAAAGTGGTGAATAGGACTTCAGTCAGTATTTCAGTATTCATGATTAATACTACTTGTAGGAACACGTATACATAGATGTTCAGTGACAGTCAGATTGAGCTGTAACTGTAACTGTTCTTGACATTAGTGCCACTGTTGTCTGATGGAGGGGAGTTATGGGACTGGATTAGTGCTGCTGAAGGAGCTTGTTGACATCAGATGGCATGGGAGCTGTGAATCCACACACAAGGCTCAACAGAAGAGCTCCACCAAACCTGTACTGAGCACGTAGAGAGGGGAAAAGCAAATAAACTAAGCCCAAAACAAGTATCCTTGCAGTTGGAATGTCCTCATTGAAATTTGAGAGAGAGAGAGAGAGAGAGAGAGAGAGAGAGAGAGAGAGAGAGAGAACGACTGAAAGGTAAGATCTTGCATTTTGGTTTTGCTCCCATTTTGTATGAGATGAACTCAAAGATCTAAAACTTTTTCCACATACACAATATCACCATTTCCCTCAAATATTGTTCACAAACCAGTCTAAATCTGTGATAGTGAGCACTTCTCCTTTGCTGAGATAATCCATCCCACCACACAGGTGTGCCATATCAAGATGCTGATTAGACACCATGATTAGTGCACAGGTGTGCCTTAGACTGCCCACAATAAAAGGCCACTCTGAAAGGTGCAGTTTTATCACACAGCACAATGCCACAGATGTCGCAAGATTTGAGGGAGCGTGCAATTGGCATGCTGACAGCAGGAATGTCAACCAGAGCTGTTGCTTGTGTATTGAATGTTCATTTCTCTACCATAAGCCATCTCCAAAGGTGTTTCAGAGAATTTGGCTGTACATCCAACCAGCCTCACAATCGCAGACCACGTGTAACCACACCAGCCCAGGACCTCCACATCCAGCATGTTCACCTCCAAGATCATCTGAGACCAGCCACTCGGACAGCTGCTGAAACAATCGGTTTGCATAACCAAAGAATTTCTGCACAAACTGTCAGAAACCATCTCAGGGAAGCTCATCTGCATGCTCGACGTCCTCATCGGGGTCTTGACCTGGCTCCAGTTTGTCGTCATAACCGACTTGAGTGGGCAAATGCTCACATTCGCTGGCATTTGGCACGTTGGATAGGTGTTCTCTTCACGGATGATGCGAAGGAGATGTGTTGCACTACATGAGGCAAATGGTGGTCACACCAGATACTGACTGGTATCCCCCCCAATAAAACAAAACTGCACCTTTCAGAGTGGCCTTTTATTGTGGACAGTCTAAGGCACACCTGTGCACTAATCATGGTGTCTAATCAGCATCTTGATATGGCACACCTGTGTGGTGGGATGGATTATCTCAGCAAAGAAGTGCTCACTATCACAGATTTAGACTGGTTTGTGAACAATATTTGAGGGAAATGGTGATATTGTGTATGTGGAAAAAGTTTTAGATCTTTGAGTTCATCTCATACAAAATGGGAGCAAAACCAAAAGTGTTGCGTTTATATTTTGGTTTGGTTGACGCCTTGATTTAGACATCACGGTTTACTTAATACAGCATTTTTAATCTGTGAGGGTTAGGGTTAGAGTTAGAGCTGCCATCAGCCACTTTAGTGTTGTTAGACAAAGTGTAAATGTAAACCTTTTTCATTAAAAGTTACATCTCGTCATTCACATTGGAATGAATTTACTGTGCGGTGTAAAAAGTGTTTAGTTTTTAAAATTAATTTATTTGTTTTTATGCCGCGCGATATGTCATGCCAGACCACCTTCAATATTTTGTCCATTATATGTTAGTTTGATTTTTGTGTAAATGATGGCATCTCATAAAACTTCACTGGTGGCCTCTACTGGTGGTTGGCTCTCACTGCGGTATTGTATCACTTCCTGTTCCGGAGCACAGCAGTGTTTTGCTGTATCTGTTAGCTGTTTAATCTGCGCAGTTAGATTGATCTAGTTAACTAGATAACGATTTGTTTCACAGTGTAATCTTCACATGCCTTAACTAAAGCACTCCCTCTGCTGAATCACCTCTAAATTATTTACACATTATTCACTTTGTGTGTTTTTAGGAATCCGCTAGCTTAGCGCAGCTACTAGCTCTTAGCTGATTTAGCATGGCGGCTTCTCCTGTCTCTCCCGCACTTCTCTGCTCTGGGTGTGAAATGTTTAGTTATTCCTCGGCCTCCTTTAGCAGTAATGGTACTTGTAATAAGTGTAGCTTATTCGTAGCTTTGGAGGCCAGGCTGGGCGAATTGGAGACTCGGCTCCGCACCTTGGAAAATTCTACAGCTAGCCAGGCCCCTGTAGTCGGTGCGGACCAAGGTAGCTTAGCCGCCATTAGTTCCCCTCTGGCAGATCCCGAGCAGCCGGGAAAGCAGGCCAACTGGGTGACTGTGAGGAGGAAGCGTAGCCCTAAACAGAAGCCCCGTGTACACCGCCAACCCGTTCACATTTCTAACCGTTTTTCCCAACTCGGCGACACACCCACCGAGGATCAAACTCTGGTTATTGGCGACTCTGTTTTGAGAAATGTGAAGTTAGCGACACCAGCAACCATAGTCAATTGTCTTCCGGGGACCAGAGCAGGCGACATTGAAGGAAATTTGAAACTGCTGGCTAAGGCTAAGCGTAAATTTGGTAAGATTGTAATTCACGTCGGCAGTAATGACACCCGGTTACGCCAATCGGAGGTCACTAAAATTAACATTGAATCGGTGTGTAACTTTGCAAAAACAATGTCGGACTCTGTAGTTTTCTCTGGGCCCCTCCCCAATCGGACCGGGAGTGACATGTTTAGCCGCATGTTCTCCTTGAATTGCTGGCTGTCTGAGTGGTGTCCAAAAAAAAAAAAAAAAAAAAAATGAGGTGGGCTTCATAGATAATTGGCAAAGCTTCTGGGGAAAACCTGGTCTTGTTAGGAGAGATGGCATCCATCCCACTTTGGATGGAGCAGCTCTCATTTCTAGAAATCTGGCCAATTTTCTTAAATCCTCCAAACTGTGACTATCCAGGTTTGGGACCAGGAAGCAGAGTTGTAGTCTTACACACCTCTCTGCAGCTTCTCTCCCCCTGCCATCCCCTCATTACCCCATCCCAGTAGAGACGGTGCCTGCTCCCAGACCACCAATAACCAGTAAAAATCTATTTAAGCATAAAAATTCAAAAAGAAAAAATAATATAGCACCTTCAACTGCACCACAGACTAAAACAGTTAAATGTGGTCTATTAAACATTAGATCTCTCTCTTCTAAGTCCCTGTTAGTACATGATATAATAATTGATCAACATATTGATTTATTCTGCCTTACAGAAACCTGGTTACAGCAGGATGAATATGTTAGTTTAAATGAGTCAACACCCCCGAGTCACACTAACTGCCAGAACGCTCGTAGCACGGGCCGAGGCAGAGGATTAGCAGCAATCTTCCATTCCAGCTTACTAATTAATCAAAAACCCAGACAGAGCTTTAATTCATTTGAAAGCTTGTCTCTTAGTCTTGTCCATCCAAATTGGAAGTCCCAAAAACCAGTTTCATTTGTTATTATCTATCGTCCACCTGGTCATTACTGTGAGTTTCTCTGTGAATTTTCAGACCTTTTGTCTGACTTAGTGCTTGGCTCAGATAAGATAATTCTTCTTCTTCTTTGTCTTTCGGCTGTTCCCGTTAGGGGTCGCCACAGCAGATCAATCGTTTCCATCTCACCCTGTCCTCTGTATCTTCCTCTGTCACACCAACCACCTGCATGTCCTCTCTCAGCACATCCATGAACCTCCTCTTTGGTCTCCCTCTTCTCCTCCTGCCTGGTGGCTCCATCCTCAGCATCCTTCTCCCTATATACCCTGGGTCCCTCCTCTGCACATGTCCAAACCATCTCAATCTCGCCTCTCTGACTTTGTCTCCAAACCGTCCCACCTGAGCTGTCCCTCTGATATGTTCATTCCTAATCTTGTCCATTCTTGTCACTCCCAAAGAGAATCTCAACATCTTCAGCTCTGCCACCTCCAGCTCTGCCTCCTGTCATTTTGTTAGTGCCACTGTCTCTAAACCATACAACATAGCTGGTCTCACTACTGTTTTGTAAATTTTTCCCTTCACTCTTGCTGATATTCTTCGGTCACAAATCACTCCTGCCACCTTTCTCCACCCACTCCACCCTGCCTGCACTCTCTTCTTCACCTCTCTACCACACTCTCCATTACTTTGAACAGTTGACCCCAAATATTTAAACTCATGTACTTTCACCACTTCTACTCCTTGTAACTGCACTATTCCACTGGGCTCCCTCTCATTCACACACATGTACTCAGTCTTGCTTCTACTGACATTCATTCCTCTTCTCTCCAAAGCATATCTCCACTTCTCCAGACTAGACTCAGCTTGCTCTCTACTCTCACTACAGATCACAATGTCATCTGCAAACATCATAGTCCATGGGGACTCCTGTCTGATCTCATCTGTCAACCTGTCCATCACCACTGCAAACAAGAAAGGATTCAGAGCTGATCCTTGGTGTAATCCCACCTCCACCTTGAATGAGTCTGTCATTCCGACTGCGCATCTCACCGCTGTCACACTATTCTTGTACATGTCCTGCACTACCCTAACGTACTTCTCTGCCACTCCAGACTTCCTCATACAATGCCACAACTCTTCTCTTGGCACCCTATCATAAGCTTTTTCTAAGTCCACAAACACACAATGTAACTCTTTCTGTCCTTCTCTGTACTTTTCCAACAGTATTCTCAGAGCAAACATTGCATTTGTAGTGCTCTTTCTCGGCATGAAACCATATTGCTGCTCACAGATCTTCACCTGTTTTCTAAGCCTAGCTTCTACTACTCTTTCCCATAACTTCATGCTGTGGCTGATCAGCTTTATGCCTCTGTAGTTACTGCAGCTCTGCACATCACCCTTGTTCTTGAAAATAGGAACCAGCACACTTCGTCTCCACTCCTCAGGCATCCTCTCACTTTCCAAGATTTTATTAAACAATCTGGTTAGAAACTCTACTGCCATCTCTCCTAGACATTTCCATGCCTCCATTGGAATGTCATCTGGACCAACTGCCTTTCCACTCTTCATCCTCTTCATAGCAGCCCTCACTTTGTCCTTGCTAATCTCTTTTACTTCCTGATTTACTCTCACCACATCATCCAGCCTTTTCTCTCGCTCATTTTCTTTATTCATCAACTCTTCAAAATATTCCCTCCACTTTCTTACCACACACTCCTCACTTGTCAGCACATTACCATGTGCATCTTTTACCACCCTAACCTGCTGCACATCCTTTCCAACTCTGTCCCTTTGTCTGGCCAATCGGTACAAGTCCTTTTCTCCTTCCTTACTATTCAACTTCTTGTACAGCTCGCAATATGCCTTTTCCTTTGCTTTTGCCACTTCTCTTCTCGCCTTACGCCGCATCTCCTTGTACTCCTGTCTACTTTCTTCATCTCTCCGACTATCCCAAAACTTTCTCGCCAACCTCTTTCTCCTTATGCTTTCCTGGACCTCTTCATTCCACCACCAAGTCTCCTTGTCTTCCTTCCACTGTCCAGATGTCATACCCAGTACTGCCCTAGCTGTCTCCCTCACCACATCTGCAGTACTTTTCCAGTTGTCCAAAAT
Source organism: Thalassophryne amazonica (assembly GCF_902500255.1). Taxonomy (NCBI): domain Eukaryota; kingdom Metazoa; phylum Chordata; class Actinopteri; order Batrachoidiformes; family Batrachoididae; genus Thalassophryne; species Thalassophryne amazonica. The sequence goes on from NC_047116.1 coordinate 53,803,704, forward strand.
TGCTTCTCCTCCAACTAGTGCTTCTCTCACCTCCTCGCTAAATTTCACACAACAGTCTTCCTCCTTCAGCTTCCACTATCTGATCCTTTGTTGAGCTCTCACTCTCTTCTTCTTCTTTACCTCTAAAGTCATCCTACAAACAACCATCCTATGCTGTCTAGTGACACTCTCTCCTGCTACCACCTTACAGTCTGTGATTTCTTTTAGCTTGCATCTCCTATAAAGAATGTAGTCCACCTGTGTGCACCTTCCTCCACTCTTATATGTTACCCTGTGCTCCTCCCTTTTCTTAAAGTAGGTATTCACCACAGCCATTTCCATCCTTTTTGCAAAATCAACTACCATCTGTCCTTCCCCATTCCTATCCTTGATACCATATCTACCCATTACTTCCTCATCACCTCTGTTCCCTTCACCAACATGCCCATTGAAGTCTGCTCCTATCACCACTCTTTCATGCTTGGGCACACTCTCCACCACCTCATCTAACACACTCCAGAAATCTTCTTTCTCCTTCATCTCACAACCTACCTGTGGGGCATATGCACTGATGATATTCATCATCACCCCTTCAATTTCCAACTTCACACTCATCACCCTGTCAGACACTCGCTTAACCTCCAACACACTTTTAACATACTCTTCCTTTAAAATGACCCCAACACCATTTCTCTTCCTGTCCTCACCATGGTACAACAACTTGTACCCACCGCCGATGCTCCTGCTCTTACTTCCCTTCCGCTTGGTCTCTTGCACACACAATATGTCTACCTTTCTCCTCTCCATCATTTCAGCCAGCTCTCTCCCTTTACCAGTCATACTACCAACATTCAAAGTCCCCACTCTCATTTCCACCCTTCTAGTTTTCTTCTTCTCCTGCTGTTCGTGGCAACGTTTTCCTCCTCTTCTTCGTCGTCTTCGCCCAGCAGTAGCCCAATTTCCACCGGCACCCTGTTGGGCAATAGCACTGGTGGCGGACGTTGTTAACCCGGGCCGCGACCAATCCGGTATGGGAATTCGATTCTGAGTCTGCATAGTTGGGTTGGCTTGTTTTACGCCGGATGCCCTTCCTGACGCAACCCTCCTCATTTATCCGGGCTTGGGACTGGCACTCAGAATGTACTGGCTGCACACCCCATGTGGCTGAGTTTCAGATAAGATAATGATAGTGGGCAATTTTAACATCCACACAGATGCTGAGAATGACAGCCTGAACACTGCATTTAATCTATTATTAGACTCAATTGGCTTTGCTCAAAATGTAAATGAGTCCACCCACCACTTTAATCATATCTTAGATCTTGTTCTGACTTATGGTATGGAAATTGAAGACTTAACAGTATTCCCTGAAAACTCCCTTCTGTCTGATCATTTCTTAATAACATTTACATTTACTCTGAGGGACTACCCAGCAGTGGGGAATAAGTTTCATTACACTAGAAGTCTTTCAGAAAGCGCTGTAACTAGGTTTAAGGATATGATTCCTTCTTTATGTTTTCTAATGCCATATACCAACACAGGGCAGAGTAGCTACCTAAACTCTGTAAGTGAGATAGAGTGTCTTTTGGATGCTGTAGCTCCTCTGAAAAAGAGAGCCTTAAATCAGAAGTGCCTGACTCCGTGGTATAACTCACAAACGCGCAGCTTAAAGCAGATAACCCGTAAGTTGGAGAGGAAATGGTGTCTCACTAATTTAGAAGCTCTTCACTTAGCCTGGAAAAAGAGTCTGTTGCTGTATAAAAAAGCCCTCCGTAAAACTAGGACATCTTACTACTCATCACTAATTGAAGAAAATAAGAACAACCCCAGGTTTATTTTCAGCACTGTAGCCAGGCTGACAAAGAGTCAGAGCTCTATTGAGCTGAGTATTCCTTTAACTTTAACTAGTAATGACTTCATGACTTTCTTTGCTAATAAAATTTTAACTATTAGAGAAAAAATTACTCATAACCATCACCGGTTCTGTTCATTATTTTTATGGACAGAATTTATAGGCGCAGCCAGGGTGTAGAGGGGGTCTGGTTTGGGAACCACAGACTCTCGTCTCTGCTGTTTGCGGACCATGTGGTTCTGTTGGCTTCGTCAAATTAGGACCTTCAGCGTGCACTGGGGTGGTTTGCAGCTGAGTGTGAAGCATCCGGGATGAGAATCGGCACCTCCAAATCCGAGGCCATGGTTCTCGACTGGAAAAAGGTGCTTTGCCCTCTTCAGGTCGGTGGAGTGTCCTTGCCTCAAGTGGAGGAGTTTAAGTATCTCGGGGTCTTGTTCACGAGTGAGGGACGGATGGAGCGTGAGATTGATAGACGGATTGGTGCAGCATCTGCAGTGATGCGGTCACTGTATCGGACCGTCGTGGTGAAGAGAGAGCTGAGTAGGGGGGCAAAGCTCTCGATTTACCGATTGATCTATGTTCCGATCCTCACCTATGGTCATGAGATTTGGCTCATGACCGAAAGAACGAGATCGCGAGTACAAGTGGCCGAGATGAGTTTCCTCCACAGGGTGGCTGGGTGCTCCCTTAGAGATAGGGTGAGGAGCTCGGTCACTCGGGAGGAGCTCGGAGTCGAGCCGCTGCTCCTCCACATCAAAAGGAGTCAGTTGAGGTGGCTCGGGCATCTTTTTCGGATGCCCCCTGGACGCCTCGCTGGAGAGGTGTTCCGGACACGTCCCATTGGGAGGAGGCCCCGGGGAAGACCCAGGACACGCTGGAGGGACTACATCTCTCGGCTGGTTTGGGAACACCTTGTGGTTCCCCCGGAGGAGCTGGGGGAGGTGTGTGTGGATCGGGAGGTCTGGATGGCTTTGCTTGAGCTGCTGCCCCCGCGACCCGACTCCGGATACAGCGGAAGAAAATGGATGGATGGAAGTTAAATGCGCCCGTGCATTTAACTTTACAAAAGTTGAGCAAAAGTTATCTGTCGAAAAAAAGGAAAAATAATTCTTGTTGGCGCGCACAAACAAGAAATAAGTTTTAAGCAGCACATGGCTTCAAACAAAGTGTCATAAATCTTGACGGCTATGCAGCGTCTTAAGACTCAGGAAAAAAAGAAGCAGCAGAGAAGAGAGCGATTTCCCGGGGCGCAGGCTTTTTTAAAGGTTTAAAAGCTCCACCCCCAAGAATTCTGGGTACTGTAGTTTTTTCTGAGTTTCTTTGTCTGGTTTTATATATATATATATATATATATATATATATATATATATAAATCAGCGACTACTCCTAAATTTCCGCTTTGAAACCAAACAAGTCCTGTAGGATAACTCTTGTAAATAGTTTTCTGTGGGAATGCACACACAACACAATTATACAACCCCTGGCAAAAATTATGGAATCACCGGCCTTGGAGGATGTTCATTCTGTTGTTTAATTTTGTAGAAAAAAAGCAGATCACAGACATGACACAAAACTAAAGTCATTTCAAATGGCAACTTTCTGGCTTTAAGAAACACTATAAGAAATCAAGAAAAAAAGATTGTGGCAGTCAGTAACGGTTACTTTTTTAGACCAAGCAGAGGAAAAAAATATGGACTCACTCAATTCTGAGGAATAAATTATTGAATCACCCTGTAAATTTCCATCCCCAAAACTAACACCTGCATCAAATCACATCTGCTCGTTGACATTAACCCTATGTCATGAAATTGACCCTATGTGTCTTTTTGCAAGGAATGTTTTCACAGTTTTTGCTCTATGGCAAGATGCATTATCTTCTTGAAAAATGATTTCATCATCCTTAAACATCAGAAAAGTGTCCAAAATATCAACGTAAACTTGTGCATTTATTGATGATGTAATGACAGCCATCTCCCCAGTGCCTTTACATGACATGCAGCCCCATATCATCAATGACTGTGGAAATTTACATGTTGTCTACAGGCAGTCATCTTTATAAATCTCATTGGAACGGCACCAAACAAAAGTTCCAGCATCATCACCTTGCCCAATGCAGATTCGAGATTCATCACTGAATATGACTTTCATCCAGTCATCCACAGTCCACGATTGCTTTTCTTTAGCCCATTGTAACCTTGTTTTTTTCTGTTTAGGTGTTAATGATGGCTTTCGTTTAGCTTTTCTGTATGTAAATCCCATTTCCTTTAGGCGGTTTCTTACAGTTCGGTCACAGACATTGACTCCAGTTTCCTCCCATTCGTTCCTCATTTGTTTTGTTGTGCATTTTCGATTTTTGAGACATATTGCTTTAAGTTTTCTGTCTTGACGCTTTGATGTCTTCCTTGGTCTACCAGTATGTTTGCCTTTAACAACCTTCCCATGTTGTTTGTATTTGGTCCAGAGTTTAGACACAGCTGACTGTGAACAACCAACATCTTTTGCAACATTGCGTGATGATTTACCCTCTTTTAAGAGTTTGATAATCCTCTCCTTTGTTTCAACTGACATCTCTTGTGTTGGAGCCATGATTCATGTCAGTCCACTTGGTGCAACAGCTCTCCAAGGTGTGATCACTCCTTTTTAGATGCAGACTAACAAGCAGATGTGATTTGACTCAGGTGTTAGTTTTGGGGATGAAAATTTACAGGGTGATTCCATAATTTATTCCTCAGAATTGAGTGAGTCCATATTTTTTTCCTCTGCTTGGTCTAAAAAAGTAACCGTTACTGACTGCCACAGTCTTTTTTTCTTGATTTCTTATAGTGTTTCTTAAAGCCAGAAAGTTACCATTTGAAATGACTTTAGTTTTGTGTCATGTCTGTGATCTGCTTTTTTTCGACAAAATTAAACAACTGAATGAACATCCTCCGAGGCCGGTGATTCCATAATTTTTGCCAGGGGTTGTATATGAAGGAAAGCACATTAGGTAAACTTTCCACAATGAACAGAGTATAACATACCAGGTATATTACTTCTCATGCATGAGGTTAAATGGTCACATGTTGTTTTCTTTCCTTTTCTTTTCTTTTTTGTTACAACAGTACAATGCAATTTTTCTTTTAAAACGTGGTTACAATTTAAATCTGCATGAGTTGGTCACATGCCCTTCCCCAATTCGTCCAACAGGGGTCACTCTTATTCCATGGACTGGATTTTGGATTTTGTTCCCAAAATGTGAATGGGGTCAATACTAGATTGATTTTAATCAGAGAAACTGGACTGTGATCAACAAGTTGATTTTTGGGAAGAAGGTATGTCTTTCTGTGGTTTGTTTTTTTCTTTATGGGAGAGGAGCTGGCACATCTGGTTTGGGGTCTTGATAAGATAATTCGCAGCTCCGTGTGGTATGCACTTTGGTGAGTCTTAAATCCTGGAAAGAGTGGGGGTTTATTACACCGAGCCATCCTGTGTCGGCTCGGAATGTCTGCCTTTGACACCTGGAGATATACTAGGCCTTGCTGTGTTGTGTTTTTCCTTTTTGGAAAAAAAACTTTCATGGCCTTTGCTTTATGCAAACTTAGGATGTTGAAGGTTGGTCATAGCTTTCCGTTACAAATATGAAATCATCTGTAGGACACAAACTCATGTGAGCCAACACCGCACAAGGGCTGCTGAAGCGGTTACACAGAAGAGTGTTTTCGCGTCACCTCTGTGGGTCAGGTGCATATTACCGGGATGAAAATTGTCCACTTTTTGGTGGATTTCTGCTTTTTGTCCATCACGCATCTTGTTGGGCAGCAAGGGGCCCTTGAAGTAAAGCTGTTGGTTTTTATTTCACATTGTCTTCATTTTTCCCCACTAAAACCTTAAAGATTTTACATTTTTATGTTAACTGACCTGTTATGCTTCTCTGAAACAGTTGATAGATGTTATAACTTAAAAACCGGAGTGATTCTAACACGTTCGCATGTCTATGGCATTTTCAAGGTTAAAGTTAGCATTAAGCTGTCGCCTGTCAGCACATTTGTGTCCATTTGTATTCAGTATAATAATTAATGACTCAGCGTTTGTTGTCGCAAAAGAGTCAATTGCATTACAAATTGTAATATTTTTATAATTTATTTTTATTTATATATTGTAGTTTCACAGTGATCCTTACAGTGAGCATCTCAAACTTACCTGGGTACTCCCAAATGTTTACTGTTGAAGTATTTATTTGAAGGTTTCTTTTGAACGTAACAAAAAAATAAGTGCAGTGATTTGAGATCCAGAACATGTTTTGCTTTTTTAAACACTGAAATGCTTCTTGATAATTTAGTTTGTTTGTATTTGTTGTGTGGTTTCTGACCTATTATTATTGCTCCAAGAAATTTATTTTCATTAACCATTTCAATTTACACCCCATCTATCTGTATTTGTACTTGCTCATTCATTCTGCAGTTCCCAAATAACATTCGTTTTGCTTTATTTAAGTTTAATGACAGTTTTTTTTTTTTTCGGTAAATCCATATTTTTAATTTGTTCATTTCTTCAGTGATTTCCTCCAGTATTTCCTCCAGAACTATGCCAAGATAGAAAACTGCTGCATCCTAGTAAGGGCAACATACTACTGGAGGAGTGATTTTGAATAATGAAAGTTGGGTTTTTCTCACCAAAATGGGTGCTGCACTCACTACAGTTTATTGGGTTGAATAGCCCCATAAAGGGGGGGGGGGGGGGGGGGTGGTGGTGTAATTTTGTGTTTCAGCTTTTTTTTGTGTTTCACCACTTTTATCCCTCAGTTTAAGATGACTCACAACTGCCACCATTCTGTGTAAAGGGGCCTACATAGGTGGTGGAGTAGATGCCTGCCCTTAAAGGTGAACCCTAACCTTTATTCAATGTAAGCCTTGTTTTTAAACATTTTGCATGTGATCTTTTCACTCAGGGCAAAAGATTTAATCAATGCATTATTGACTTAGTACGCAAACATTGCCACAAGCTAACCAGCTATATGGTATTGGACAAGGCAATAAGAACTCAGTGTAAATTACATGTCACCACTGAATAGACAAAAATGTCATTACAACTGTTTTGTTGCAGGACAGTTTCCATGCAGAGATAAACATGCACATGTTTATTTCACTAAATATAAATGTTTTAAGATGACCGATTATAGTTGGCTGCTTACCTTAGCATCCTAGCCACCAGCTGACACTGCTGTCTACTGAGCCAATACAAGTCAACGACAATCTTCAGCCCATCAGACGTCGACTTCCAATGCATCAGTGGACAGCACTGTCATACAGACCCACCAAATCCCTCCAGATGCACACAGTCCTGATGCAACAATGACCTGCAGACCAGTAACACCCTGCAATAACAAATACTCACCTGAGGCCATCCTCAATCCATAGTATTTTCTGCTTGTTAAACTGATCTTGTTTTTTGTAATACTTTTTATGTGAGTGGATTTGCAGACAGTTGATAATTTAGTGGTATAGGAAATTTAATGAAAATTCTACTAAAGCAGATATAATTTGGTCAGGTATTTGGGCTACATTTTACAGAAGTGAGTTTCTATTTGTGAAAAAAATTTGCTGTGCTTATTTCAGGACACAGTACTGGTTTTCACACACTCGTGCTCGTGGTCTCATAATGATCATGAGAGATCATTAAAGTACACTAAATTCCAGGCAGTTCAGCCTGACACACACACACCACAGGAGTGAAGTACAAGCAGTGAGGTTGACGTGCTCATCTTGCTTACTTTTCAAACAAGCAAAGAAATTCCATCTTCTCTCAAATCTCTCGTAGCACCCAAATGCTGGAGGTTTGCCAAAAGCAGCTGACCATTAAACATTCTCTGTACCAGGGCAGAGAAAGCAAACTCTGAGAAGGTACAGGTTTGACGTCAGAGAGAGCCACATGTAAGAAATTCCTTCCTAATTACTGGGAATGCTCTGGCTTATTGTACAAAACGCTGTGGTTCTTATTCAGAGTTTTAAAGGGGGATTGTTTCCTTTATAGGTTGTAGTTCAGCTGTTTTTGTCTACTATTTATTGCCTCCTTTGTCCACCTTAGTGATGGCTGCAAGTCTGTCTCACCCTGTCTTTAATTTTCTTTTTTCCCACTGATCCACATTTTCCAGCCACTCCTTCCAATCATAAACCTACATAACATTTTATTCATGTCCCACTTTGTACTCACACCAGATCTTTGTCATAGATAATTTTGAATGACTTCATATTTGGTGGTTAACAGCAACAGATTCCACTGGCAAATGAAAAACGTGAAATCAATTCCAAACCTTTTTTGTTATTTCTGCTCGTATAACCTTATTTAAAAATGTTGTTACACATACAAAAAGCCCACTTTTTTGTGTTTCCTTTCAACCCTAATATGCTATGGTAGATGGCTGACATGAAAGATTTTGTGCATCCAAGTGTTAAACTGGCATGAAGTTTGTGGTGATATTTTGTGTTTCATGGAAAAGAACATTTTTGTTTATTGATTTATATTTTTCAATAGGGCAACGCAGTCTTGTTTGAACCCCTGCATGATATTGTGGGACTTAACCACATCCAGGACAGCCTGCACCAACACGGGAGACAATAATCCCCGGGCGGAGTGTGCGAGTTTCAGCACAAGCCATTCAGCCCAGCTCAGTAAACTTAAAAGCATACTCGCCGTCACCTAGCGAATGTGCCGGTTTTCACATAATTAAAAATAGTAATACTGCAGAGGCAAAAGAAATTTGCATATGATGTCAGCAAATCAAACTTTTTCCCTTGCTCAAAAATATAAAATCTCAAATCTGTGGAGTTGGCTACGGAGTTATGTAAAGAGTAAATTAGCATGTAGGATGTCAAAAATTATCATTTTTAAGTTGAATGTCTTGTGACTGGTGGTAGGGGGCTGTTGGAAAGTTTTGAGGTACAAGTCGGATGTAATGAGCATAGAGAAAGTTGATTTAGGAGAAAAGTGTGTGATGTGAGGAAGGTGTTAGGCGGTGGTGGTGGGGGCGGTCGGGGTAGCAAACAGGGAGGATTTGTGCTGAAATGGAGACAGGAGGGAACCTGGGGATTTGTGGTGGCTCTTCTATTGACTGAAGGAATGCCTTTGAAGTTTTTTGTCATCCCTGTGAAGGTATTTAATGAATTCAGCACAGCTAGTAATCAAATATATTCTTGCAGATGAGAAGGCAGATGTTGAAGAGTTAACGCAGGAACTGTACTGATGTTAAAAAAGCATCTTTCTATGTCAACATTGATCTTTCCATAACATCTTTATTGAATTACACCATATATAACAATTTTAAACTGAACACGCTTTTAAATATGTAAATTTGCAATCCATTATCACACCTAAATGTTTAAACACTCTTTCATACTTCATGCATATTTTAAAATGCATTTTGTATTGCTTTCAATAAAGTGTCATGTCATCTTACACCAGAAAAGTAGCCTACTCAGTATGTTACAGTTGGTGATTTAGGTTCGGGTCCAGCTCTCCACAATTTCTCTTATACTCACTCGACTGGTAAGCACTGAAAGCCAAGGTAGGCTTGTCCCAACTTGTCCTCTAACACTCTGAAACGGAGGTGTTCCTTTGTCTCGCTTCATCAGTGAATCGGTCCTGACGCGCGAAGCCTCCGCGCGGCTTTCCATGACAAAATCTCTTGTTAAAAGTGAAATCTGCCGGAAAATCGCTGATGTCCAGCTCTTGTGATAACCAGAGAAATTGCACACAACGGTCCCGGCTCCACACAGCCATCCGTTTAGAAATGATGTGGTGGTTTCTGCCTCTCGATGGCGGCTCGGAGCGCGGCGCGCCATGCGCCATTGTGGGGCGTCCTTAAAGCTGTAGTAACACTCCTTATTCTCTGTGAAGCCCGTAAAATCTTCACTGAAAGCCAGATAAATTTTTCGAATGGTTTCCAGCTGCCTGTCTCTAACAGTTTCTGAAAAAATTCTGATGGAAAAAAAGCCCAAATCATTCCGCCATTTCCTCGCAATGAAACAACGACGAGAGGGGTGGACCAGTGCTCACTCAAAGCCTGCCCACAGGCAAATGACGCAACCGACAGGCATGGAAAAACTCACGCATGTGCACGAAGGTTCAAGCTTGGCTGACGTAAAAATATATGAATCAAATCCATATATTTTTTGCATAAAATAAAAAGGTCGGATACTTTTCTCACAGACCTCATACACATACACACACATACATACACACACACACATATATATATATATATATACACATATACATACACATACATACACACATATACACATACACATATACATACACACATATACACATACACATATACATACACATATATGTATATATGCACATACATACACATAAACATTATAATCATAATTAGAAGTTCATAATAACAGTAAAAAAAAAAAAATAAATAATATATATATATATATATATATATATATATATATATATATATATATATATATATACATACATTAGATCATTGTGTGAATAGGAAAAGTTTTAACTTCTGAAACAACTTTCTGTTTGTTTCTGACACCAAAAAAGTAGGCAGTGCATTCCAGGCGACCATGGCACGATAAACAACAGTGCATTGCATTTGACCCGTTCTACACACAGGGCTCAAACCTCTTATGTTGCTGCTTTGACGAGTTACATAATTATGAACATCAGAGAAAAATAACAATTTACTAAAAATAATTTCTGGACTTTTGGTTATAATAACATTTCTAATAAATATTAACAAAAAATATTTCAGTCTGCATTTTACCATTAGCCAGGCCAGTTCACTGTGCATTGATGTTACACTGGTTCTATATGGACAACTCAACACAATTCGTGCCGCTTTGTTCTGGGCAACCTGTAACCTGTGCAAATTATTTTCAGTTGTATTTGACCAAACCACAGAAGCATAGTCCATCTGGGAGAGCACTAATGATTGAACTGTTTGGTTAAATGCTGTGGAATACATTTTCTGCAGTGTCTGATCATACCCATACTGCAACCCATTTTCTGCAACATATAATTTATGTGACTGGTCCATGATAATTTAAAGTCTACTATTACACCTAATAATTTTATTTCTTCTATCTGTTCAACTTTAGTTTCCTTTAACTTTAAATGTAATTTTTATTTATTTATTTTTAACATATATTGTGATCCATTAATACATTTAGTTTTCTCTGCATTAATTACTAGCTTATTATTTTGAATCCACTGTTCCACTACTGCCAACTCGTCATTTAAGATGTTACTGAGTTGTTCTACAGTCGGTGCAGATGCATACAATGTTGTGTCATCTGCATATATCGCCATAGTTGCATGTTTTAGTACAAATGAAGAATCATTGGTGAATATAGAAAATAACAGGGGTCCCAGACAACTGCCCTGGGGCACTCCACAACTCATTACCTCAATCTCAGAATAGCTACCATTGGAAAAAAAACTTTATAGTCTCGATTACTTAAATAACTTTTAGTCCATTTTAAAGCCGATGACTCAAATCCATAGCAGCTCAATTTATTCAATAAAATATTGTGATCCAACACATCAAAAGCTGCACTTAAATCTAAAAATACAGTGCCTATGAGATTTTTATTATCAATTTCATGTAGCCAGTAATCTGTTATTTGAGTGAGTGCAGTTGAAGTGGAATAACCTTTTTTATATGCATGCTGATAAATAGTATTTAGCCCATTAACTGAAAAATATAATTGGATTTGGTCATATGTCACCTTTTCCATAATTTTACTTAACATAGGTAATAAACTTATTGGTCTACTATTTTTACCTGATAATGGTTCCTTGTAGTTTTTAATAAGAGGAATTATTTTTTCAGTTTTCCACTGTGTGGGAAAAATACCTTTAGTTAAACTTAAATTTATTATGTGAGAAAATGGTAAGTCAATTATATGAGTCACCATTTTTATTAATTTAGTTTCAAGGTTATCAATACCAGCTGGTTTATCCTTACTTTTTAGGAGCAATTCTTTAATTTGATTTTGTGTGACTTTATTAAACTTAAATTTGCTTTCTTTCTCCCTCATAATATTCTTCCTTGTTAATTTATAAGAAATATTTTCGTCATGTACTGGTCCCATGTCATTTCTTAATTTCTCAATTTTATCTTTAAAAAACTGACTCAAATAATTTGCAGTATCTCTTGGCGTAGTTAAATAAACACCCTTTGATTCTAAATATGTAGCTGTTATTTTTTTCCTCCCTAATATCTCATTTAATATTCCCCACACTTTTGCAGGATCACATTTTGCGTCTCCAATCTTACTCTGGTAATATAAACGTTTTTTCCTTTTATTCAATTTAGTCACATAATTTCTTAGTTTACGATATTTATTCCACTGTACTAGATTATTACTTTCCAGTGCTTCCTTTTTGGTTTTATCTCTTTCGGCCATATATTCCTTAAGTTCTTGATCTAACCACGGAGCAGAGATGTTTCTTACAGCTCACTTTCTTATAGGAGCATGTTTGTCCATAACTTGTGTCATTAAGGTATTGAAAATCTCCACAGCTTTACTTGGGTCCTGTTCTTGTATTACTTCTGACCAGTTTATGCTTTGTACATCTGTAACAAAATCATCCCTGTTAAAATGCTTAAGAATTCGTTTACTAATAAATTTTTGACCAGGTTTAGGTACTTTTGTTTTTCTTATAATTGCAGTTAAATTGTGGTCACTGCAACCAACAGGAACAGAAATTGCCTCAGTGCATAATTCTGGAAAATTTGTAAACATTAAATCAATTAGAGTTGCTGAACAGGTTCCATCAGCTTTTACATTTATTGTAGTGTATTTACTGACAAGTTGTGACAAATTACAAGTTTTAGCAGTTGAAGATAATTTATCTTTTAAAGCACAACTTTCAGCTTTGAAATCAATATTTAGATCTCCTAAAAAATAAATTTCATTTCCTTTATCACATACACCATCTAACATTTCACATAGTTGGTCAAGATACATTACTGAAGCATTTGGTGGTCTGTAACAGCACCCAAGCAGCACAGGTTTTAAATGAGGTAATTGTAGCTGAATCCACATAATTTCAATTCCTTGAATATTAAGATCATTTCGGATTTTAACTGGAATGTGGCTTTGAACATAACAAGCTACTCCTCCACCATTTAAATTTCGATCTAATCTATAAAAATTATATCCATATATACTTAAAGCGGAGCTGTTAATAGTTGAGTCCAGATGGGTTTCTGACAACGCAAATACTGCAAATAACGCAAATAGAGTCACACCTTTGGTGAATTTAAGTAAATTTAAATATGATGGAAATTTCACATAGCATGAATTTGTTATACATTTCATTCCATTTGATGTCATGCATAGGTCATAAATAATGTTTAAAAAGTTCAAAACACATTAATATTGGATGGACAGATAATTTGCTCCAATGTTCAAAGTTTACATACAGTAGCGTTAATCTGTGAGCAGCAGAGAACTGCCATCAGGCACTTGAGCACTGAGACAGAGAACAGGTGTCAACTTTCTTTTTTCATTCAACCTTTATGAATTGGATTACATCTGTTGTCATTTGTGATGGAGATATATATATATATATATATATATATATATATATATATATATATATATATATATATATATATATATATATATATATATATATATATTTTATGTGATGTGTCGAGCCAGGCCGTGTTCATCCAGTATTTTAAGTTTGTTTGATTTTTGCACAAATAGCATTTCATAAAACTGTACTCTGTAGAGATTTGAAATCATTGTACACAGTGTTGCTATTAAGCAGTCATCTCATCCATGGAATTTTGCACTCATTAATAGAAAACATCGTTTGTCATGTTGGTGGCGCTGTCTGCCTAAACTCACATGCAGTCAACTGTTCTCATACGGGGACAGTCATTCAATTCAAATGTGGATCGGTACACTTTCACTTTTAGGCTCATATTTTGGAAGGAAAAAGGTAAATTAAACTTATCCATTTATGCTTCTAAAGTCTCTGGAGGTTATAATGCCTTTGTGTGTGGCTGGCTCAGTGTGCCCTCTTACTGCCTCACATAGAGAGAAGGCTGACCCCGTGTCCTGCACAGAGCAGGCTGAGGGGGTCTGACCCCACCTCCTGCAGAAAGTAGAAGAGAATGACATGAGCAGCACGACTCACTGAAATGTTGGTGACGTATGGAAACAAATATGCATATAAAGGGTGACATAGAACAGTAAAGCGATTGTGTTCATGTGTCCCAATAATCAATATTATTATCATATATACCAATAATATTTTTATACAAATACTGATACCGTTAAAGAAAAGAAAACTATAGCAGATCACTTTAATGGTTATTTTGTTAATGTGGGTAAAAATGTGGGCAAATTCAACTGTATCTTCTAAAACGTCGTCTTTGGATTACAACAAAACAAAACAGTTCTGGATTCAATGTTCATCAAAGGAACGGATGAAAAAGAGATTATTGACATAGTTCATAAATGTAAGGGAATAAAATCAAGTGATAGTGACAACTTTCATATGTTTTTGGTTAAAAATATTATTGATTGTATTGTTACGCCCTTAACCTATATCTGTAATTTGTCATTAATGACTGGGAAATTTCCCTTTAAAATGAAAATAGCTAAAGTGATACCAGTGTTCAAATCTGGTAACAAACATGTTTGTTTTTTTTGTTTTTTTTTTCAAATTATAGGCCAATCTCCCTCTTACCACAGTTTTCTAAAATTCTGGAAAAGGTATTTGTAATTAGGTTAAATGATTTCTTAGCTAAACATCATATCCTTAGTGAGCAGCAATACAGTTTTAGGAAAAATCGCACTACTTCACTGGCAGTAATGGATTTTGTTGAACAAATTTCTAACGCATTCGAGAATAGGCAATATACTGTAGGCGTCTTTTTTGATTTACAGAAAGCATTTGATACTATTGATCATACTTTGCTATTGAACAAATTAAAGATGTATGGTATCAGGGGATTGGCACATAACTGGATGATGAGCTACTTGCGGAATAGGTACCAGTGTGTCCACATTGATGGGACAAATTCTGAGTTTTTGAGAATTACATGTGGGGTACCCCAGGGTTCTGTCCTTGGGCCATTGCTGTTTCTTTTGTACATTAATGATATATGTTTGGTTTCCAAGTCTGCTAGTTGTATTTTGTTTGCTGATGATACAGCTGTGTTTTGTAGTAGGGATCATTTGGGACAGCTCCTGGACAAAATGGAGAATGAATTACATAAATTTAAACTGTGGTTTGGTTCAAACAAATTATCGCTCCATTATGGTAAAACTAAGTGTATCATATTTGTAGAGAAGCTTTAATCTTCGACTGGACTGGGTTGCTTGATGCGAGGACGTTTCGCTTCAAATCGCAGAAGTTTCCTCAGCTAAAATTCTTGCTCTGGTAGTCTGACTTCTGTCTTGGCTGTCTTGACTCGTCAATCCTTTATTTGTTGATTTGCAAATTTTAAAATTCTGGGACCTTGTTGATTATATCACAATACAAATTATGTATAAAGTCAAAAATAAACTCTTGTCTAAACATGTCCAGGATCTGTTTAAAATGAGGGATTCCTGCTACAATTTGACAAGGACATTAGTATTGGAGAAACTAAGGATCAGAACTACTGCAAAGACTCATTGTGTTTCCATTAAGGGTGTTGATATTTGGAATGTGTCCTGATAATATTAAGTTACTTGGTACCTTAGTCAGCTTTAAAAGATTTTACAAAAATAATATACTTACTCGTTATCGTTTGGAAAATTAGGTTTACCATTTTGTTGTTGTGCTTGGGTTTATGTACTGTTGCTCGTTTGGTTATGTTTTAAATTTCTGGTGCACTGAGTTGTTTTGTTTGTGCACATTTATTTTGTATTGTTGTTATGAGTATATATGTTTATATGTGGGGAGTTCAGATGCAAAATCCAGTAATGTCAAAACCATAAATTTCCTCATATGTATATGTATACATTCTTTACGTTCTTTATTTTTTATGGTATAAGGAGAGGGTTTCTGTAAGCTTTGCTTCTGCCTTCACCCTTTTGGCTACACAGATTTATTATACGTTGTACCTTTTATGAGTGTGTTATTGTCTGTGTTGTTGTTCTGTGTGCAGAATAAATTCATTGATTCACTCATTCAGTATATTGACTTATCGTTTGATATATGGAATGATAAGTCAATATATTGATTATCATTACAGGCCTAGTAGCGTAGTACATTTTTATCCTGTGACACGTTCATTTGTTTTAAATCAGTGCACATATTTTCC
Organism: Thalassophryne amazonica; assembly: GCF_902500255.1. Lineage (NCBI taxonomy): Eukaryota > Metazoa > Chordata > Actinopteri > Batrachoidiformes > Batrachoididae > Thalassophryne > Thalassophryne amazonica. Next base: position 53,819,813 of record NC_047116.1, read on the forward strand.
TTCCTTTTGAAGTGAAAGGTCACCCATCTCAAATATCAGGAGGATCTCCTGTCTCCCTCCAGACCTATCTCCTGTTGCTTACCTGCTGCCAGACCACATGGTCATAACTTTTAAATGGTTTTCTGTATTTGTGGGTCAGAATACAACAGTATGACTCATGGTTTAATATGATTAGCCTGATGTATTATGGTACAGTATGACATTATAGATCCTTAACATCCTGACTGTGGTAGTCTGTCTGTGATATGCTTTGGGTGGTAAGAGATTTATCATATTATCAGTAAAAAAAAAAAAAAAAAGAATAAAATAAAAAAAAATTACAATTCACCCTGTCCAGTATTAATTACTTACAGGTGTACAAAGAGGTATTAATATTAACAAGCATGTTGCCTGTGGAGATCCACGGGCTCTAGATTGAGTAGTGTTTATGAAATACGTAGCTGACATTTTTCAAGGGTGGTAATAAATTAAGCAAAGCTTGTGTAGTGAGTTGGAATGGCGTGCAAGTCCAGAATGTTTTTAGAACCTTAGACCTCAACAATTTTTACAAGAGGAACTCAACCCTTTCATTTCCTGTTAATTACATCATTTTTAATATTAATTTACTGTCCAAATGTATTTAGAAAATGCTTTAGGTTATTGTTATCATATGCACCATTATTACCTCCGCCATGGAGGTTATGTTTTCGGTCACGTTTGTTTGTTTGTTTGTCTATCAGCAGGGTAACTCAAAAGGTTTTGAACGGATTTTGATGAAATTTTGTGGAGTGGTTGGAAATGACAAGAGGAACAAGTGATTAAATTTTAGTGGTGATCCGGATCCCGATGCTAACGCGTTAGCATGTCTATGGCATTTTCAATGTTAAAAGTTAGCATTAAGCAGTTGCAGCTGTCATCACGTTCGGGTGCATTTGTTTTCAAATTGTAATATTTCTTAAATTTATTTTTGTTTATGTATTAATAATCTAATGATTATTATATACAATTTTAGAGAAAGAGACAAAAAGAAATAGATCACTGTGCCAAGGAGGGAATCTCTTTAGGGTCAGTGAACCTATGGCCTTGTTTAAGTGTTTCATAAATGTTAAAACATTCATATATTTGCAGTTTAGTTGAATAATAAATTGAATTTTGTCTCTTGTTTGTTTTTGTCTATAAGCACATGCAATATCAATATCAGTGCTCAGATGACAGTAGCTTCTGGGAAAGGTGCAAGTTGCAATAAACTGTGATGCCAAACGCTAAGGATACATGCTATCCAGTCACAGCAGATGAAACTTTTTTTACTACTGAGCAAACATCATTGTTAGACTTTTTTAGGTTCCATGATTCCACGGCGTGTAGATGTTATGGCATCAGTGACCCCATGGCCTTGGCGGAGGTTTGCACTCTCTGAGTGCTTCTAGTTGTTATTATTATTATTATTACTTCTATTTTGTCATTAGATTTTTAAATGGACCACAATGGAAATAAGTGTTTTCACTTTCTTGTCATCCATGTATTTTTTTACATATTTACAATTATATGCACTTATACAGGGGTCGTGACCAAGTGGTTAGTGTACTTGGTTTCAGTGCAGAAGGTTCCTGGTTCAAATCCCACCTCTGCCACATTTCTCCATGTAATGTGGAGTTGCGTCAGGAAGGGCATCCGGCGTAAAACCTGTGCCAATTCAACATGCAGATCCACCTTGGATTTGCTGTGGCAACCCCGAGTGCAAACAAGGGAGCAGCCGAAGGGACTTACTTACAATTATATGCACTTACACTCATGCTTTTAATATAAAGATGATTTACTGCCCCCTGCTGGAAAGGCATGTGATTCCAAAATGTAATTAGCAATGTTAGCTAAATTCATATCTTCTCCAAAACTATTAGTCCTCTCAACGTTCCGTTTTGGTGCCGTTCATCCTTGACACAATATATATAAGCATACCAAACAGCAAATGTCAGCTGTGCTCTGTTCGTCCCTGATCAAAGTTGCATGCAGGCACACACTCACGCACAGCCGTTTATCTTTACCACATGCAGGTGCTTCTAATTTGACATGTAAACAGGGTGGAGATCAAACACGATACATATTTCACTCATGGTGACAACATAACTAAAGTGACTAAACCTACAAACTACAAAATCACAATAAATCAATAACACGAACAACACTGTTAAGCCTACACGAACCACAATAACATTTAAAACCCCAAAACCTAAAACTCCCATGGTGCATTGCAATACAACTTCCATTGTTTATTGGTGAGTGAAAATGGCTAATTTCTCCAAAAATATTAGTCTTATCAACTTTCTGTTTTTACAGCGTTCATCCATGACCCAAAATACATAAACATACCAAACTGCAAATGTCAGCTCTCCCCGGTTTTTGCATGATCAAAGACACACACACACACACACAGGCCACTTGGCTATTATAATATATATAATTATGTGTTTTAATTAGAATACGTTCTTATTCACCAACATGTTTTCAGCAGGCAACACAATTACTGTGATTCCTTCCATCAACACAAATGCCACAGTAAAGGCAAATATACATTTATGCAGACACACACAAACATAAAAAGCCCAGCAGTCAACATAAAGTCAAATGCGGTGGTTTATTTTGCAGGTTTAGAATACCCACAGGAAGTGCTAAGTAGCTGGTAAACATGGCCACAACACAAACAAGTGTTTTTTGCAAGTCAGTGGTGAGGATGTGTGGAAATGTTTATTCCTGCACATAGACTCAGACAAATTAATAAGTAAGTAGTGGAAGAAGCCAGAATATTGTTGAAGTCTCTGTTATGTATTTCATTTGTGCTGCAAAGTATCAGTACTCTTCTTTTTGTTTTGAAATGATGGTATTGAAATAGTTCTGAAGTTCCACTTGGTAACTTTATGTTATGAGTGTAAAGTGGATTTAAAATGTGAGTGAACATAAATTAGACCAGCACTCAGAGAGCACGTCTTCACCAAGGCTCCACCATCCAAAAAATTAAGATCTGGACATTCACCTGATCATTTATCTTTGGTTCTGAACATTGATCCTGATCATGATCTTTGATCCCCGCTGCTGATCTTTAACGTTGAAGATCTTGATTTGATGTTGGATTTGATGTTGATGTTGATGTTTGATATCAAATCAGATCAAAGGAGGAAAATATTCCTTTGATCTAAAATCAACTGCTGAGGAAGAGCTCCTTCTGCAAGACCCAGCCCTGCCTCCACAATCGACTTGTAATAACTCAGTGGAGAACAGCACCGGCTGGAAGCTCAAACTGTAAGGCAATAATCTAACTGTATAGTCGGTCACCTTAAAACATTCATTTGCAGTTGTGCTCAAACGCTTACATACCCTGGCAGATTTTTTTTTTGGCCATTTTTCAGAGAATATGAACAATAACACAAAACTTTTTTTTTACTCATGGTTAGTGGTTGGGTGAAGCCATTTATTGGCAAACAACAGTGTTTACTCTTTTCAAATCATAATGACAACAGAAACTACCCAAATGACCCTGATTAAAAGTTTACATACTCCTTTTCTTAATACTGTGTATTTCCCCCTTTAACATCAGTGACAGCTTGGAGTCTTTTGTGGTGGTTGTGGATGAGGCTCTCTGATGGTAAAGCTGCCACTGAATATGTTTTGGACTTTATTTACATCAATTATGAAGAAATACAAACAATATGGCACTCTATGGTAAATCTGCATGGAGTAGACAGTTCTCAAAAACTGCATTTTGTATCACCAGTTATCCATCTTCATGATGAAGTGGTATAGAGGACAATTTTCTTAAAAAGAAGACCTGAAAGTTTAGCTACAAATTGCCAGAAGGTACATCTGAGATGCAAGCCTGGATTTGATCTGTTTTGGTGAAAGAAAATCCTTCTCTGCTCTACTCCACTATGAAGCTAAGAGTAGTGATGCAAAATGCAAAGCTTGCACTGTGCACAATTTCTCCAATCACAGCCACATAAGCCCATAACTTCTCCTGGGTTGTCTGGGTGTCTTGGTGGCTTTCCTCACTCTTCTCCTTCTTGCACAGTCACTCAGTTTTTGAGAACTGTCTTCTCCATGCAGATTTACTATAAAGTGCCATACTGTTTGTATTTCTTTGTAATTAATGTAAATAAAGTCCAAAACATATTCAGTGGCAGCTTTACCATCAGAGAGCCTCATCCAAAACTACCACAAAAGACTCCAAGCTGTCATTGATGTTAAAGGAGGCAAGACACGGTATTAAGAAAAGGAGTATGTGAACTTTTGATCAGGGTCATTTGGGTAGTTTGTGTTGTCATTATGATTTCATTTTGTGTTATCATTCATATTCTCTGAAGATTACTCAGTGTCTGTGATTACTCAAAAGCGGTCAGATTAGAGTAATGCGTTACCGGTGTTGCAGACTGAATGGTCCGCCCCTAAAAATCGGTCCGCCTTTTTCATCTGCACATGCGTCATTTTGGACCACAGCAGCACGTCTGAGACGGAGTCTCTTCACCCAAAGCAATCAAATGGATTAATGGGATTATTAACCATCAGATGATAACGGTAAACCCTCTTAAATCAGTGAACGCATCAGCTAGCAGCTTGTTTAGCCGCGGCGCTCTGATCGCTTCCGCTGCCTTTTATGATAAAATAATGCTGAATTTATGTGGAAATGATTGTTGTTGGAGTTCTTTCTTCTTTGGTGAGACTGGAAATGTTAAATATTTGCATCTAATCTTTTGTATTTCCTCCTTTCCAAAATCTTAAAAATATAATTGCTTTTTGAGACAATTATTAAGTAACTGTAATGACTTTGGTATTAATAATATCATTTTAATAAGCAAACATTACATACACAAATGTCATTTTTTCAAGACAAAACCAAACATTACTCACTGGAGAAATTAGTTTAAACTTAATACTAAATCTCTATTATTGATTGAATCCAGTAATGTTTTAAAAGTAGTTATTGACAAGTTTGATTTGTAAATGTTTGGTTGCCATATATTTCCTTTTCTTTAATTATTTGTAAGTAATATTCAATAAGCCCCTTATGTTCTTGTATTTGTATTTTCATGTATGCAGCATTTCAGGATTTTCTACAGGACCTGTTTTATTTGGATTTGATTCATAAATATTTATTTTTATTTTTTTATTTTTATTTTTTTAAAGGAGATGCCATTGTCTCCTTCAGGGAGGTGGTGGTGTCATGGTTTGCACCTGATTTAAGAGGTTTTAATTTGTCATCTGATGGTTAGTAATCACATTATTCCCTTTGATCGGTTTGGGTGTACAGTCAGTCTGCAGATGCGCCAGTGTCAGGAGGTGATTTTTAGGACTTTCTGTAATTTGTTATGAAATAATGTTGAATTTTTGTGGAAATTATTGTTGTACAGAAGCTTCACAGATCTGTCGCTGCATGTGCGCAGCACCTTTGCGCACATGCAGAGATAATTTGCACGTGCGCAGTTAATATCTATGTGTGAACGCATTTTTTACGTGAGTGGAGTTTTGCCACTGATCTGACGCCATAGTTCACTGGCATTAGGAAGCAGTTTACTCTGTTCTGCTCCAGGTTCAGTAATATAAATTAGCCAGTTAATTTGTTATTATTTTTATTTATTTATGTTTTTACTTATGTTCTGAGTAAAAAAAAAATAAAAATAGCTTTGTCCCATGTGAAAAGATGACCCCCCAGAAACATCTAAAAAACAAAACAAAACAAAGAGAGTCTTTGATGAAAATATTGAACTTCTTTAAGGGGAGAACCAGGATGAGAGATTCTCTTTCAAGAGAACAAGTGGATGCAAACCACAATATTAAAGGGTGATGTTTGTTTACTTTTTCATTTAGTACACTTGCATTTGATTTAATTCATGTTTTTCTCTCATTTTTCTTCTGGCTGTGTATTTCCATTTCCAGTTGGGATTTAATATTTATTATTACATGTCCAAGTAGTGTTATTTATGAGTTTTTGTTGCTACTGATGAAATATATCTTCTTGGAGTAAGTTTTTCTTGTGGTAAGTGGTGGGGACAGGTTGACATGGCTGGCACACTCTCAGTCTGGCTCACTGCGAAGTTGGAGCAGAAGGGCAGTTTTGGTGGAGAATCAGCAGACAGGATGGCATAGTTGGCACAGTAGCAGGTGGCAGAGTTCTTCCGCTGGGGTTGAGGGCTCCAAATACACCAGGCTGAATTGTAGCGGACTAGACAGGTTGGCGTAGCTGGCACACTGCTCTGGTGATTAGCGGTCAGGCTGAGGTTAAGGTTGACTGGGACAAACCAATTTTGCCCTTGTGCAATCTGGTATAGGGAAAGTGAGGTGTATTTTTAAAGTATGTGTGCACATACACAACTGTTAGCAATGTATATGCAAGTATTCAAGAATCTTCATGGTCTGGGGATATTTTTTTTCTTGCATGAAGAAGAATTAATCGAACCACTGTTCAGTGGGTCTGTGACCACTCCCCCCCCCCTGCTTCCTGCCATCTTCTGAGCCAGTTTATTGCCAGGCACTGGTAACTTGGCACTCCTTCTCTTCCTTCACCATGTGGTGATAACGTATGTCTGTCCACGGTGAATTCTGTTGATTCATCTTGACTTTTTCAAATGTATCAATTACCCCAAGAATGGAAAGAGCAAATCACTTCCATGCTCATGATTGAAAGCACTTTTTTTTTTTTTTTTAGGAGGTTTGTATTGTCAGTGGCTAGGTGTGGATATTTTGTTTGGACATGAATGTATGCATTCATGAGCTGAGTCAGTTTTATTCCCTGAATTTCCTGTGAAATCCTCATCTCAATTAATTTTACTACACACATGAAAATCTGAGTAAAATGGGTCATTTCAGACTTTGTTCTGAAGAACAGCCTACTTTGAGTAAAAAGTTGATTGGAGGTGGGAAAACATAAAAAAAAGTTCAGAAAATGATACAAAGGTTACTCAGCTAAAATGGTCAGATCCTTTAAAATGGCAACAAAAACCAGAAAGATGTGGAAGACAATGACCATTCAGATGTATTGAATAATAGCGAGAATGGCAAAGACTCAGCCAATGATCAGCTTCAGGGTGATCAGAGGTCTAAAGTTATCTGTGAGTACTGTAACAATTAGAAGACATTTATGTGAAGCCAAGCTATGGGCAAGAAGCCCCCGCACAGTGCACAGTCCCATTGTTGAAAAAAAAAGATGAAATGGGCTGAAGAGGTAACAATTTCACAAAGAACTCATTGACTGGCCTAAAGAATCAGAATAGATTTATTCACCAAGTATCCACACAATACAAGGAATACAAACATAATAAAATTATGTTGTCCGGATACATTCTGATCATGTACAACAGATGTACCTATTTCAATCCAACAGATGTAAGTCACACATTCTTAACACCGTGTGTGTCATTCATTATTTAATTACTTACATTTACGACCATTTATTATGCCTTAAAATCTGCGGAGTAGGTTGTTTTTTGCTGCAGCTCATTTATTAATCTGTATGTTTGCATGTAAAGAGTACTCAAAGCAATAAAAATTAAACAAGGTAACAATGGAGCCCGTATCCCCCACTATGGGATTATTTTCTTAACTGAAAATGAGCCACTCTCTGTCCTTTCAATTATGCAATATTTTAGATACACGTCATTTAATTTCATCCTGTACTTAGTGCTGTAACTTGTTATTGCTGCTATGTTTGATGGCCATATCTCTCAAAATGATGTGGCCAAAGTTAATCTTCAATCTCACTGGATACTCCTGCATACTTGAGAAATGTGGCAAATTTAATGTGCCTAATTTGAAAAAAAATTCCACACTGGATCAGTCGAGGCTCAGGTTAACAACAACCGCTACTGGTGCTGTTGCCCAACAGGGTGCCAATGGAAATTGGGCTACTGCTGGGGTCAGAAGAAGAAGGAGTGGAGGTCAACTTGTCCAGAGAAAATGGGAGAGGAAGAAGGATTTAAGTGAGAGTCGGGTCTTTGAATGTTGGCAGTATGACTGCTAAAGGGAGATGGTTTGTTAATAAGATGAAGAGGAGAAAGGTAGGCATACAGTGTGTGTAAGAAACCAAGCGTAAGGGAAGTAAGGCTAGAAGCATCGGAGGTGGGTCCAAGTTGATGTGTCATGGTGTTAATGGGAGGAGAAATGGTGTTGGGGTCATTTTAAAGAATGCGTATGTTAAGAGTGTGTTGGAGGTTAAGCGAGTGTCTAAAAGGGTGATGAGTGTGAAGTTGGAAATTGAAGGGATGTTGATGAATGTAATCAGTGCACATGCCTTACAGGTAGGTTTTGAGATGAAGGAGAAAGAAGATTTCTGGATTGAGTTAAATGAGGTGGTGGAGGGTGTACACAAGCATGAAAGAGTTGTCAGTGGGCATGTTGGTGAAGGGAACGGGTGGTTACAGGTGAAGTAACAAAGTAAAAGTAAATCCCTCAGGCATCTCCCTTGTTTACACTTGGGGTTGCCTCAGCAGAACCGAGGTGGATCTCCATGTTGATATGTCACAACTTTTACTCCGGATGCCCTTCCTGACATAACTACATATTGGAGAATTGTCAGGGGTGGGTTGGAGCAGCAAACCTTCCACGTGAGAAACAAGCGCACTTAACCCCAGCCAAGTTTAGTATTTTTAATATACTACTACTACTACTAATGATAATAATAATAATAATAATATTTTTAACAACTAAAATGTTTAATGAATATTACTCGTCTTTGTTATGCAGCGTCTAAGCTAGGCCATAAATGGGTCTGTTTGGGGTTCTAGCTTTAAAATCAGCTCAGTTAAGGTTAGTCATAAATATGAAAATGATTAAGCCTTTTGAGGTTAGTAATGTTATCAAACAAACATGTAGGTTGTGATGTCAATTTGGATAGAGTAAAGGCAAAGAAAAGTGAAAATGTGTAAAAGAAAATACCAGTACAACACAAACAGTATTATATATATATATATATATATATATATATATATATATATATATATATATATATATATATATATATATATATATATATATATATATATATATATATATATATATATATATATATATATATATACGAGGTCTATTAGAAAAGTATCTGACCTTATTATTGTTTTAAAAAACCATATGGATTTGAATCGCGTGATTGCGTCAGACAAGCTTGAACCCTCATTGAACCCCCTTTTCATGCCTGTCGGTTGCGTCATTCACCTGTGAGCAGGCTTTGAGTGAGGTGTGGTCCACCCCTCTCATCTATTTTTTATTGCGAATAAATGTCTGAACGATTTGGAGCTTTGCTGCATCAATTTTTTTCCAGAAACTGTGAGAGACCTACAGGTGGACACCATTCAAAAAATTAATATGGCTTTCAGGGACAATTTTATGGGGATTATACAGATTAAGGCGTGTTACTGCCACGGGACAAAACCACCTCCGTGTTGGTCTCTCAGGACGGCTTTCAGACGGCTTCCAGTTGCTTTTCAGTCGTGTGAATATCCAAGAAATTGAGCATGAGCTGGACATGCCCCAACATGTCCTGTGAGGCTTCATCACGGCGTTGCTTTGCGCCATGCGGCTCCGCCGTGACGCGCGGGATTCCTCCACTCCTCTTTCCATGACAAAAACTCCTGTAACAGTGGAATGTGCCGTTCATTTCTAAACTGGACGCTGTCTTGATCCGGTATGTCATCTGACTAGCACAGGAATTGCGGAAGACGTGGACATCAGCACTTTTCCGGCACATTGAGACAGATGTGCGGAGGAATCCCGCGCGTCGCGGCGGAGCCGCATGGTGCAAAGCAACGCCATGATGAAGCCTCACAGGACATGTTGGGGCATGTCCAGCTCATGCTCAATTTCTCAGATATTCACACGGCTAAAAAGCAACCGGAAGCCGTCTGAAAGCCGTCCTGAGAGACCAACACGGAGGTGGTTTTGTCCCGCGCCATGACCGGCACAGTGGTGCATCCATCTGCTTCTTTTTCCATGAAAAAAACTCCTGTAACAGTGGAATGTGCCGAAAAAGTGCTGATGTCCACGCCTTCTGCCTTTTTGTGAAAGTCAGACGACGTCCTGGATCAACAAAGCCTTCACGTTGGAAATGATCTGGTTGTTTCAGTGGGGTGTCAGCCTGTCGATCGGCGCTCGGAGTGCGCCGCGCTCTCAGACACTGTGGGCGGTCTTTAAACCGGCTGGAGCACTCCTTAATCTGTGTAATTCCCATAAAATCGTCCCTGAAAACCATATTAATTTTCCGAATGGTGTCCACCTGGAGGTCTCTCACAGTTTCAGGAAAAAATTGATGCAGCAAAGCTCCAAATCATTCCGCCATTTCCTTAACAACGAGAGGGGTGGACCAGTGCCCACTCAAAGCCTGCTCACAGGCGAATGACGCAACCGACAGGCATGAAAAAACTCACGCATGCGCACGAAGGTTCAAGCTTGGCTGATGCAATCACACGTGATTCAAATCCATATGGTTTTTGAAAAAAATAAAAAGGTCTGATACTTTTCTAACAGACCTCGTACATATGTGTGTGTGTGTGTGTGTGTGTGTATATATATATATATATATATACACTCAACAAAAATATAAACGCAACACTTTTGGTTTTGCTGCTGAAACAATTGGTTTGCATAACCAAAGAATTTCTGCACAAACTGTCAGAAACCGTCTCAGGGAAGCTCATCTGCATGCTCGTCGTCCTCATCGGGGTCTCGACTTGACTCCAGTTCGTCGTCGCAACTTCGCACAGCCATTGAAGAGGAGTGGACCAACATTCCACAGGCCACAATTGACAACCTGATCAACTCTATGCAAAGGAGATGTGTTGCACTGCATGAGGCAAATGGTGGTCACACCAGATACTGACTGGTATCCCCCCCAATAAAACAAAACTGCACCTTTCAGAGTGGCCTTTCATTGTGGGCAGTCTAAGGCACACCTGTGCACTAATCATGGTGTCTAATCAGCATCTTGATATGGCACACCTGTGAGGTGGGATGGATTATCTCAGCAAAGGAGAAGTGCTCACTATCACAGATTTAGACTGGTTTGTGAACAATATTTGAGGGAAATGGTGATATTGTGTATGTGGAAAAAGTTTTAGATCTTTGAGTTCATCTCATACAAAATGGGAGCAAAACCAAAAGTGTTGCGTTTATATTTTTGTTGAGTATATGTATATGTATATATTAGGGGTGGGCAAACATAAAAAATCTTAATCGCGTTAACTCAGTGACTTTCTGTGATTAATCATGGTTAATCGCATGGTATATGTGAAACCCATAAATGAATTCAAAAGCCGCTTAAAAGCACAGTTTTATTTGAAAATGTAAATGAACGTTGCATATATTTGAAAATGTAAATTTCAACTGAAACACTAATGAAATCAAATATAAAAGCACTGGCAGGTCATTTGTTATCCTGTTTCATATCAAAATGAGAATCTGTAAAAATAAATAAATAAAAAAACAGTAACCATTGAGGTGGTACCTGAGACTTGTATTGCTTCGGTGAAACGCAAATTCTGCGTTGCATTGATTACAGATAACTTTGCTTTTCTCCAATGCGCCATCCTCAGGGCTGGATCCAGAGTGAAAATCTGACAGATGCATTTTTGCCCAATGATAAAATAAAAATCAGTCTTGTTATTCAATAATCCTCATTCTTTTATTCGTGTGCAACATACACTGTCACACTTCTTTTAATATATTTATTATACTTCATACTGAACACTTCTTATTTGTATAAATATAATGTACTAAAAAAACACTATAACAAAAATTGACTAAGCAGGATCAAATTTATTGCCCAAATCTTTCAATTATACCTGAATCTATATGATTTTTTTTTTCCAATTGATAACGTCAATAAAAATTTGAATGCATATATTCTTAATAATATATTGAGATACAGACAGTTCACAGAAGACATTTTCCATTGATACCAATCAAAATTAGAAACAGAAGCAGGTAACAATATTCATGTTCATGACTAAATATACTAAAACAAATATGTCACAATTGTACACATATCACAACTGTGATATGTGTACAATTGTGATGCATTTTTTTTTATTATATTTAGATTTTGTTGTAATTTGGCACTTTATAAGATGATTAAATTGAATTGATATTGAACATTTTATTGAGTCTTAAAGTAAATAAATATAAAATTGGTCACTGGATCCTTAAACTTTGGACATAATAAACTCTACATGGTGAATCCTTGATCTCTGGACATAAATAGGAATAAACAAAATCTGTAGTTTTTGTCAAAAGCATTTCCTTTCAGGCATTATTGGCATGAATGTGTTTCCATATATCTGAGCTGAGCTCTTACAGCTCGCTGTGCTTCACTTCAGAATGTCATTTGAAACGAAAATACAGCGCAGTTCATTTTGAGAGGAAAAAACGTTTTTGTCGATTGTAGTTTCTTGTCTGTATTACAACGTTTGTAAGAGGTGTCATTTTATTTAAAGCGGCGATTCATTTTGAAGTTATTAATTCCAACCGGACTCTGTCTCGGCCGCGCAGCGTTTCGAGCTGTGTGAACGGAACGGAGGACGATTCTCGTTTCTTGACAGCAACAAGACAAGAGTCCCAGTTAGTGACTTTAATCTACACAAAAGTGACTGACGATATTTTAATGGCTTTGAGAGGGGTTAAGAAGCGGACTTGCCGTTTCTGAAGAGCAGTGAATCAAAGAACCAACGAGCTACTGGATCGAAGCATTGCCTCAATGGTTCATGGTTTCAAAGTGGAGCCGCGCTGCAGAAACGGTTGATTATAGATCAAACCCTGAATATCCGACTTTATTTGTACGTCGTATGACTCTGAAACTCGGAAGAATCCGTATAATTTATGGACTATAGGTTGACATGAAAACCACCGAAAAGCTGTGTTCACTGCGGGGACACGTTCGGCACTATTCGGGATTATTCAAGATTTTTTTTAGTGATGACGAACGATGCATAAAAAAAAAATTTGACTGATGCAGCTGCATCGGTCCAAACCGGTCTGGATCCGGGCCTGATCCTGTAGAATTTTGTACTGAAAATGTCCATTCAAAAGTTCTGCGTCTTTTTGCATTTTGTTTAGTTGCGCATTGCATAGCCTGTACTTTTCTCGATCCTTGTGTCGTTTTCTGTGTGAACTCAGCTATCAGCAGGAAGGAGCAACATAAGCTCGCTCCCGACTGATGCTTTCAAAATAAAAGGCAACAAACAACAGTCATAAAAGGCTAAAAAAAAAAAAAACAGCATTAAGGGGAGTAACACAATTGTCGGCGATAATGACCTCAATAATTAACGCAACGTTAGCGCGTTAACGTTGCGCAGCCCTAGTATATATCAGGAAAAAAGGTTTCATCATCTCTATTGGCTGATGTCGAACAAAAATGATAACAGCCGAGAACTCCATTGTACATACAGAAAAGCTTTTCTCATGAAGCAAGGAAACCCAGTTTTATTTCTTTGAAATGTTTGTTTCAGGCCTCTGACAGATCTTTTTCCTTTCTTTGGAAAGTGCAGTAAGGTTTGTTCTTAAGACATTGAGATGTCTGTCAGGTTTAAGGACACAGAGATAACTGCAAAGGTTGTTAGTGATTCATGGTTTAACAATAGGTGTGTCAGTGAAGGCTGAAATAGATTTTTAAGTTTGTGTTGCTCTCTGTGCATGTGCTTCTTTTGGTTTCCATGGAAATTGGCTCATCACTGTGAGTTGAGGAACAGCGCTCTTGACCCGTCTTCCTCCACAGGCGTTGTAGGTCACAGTCTGCCCAGTCATTGGAGGACAAAGTATAAACCAGGCCTGTTTCCATGGGATTCATTTCCTGTCCACACACAGATGGATGTACACATAGCACACACCTCCATGTATTTCTCCAAACAATCTGTCACAAATTTGAACCACTTAGACATTTGCATAAGATATACAAGTCACATCTCCCCACCAAGTCTATTTCTAGAACAGTCTTTCATTATCGCCACTCATCACCTTTTGTCAAATTAGTCCTTGCAACGGGATTTAAAGATAATCCCAGACAATTTGCAGATTTGAGAATAAATGTGTGGGAGAGTTGGTTGTCCACGGTAGTCGTTCTGCTGAGTTATAGTGATCAGTCAATGTGAGCAAGCGTAACAAACCCAGTCTTACCTAAAGCAATCCCGTTTGGCACAGTCAAATGGGATTTGCATTTTTTGCATTAAAACATTCTACGTATAATTGGCAGATACGTGTACATCAAAGTCTAAAAATATAATAAGTCTAAAATATAAGTCATGACATATTCAAAAACCAGTGGAAAAAAATGTGAGCTGGTTACAGAAAAGAGGATATCAACAAGATTAGTATTTGAACTTGAATCAGTTCCAGTTATGCTGCATTGCCTCAAGAGAAGCTAAAATTTGCTAAATTTGGGTTTTGAACAACTTCACACAATCTGTAAATCTAATGTTGAGAGCTGAAAGGTCATGGTGCTGATGTTCATTCTTATGTACCTTTTGTTCTAAAATGAGTAGCTGAAACTCTAAATCATTTATTGAAAGTGGTGATGCAGAACTGTAGGGGATTATTTCTCCATTAGTGGTCATTTAAAGTTCTCCACTCAGCGTTATAACAGGGATGGAATTTGCATAGCATCACAGAGCAGAAGAACATTAAATGTGAGACCTTACTGAGAAATAATGAAGAGACAAATATGTGTGATATTTGTTTTAATATAATGCAAGATTATTAGTCTGTGAGCCAGTCATCAATTTTGACCTAATCGATACCATGTGAGGTGAGGAAACGACACTTACAATCCAGACCCAGTGTACCATGGCCTACACAAACATTCAGGATAACCATCCCAGGGTGATAGCTGTAGCCAGCTAGGGGACAATGAAGAATTACACAGAGATTAAAATGTAAAAAATGCTCCAATGATGTTGAAAACTATACTACATTATTTGTCTGATCATAATGATTCCAAATAGTTATAGTTTGGACTATCTATGACTGAATGTTCTTAAGTTATGGGGTAAAAAACAGCAAAAATGGTGACAAAGGTCAGTTTCAGTTTGCACAGGGGTCAAAAGTTAAAGTTGGTCTAATTTCAGTACAAAAACTATGCGAGTTATTGGTTGAAATCAAAGGATTAATAAATGGAATAGTTTTGACTGTGTTGAATGTTTGGTCTCCAAAGTAAAGGTCAAACAAGGTCGATGTCCATTAGAGTCTATGACTTGTGGAATATGTTACCCCGTAACATGATAACTAAGCATGGTGCAAACTATTCCTTTTAACAACCCTATTAACCCAAACAAGAATTTACTACTTTTACTCTGTATGTGAAAAGAGACTGAATTTTCATCTTAGATTGCCATGTATTTGGTAAATCAGTCTTTTTTCAAAATTATTATTATTGTTATTATGTGTGTGCAATTGTTGAAAGGATCCAGCTGAGGTAATTCTTATGTATGGGGAAAAAGGGCATGCAAACAAAATGGACTCTCATTACTTTGAACCTTTCAACTCTGTGTGTGTGTGTGGGGGGGCAGAGAGATATTGCCCAGCTCTCACTGATCACGATGAGGACACCAGATCATGATGATCTGGTGTCATCTTTCTGCCATCTGCCACTGCCACCCTACTCAAACAGAAACGCATACATGCATACTCACGCATGTACACATACACGCACGCACGCACGCACGCATGCATGCACACACACTTTTTTCAAACATTCTCTTAAAATGTGTTTTTTGTTCCTGCTGAGTAACTCACTTACAGTGCATACAGACCAAATTCAATTCAATTTATTCATTTTATATCGTGCCAAATCACAACAGAGTCACCTCAAGGCGGTTCACACAAAACAATTCAAAAAACAAAATAAAATGAATTAAAAGATTTAAAGGTGCCTTGCCCTCTTCAGGTCGGTGGGGTGTCCTTGCCTCAGGTGGAGGAGTTTAAGTATCTCGAGGTCTTGTTCACAAGTGAGGGACGGATGGAGCGTAAGATCGACAGACGGATTGGTGCAGCGTCTGCAGTGATATGGTCGCTGTATCGGACCGTTGTGCTGAAAAGAGAGCTGAGCAGGGGGGCAAACCTCTTGATTTACTGATCAATCTACGTTCCGACCCTCACCTATGGTCATGAGATTTGGCTCATGACCGAAAGAACAAGATCACGAGTACAAGTGGCCGAGATGAGTTTCCTCTGCAGGGTGGCTGGGTGCTCCCTTAGAGATAGGGTGAGGAGCTCTGTCACTCGGGAGGAGCTCGGAGTCGAGCCGCTGCTCCTCCATGTTGAAAGGAGCCAGCTGAGGTGGCTCGGGCATCTTTTCCGGATGCCCCCTGGACACCTCGCTGGAGAGGTGTTCCGGGCACGTCCCATCGGGAGGAGGGACGGGGAAGACCCAGATCATGCTGGAGGGACTACGTGTCTCAGCTGGCTTGGGAACGCCTCGGGGTTCCCCCGGAGGATCAATCAATCAATCAATTTTTTTTTTTATATAGCGCCAAATCACAACAAACAGTTGCCCCAAGGCGCTTTATATTGTAAGGCAAGGCCATACAATAATTATGTAAAACCCCAACGGTCAAAACGACCCCCTGTGAGCAAGCACTTGGCTACAGTGGGAAGGAAAAACTCCCTTTTAACAGGAAGAAACCTCCAGCAGAACCAGGCTCAGGGAGGGGCAGTCTTCTGCTGGGACTGGTTGGGGCTGAGGGAGAGAACCAGGAAAAAGACATGCTGTGGAGGGGAGCAGAGATCAATCACTAATGATTAAATGCAGAGTGGTGCATACAGAGCAAAAAGAGAAAGAAACAGTGCATCATGGGAACCCCCCAGCAGTCTACGTCTATAGCAGCATAACTAAGGGATGGTTCAGGGTCACCTGATCCAGCCCTAACTATAAGCTTTAGCAAAAAGGAAAGTTTTAAGCCTAATCTTAAAAGTAGAGAGGGTGTCTGTCTCCCTGATCCGAATTGGGAGCTGGTTCCACAGGAGAGGAGCCTGAAAGCTGAAGGCTCTGCCTCCCATTCTACTCTTACAAACCCTAGGAACTACAAGTAAGCCTGCAGTCTGAGAGCGAAGCGCTCTATTGGGGTGATATGGTACTATGAGGTCCCTAAGATAAGAAGGGACCTGATTATTCAAAACCTTATAAGTAAGAAGAACAATTTTAAATTCTATTCTAGAATTAACAGGAAGCCAATGAAGAGAGGCCAATATGGGTGAGATATGCTCTCTCCTTCTAGTCCCCGTCAGTACTCTAGCTGCAGCATTTTGAATTAACTGAATGCTTTTCAGGGAACTTTTAGGACAACCTGATAATAATGAATTACAATAGTCCAGCCTAGAGGAAATAAATGCATGAATTAGTTTTTCAGCATCACTCTGAGACAAGACCTTTCTAATTTTAGAGATATTGCGTAAATGCAAAAAAGCAGTCCTACACATTTGTTTAATATGCGCTTTGAATGACATATCCTGATCAAAAATGCCATCCAGAGTAAGGATCTGGTTAGACACCATGTTTCTAAGATTTGTGGGGCCAAGTACAATAACTTCAGTTTTATCTGAGTTTAAAAGCAGGAAATTAGAGGTCATCCATGTCTTTATGTCTGTAAGACAATCCTGCAGTTTAGCTAATTGGTGTGTGTCCTCTGGCTTCATGGATAGATAAAGCTGGGTATCATCTGCGTAACAATGAAAATTTAAGCAATACCGTCTAACAATACTGCCTAAGGGAAGCATGTATAAAGTGAATAAAATTGGTCCTAGCACAGAACCTTGTGGAACTCCATAATTAACTTTAGTCTGTGAAGAAGATTCCCCATTTACATGAACAAATTGTAATCTATTAGACAAATATGATTCAAACCACCGCAGCGCAGTAACTTTAATACCTATGGCATGCTCTAATCTCTGTAATAAAATTTTATGGTCAACAGTATCAAAAGCAGCACTGAGGTCTAACAGAACAAGCACAGAGATGAGTCCACTGTCCGAGGCCATAAGAAGATCATTTGTAACCTTCACTAATGCTGTTTCTGTACTATGATGAATTCTAAAACCTGACTGAAACTCTTCAAATAGACCATTCCTCTGCAGATGATCAGTTAGCTGTTTTACAACTACCCTTTCAAGAATTTTTGAGAGAAAAGGAAGGTTGGAGATTGGCCTATAATTAGCTAAGATAGCTGGGTCAAGTGATGGCTTTTTAAGTAATGGTTTAATTACTGCCACCTTAAAAGCCTGTGGTACATAGCCAACTAACAAAGATAGATTGATCATATTTAAGATCGAAGCATTAAATAATGGTAGGGCTTCCTTGAGCAGCCTGGTAGGAATGGGGTCTAATAAACATGTTGATGGTTTGGATGAAGTAACTAATGAAAATAACTCAGACAGGACAATCGGAGAGAAAGAGTCTAACCAAATACCGGCATCACTGAAAGCAGCCAAAGATAACGATACGGCTTTGGGATGGTTATGAGTAATTTTTTCTCTAATAGTTAAAATTTTGTTAGCAAAGAAAGTCATGAAGTCATTACTAGTTAAAGTTAATGGAATACTCAGCTCAATAGAGCTCTGACTCTTTGTCAGCCTGGCTACAGTGCTGAAAAGAAACCTGGGGTTGTTCTTATTTTCTTCAATTAGTGATGAGTAGAAAGATGTCCTAGCTTTACGGAGGGCTTTTTTATAGAGCAACAGACTCTTTTTCCAGGCTAAGTGAAGATCTTCTAAATTAGTGAGACGCCATTTCCTCTCCAACTTACGGGTTATCTGCTTTAAGCTACGAGTTTGTGAGTTATACCACGGAGTCAGGCACTTCTGATTTAAAGCTCTCTTTTTCAGAGGAGCTACAGCATCCAAAGTTGTCTTCAATGAGGATGTAAAACTATTGACGAGATACTCTCTCTCACTTACAGAGTTTAGGTAGCTACTCTGCACTGTGTTGGTATATGGCATTAGAGAACATAAAGAAGGAATCATATCCTTAAACCTAGTTACAGCGCTTTCTGAAAGACTTCTAGTGTAATGAAACTTATTCCCCACTGCTGGGTAGTCCATCAGAGTAAATGTAAATGTTATTAAGAAATGATCAGACAGAAGGGAGTTTTCAGGGAATACTGTTAAGTCTTCTATTTCCATACCATAAGTCAGAACAAGATCTAAGATATGATTAAAGTGGTGGGTGGACTCATTTACATTTTGAGCAAAGCCAATAGAGTCTAATAATAGATTAAATGCAGTGTTGAGGCTGTCATTCTCAGCATCTGTGTGGATGTTAAAATCGCCCACTATAATTATCTTATCTGAGCTAAGCACTAAGTCAGACAAAAGGTCAGAAAATTCACAGAGAAACTCACAGTAACGACCACGTGGACGATAGATAATAACAAATAAAACTGTTTTTTGGGACTTCCAATTTGGATGGACAAGACTAAGAGTCAAGCTTTCAAATGAATTAAAGCTCTGTCTGGGTTTTTGATTAATTAATAAGCTGGAATGGAAGATTGCTGCTAATCCTCCGCCTCGGCCCGTGTTACGAGCATTCTGACAGTTAGTGTGACTCGGGGGTGTTGACTCATTTAAACTAACATATTCATCCTGCTGTAACCAGGTTTCTGTAAGGCAGAATAAATCAATATGTTGATCAATTATTATATCATTTACCAACAACGATCTGGGGGAGGTGTGTGTGGATCGGGAGGTCTGGGTGGCTTTGCTTGGCTGCTGCCCCTGTGACCCGACCTAGGATAAGTGGAAGAAAATGGATGGATGGAAAAGATTTTAAAAAGCACAGTAAAAGAGTAAAAAGTAAAAAGCATAGTAACATAATATGCCAATATGCTAGCCATACGAAAGGGAAAATAAGTGTGTCTCAAGTCTGGACTTGAAAGTCTCCAGAATCTGACTGTTTTATTGATGCAGTGAGATCATTCCACAGAACAGGGGCATGATAAGAGAAAGCTCTATCACCCGCAGAATTTTTAATCACCCTAGGGACACAAAGTAATCCTGCATCCTACGAATGCAAAGCCCGGGCCAGTACGTAGGGTTTAATTAGATCAGCTAGGTAGGGAGGTGCCAATCCGTGAACAATTTTATAGGCTAGTAGCAGAACCTTAAAATCTGATCTCACACAGACAGGAAGCCAGTGAAGAGATGCCAAAATGGGTGCAATGTGGTCAAATTTTCTGCTTCGTGTCAAAAGTCTGGTGACAGCAGCATTTTGAACCAATTGGAGACCCTTAATGTTGGACTGTGGTAAGCCAGAAAATAGAACATTGCAGTAGTCTAATCTAGAAAAGACAAATGCATGGATCAGGGTCTCATCATCAGCCATAGACAGGATGGGATGAATCTTCGCTATATTTCGCAGAAAGCAGTCCTCGTAATATCTCTAATGTGGAGGTCAAAGGACAATGTAGGATCAAAAATTACCCCAAGGTTTCTCACTTTGTCAGTATGATGTATAACACATGAGCCTAGGCTAAGTGCTAGCTGGTCAAATTGATGCTGATGTCTCACTGGACCAAGAACCATCATTTCAGTCTTATCAGAGTTTAAATGCTGATGTCTCACTGGACCAAGAACCATCATTTCAGTCTTATCAGAGTTTAAAAGTAGGAAGTTACTAGACATCCAGCTTCTCACTGATGCAAGGCAATCTTCCAAGGACTTTATGTGGATGAGATTACCAGCAGTTATCGGCATGTACAATTGAGTGAAAGTCAATCCCGAAATGTCACAGTATATGCTCAAGGGGTGCTATATAAAGGAAGAAAAGCAGGGGGCCCAAAACAAATCCCTGTGGAACCCCAAATTTCATGTCACTAAGGTTAGAGGTAATGTTATAGTACAAAACAGTGAGAACGACTGGTATGACGTCAACCACGCAAGGGCACTTCCAGTAATCCCAAAATGATTCTTCAGCCTATCGAGTAAAATATGATGATCCACAGTATCAAATGCAGCACTGAGGTCTAACAGCACCAGCACCATAGTGGTGTCCAAGTCCATTGCAAGCAGAAGGTCATTTTAGGAAGGCATGATTTTAATAGAGGTGGCACAGTCTTGTCAAGTGTAGTTTTGAGCGCTGAGTTTAAA
Organism: Thalassophryne amazonica; assembly: GCF_902500255.1. Classification (NCBI taxonomy): domain Eukaryota; kingdom Metazoa; phylum Chordata; class Actinopteri; order Batrachoidiformes; family Batrachoididae; genus Thalassophryne; species Thalassophryne amazonica. The sequence continues at coordinate 53,840,888 of NC_047116.1, forward strand.
CTGTCCACAAGACTGTCTACTGATTGGGCATTTTCCAAACGTGAAGCAGTCAGGCAGTCTTGCTTCAAGTTCAGTCGTAGTTGAGGAGTTAATGCATTGCCGCAGTAATAAACCAGGTTGTTGTTCACTAAACATGGCAGCAAAACTGTAAACCTAGGAAGTGAGAGGCCAGAGACCACTGATGCAAGAGGCATGATGTCAATATTCGTGACAGCAGTACCATGTGCGAGAACCAAATCCAGGGTATTTCCACCAATGTGCGTTGAGTCCTGAATGCATTGCTGGAATCCTAATGCATCCACAATTTCCATAAAGATTTACAGAGGGGATCAGAAGGCTTATTAATATGAATGTTAAAGTCACCAATAATCAGAATGTTATCTGTACTAGTTGACAAGTGAGATGAACGCACCAAATTCATATAAGAATTCAGAGTATGGGCCATGGGGCCTATATACAGTGAAAAAATAACACGGCTGATTTCCATTCTTCTTACCCTGGAAATACGTAGCATCGTGGGCAGAGCGGAGAATAGGGTTAAGTATTGAGAACCAGTTCTTTGCGGGTATCATTAAGAAATGATTCGATCTACCAACATCAATAGCCTTTTTGCTTAACGCTTCCCTTATCAGTCCTTCAGAGCGGCCGTTGTTTTTGGGGGTGTTTGTCGGGAAAATGATCATCAATCAATCAATCAACTTTTTTCTTGTATAGCGCCAAATCACAACAAACAGTTGCCCCAAGGCGCTCCACATTGCAAGGCAAGGCCATACAATAATTATGAAACACAGTCTACGTCTAAAGCAACATAACCAAGGGATGGTCCAGGGTCACCCGATCCAGCCCTAACTATAAGCCTTAGCGAAAAGGAAAGTTTTAAGCCTAATCTTAAAAGTAGAGAGGGTATCTGTCTCCCTGATCTGAATTGGGAGCTGGTTCCACAGGAGAGGAGCCTGAAAGCTGAAGGCTCTGCCTAATCAGCCGTCTTCTGAAACAGTTGATAGATGTATTTATCACTTAAAAACGGGAGCGATGCTAATGCGTTAGCATGTCTATGGCATTTTCAATGTTAAACTTAGCATTAATCTGTTCGCATCTCAGCACGTTTGTGTGCATTTGTTTTCTGTATAATAATTAATGGCTCATCGTTTGTTGTCGTAAAAGAGTCAAATGTATTACAAATTGTAATATATTTTAAATTTATTTTTGTTTATATATTAATAATAGCAACAACAACAACAACAATAGTAATAATAACTAATAATGCTATAATACAATTTTAGAGAACGACAAAAAGAGACAGAAAATATAAAACCAACTAACAATGAACTTAAATAAATAAATATAGAAATAAATAAGTGTTTCCTGTGAACACCTAGTGACTCTTACACCTCCACTTCATCCCTCTATTTAAGTTTAATGACAATTTGTTTTGGTCAAACCATATTTTCAGTTTGTTAATTTCTTCGGTGATTTCCTCCAGAACTATCTGCCAAGCTAGAAAACTGCTGCATCCCAGTAAGAGCAGAATACTACTGGAATGAATTTGAATAAGGAAAGTTGGGTTTTTTCTCACCAAAATGGATGCTGCACTCACTGCAGTTTGTTGTCTGGAATAGTCCCAGATTGAATTTCAGACCTTCTAGAATTCAACCATTTTCTTGTGGGTGGTGGGGGGTAATTTTGGGTTACAGCTTTTTTTGTTTTTCACCACTTTCATCCCTGAATATGTCAATCGTGAGTCACTTTTGTGCAGATTAAATTCACTAACTGGGACTCCTGTCTTGTTGCCAGAAAGAAACGAGAATTGTCCTCCATTCTGTTCACACAGCTCCAAACGCTGCGCGGCAGTCAGAATGACTAAATTCAAAGCGAAACGCAGTTTAAATGAATTGACACCTCTTTCCAAATGTTGTAATACAAACAAACTGCAATCGATCAAAATGTTTTTTCCTCCCAAAATGAGACGTCCTGCACTGACTTGCAGCAGCCGGCGGGGCTCAGCTCAGAGGTATGGAGAGATATTCATGCCAAAATGTCTGAAAGGAAATGCTTTTGACAAAAACTACAGATTTTGTTTATTTTTATTTATGCCCAGAGATCAAGGATACAGTGACCAATTTCATATTTATTTACTTTAAAACTCAATAAAATGTTATTAACATAGAAAACCTGTCAAGCCTACTTTTAGTACACAGAAAATTCAGAAGAGGTATAGATAAGGAATCGGATCGAAAAGCAGAATCGATAATGGCATCGATATTGATTAAAATCTTATCAGTACCCAAATGAATTATATTAGTGACCCCAACAGCTCATAAGGTAAACCTAGATTTATAAATAAGAGTAACAGCTCTGCCTTGCTTCAAATCACGAAGGACGTGACTAAATGTGTATGCCGGTGGGCAGGCCTCATTTAATGGAGAGACAGTTGCAGGTTTAAGCCAGGTTTCACATAACCCAATCAGATGATGATCCATAATTAGATCAGTAATCAACAATGATTTTGAGGACAGTGATCTTGTGTTAATGAGACCCAAATTCACAGAAAGTGGTCGAGACTTTTTCCACATTTTGTTATGCTACAGGCTTTTTCCAAAATGGATGAAATTCATTTTTTTTTTCTTCAAAATTGTACACACCCCATAATGACAATGTGAAAAAGTTATTATTTCTTTTTTTTTTTTTTTTTTTTTTTGCAAATATACAGTGAGGAAAATAAGTATTTGAACACCCTACGATTTTGCAAGTTCTCCCACTTAGAAATCATGGAGGGGTCTGAAATTTTCTTCTTAGGTGCATGTCCACTGTAAGAGACATAATGTAAAAAAAAATATCCGGAAATCACAATGTATGATTTTTTAAAATAATTTATTTGTATGTTACTGCTGCAAATAAGCATTTGAACACCTGTGAAAATCAATGTTAATATTTGGTACAGTAGCCTTTGTTTGCAATGACAGAGGTCAAACGTTTCCTGTAGGTTTTCATCAGGTTTGCACACACTGCAGCAGGGATTTTGGTCCCCTCCTCCATACAGATCTTCTCTAGATCTTTCAGGTTTTGAGTTTCAGCTCCCTTTTCTATTGAGTTCAGGTCTGGAGATTGGCCAGGCCACTCCAGGACCTTGAAATGCTTCTTACAGAGCCCCTCCTGCGTTGCCCTGGCTATGTGTTTGGGGTCATTGCCATGCTGGAAGACCCAACCATGACCCATCTTCAATGCTCTTACTGAGGGAAGGAGGTTGTTTGCCAAAATCTCGCAATACATGACCCCATCCATCCTCCCTTCAATACGGTACAGTCGTCCTGTCCCCTTTGCAGAGCACCCCCAGAGTATGATGTTTCCACCCCCATGCTTCATGGTTGGAATGGTTTTCTTGGGGTTGTTCTCATCCTCTAAACATAGTAAGTGGTGTTGATTCCAAAAACTGTATTTTGGTCTCATCTGACCACATGACCGTCTGCCATGCCTCCTCTGGATCATCCAGATGGTCACTGGTGAACTTCAAACAGGCCTGGACATGTGCTGGCTTGAGCAGGGGGACCTTGCTGCCCTGCAGGATTTTAAACCATGACAGCATCATGCGTTACTAATGTAATCTTTGTGACTGTGGTCCCAGCTCTCTTCAGGTCATTGACCAGGTCCTCCTGTGTAGTTCAGAGCTCTCCGGGAATCATCCTTACGCCACAAAGTGAGATATTGCATGGAATCCCAGACCGAGGGTGATTGACAGTCATCTTGTGTTTCTTCCACTTTCTAATAAATAATCATAACAGTTGTTGTCTTCTCCCAAGCTGCTTGCCTGTTGTCCTGTAGTCCATCCCAGCCTTGTGCAGGTCTACAGTTTTGTCCCTGGTGTCCTTAGACAGCTCTTTGGTCTTGGCTATGGTGGACAGGTTGGAGTGTGATTGATTGAGTGTGTGAACAGGTGTCTTTTATACAGGTAAACAGTGCAGAATAAGTCAAATCAAATCAATTTTATGTATATAGCGCCAAATCACAACAAACAGTTGCCCCAAGGCGCTTTATATTGTAAGGCAAAAGCCATACAATAATTACAGAAAAACCCCAACGGTCAAAACGACCCCCTGTGAGCAAGCACTTGGCGACAGTGGGAAGGAAAAACTTCCTTTAACAGGAAGAAACCTTCAGCAGAACCAGGCTCAGGGAGGGGCAGTCTTCTGCTGGGACTGGTTGGGGAAGAGAGCAGAGATCAGTCACTAATGATTAAATGCAGAGTGTTGCATACAGAGCAAAAAGAGAAAGAAACAGTGCATCATGGGAACCCCCCAGCAGTCTAAGTCTATAGCAGCATAACTAAGGGATGGGTCACCTGATCCAGCCCTAACTATAAGCTTTAGCAAAAAGGAAAGTTTTAAGCCTAATCTTAAAAGTAGAGAGGGTGTCTGTCTCCCTGATCCGAATTGGGAGCTGGTTCCACAGGAGAGGAGCCTGAACGCTGAAGGCTCTGCCTCCTATTCTACTCTTAAAAACCCTAGGAACTACAAGTAAGTCTGCAGTCTGAGAGCGAAGTGCTCTATTGGGGTGATATGGTACTATGAGGTCCCTAAGATAAGATGGGACCTGATTATTCAAAACCTTATAAGTAAGAAGAAGAATTTTAAATTCTATTCTAGAATTAACAGGAAGCCAATGAAGAGAGGCCAATATGGGTGAAATATGCTCTCTCCTTCTAGTCCCCGTCAGTACTCTAGCTGCAGCATTTTGAATTAACTGAAGGCTTTTCAGGGAACTCTTAGGACAACCTGATAATAATGAATTACAATAGTCCAGCCTAGAGGAAATAAATGCATGAGTTAGTTTTTCAGCATCACTCTGAGACAAGACTTTTCTAATTTTAGAGATATTGCGCAAATGCAAAAAAGCAGTCCTACATATTTGCTTAATATGCGCATTGAAGGACATATCCTGATCAAAAATGACTCCAAGATTTCTCACAGTATTACTACAGGTTAGGGTAATGCCATCCAAAGTAAGGATCTGGTTAGACACCATGTTTCTAAGATTTGTTGGGCCAAGTACAATAACTTCAGTTTTATCTGAATTTTAAAGCAGGAAATTAGAGGTCATCCATGTCTTTATGTCTGTAAGACATTCCTTGAGCAGCCTGGTAGGAATGGGGTCTAATAAACATGTTGATGGTTTGGAGGAAGTAACTAATGAAAATAACTCAGACAGAACAATCGGAGAGAAAGAGTCTAACCAAATACCAGCATTACTGAAAGCAGCCAAAGATAACGATATATCTTTGGGATGGTTATGAGTAATTTTTTCTCTAATAGTTAAAATTTTATTAGCAAAGAAAGGCATGAAGTCATTACTAGTTAAAGCACTGACTCTTTGTCAGCCTGGCTACAGTGCTGAAAAGAAACCTGGGGTTGTTCTTATTTTCTTCAATTAGTGATGAGTAGTAAGATGTCCTAGCTTTACGGAGGGCTTTTTATAGAGCAACAGACTCTTTTTCCAGACTAAGTGAAGATCTTCTAAATTAGTGAGACGCCATTTCCTCTCCAGTTTATGGGTTATCTGCTTTAAGATGCAAGTTTGTGAGTTATACCATGGAGTCAGGCACTTCTGATTTAAGGCTCTCTTTTTCGGAGGAGCTACAGCATCCAAAGTTGTGCTCAATGAGGATGTAAAACTATTGATGAGATAATCTATCTCACTAACAGAGTTTAGGTAGCTAGTCAGCACTGTGTTGGTATATGGCATTGGAGAACATAACAAAGAAGGAATCATGTCCTTAAACCTAGTTACAGCACTTTCCGAAAGACTTCTACTGTAATGAAACTTATTCCCCACTGCTGGGTAGTCCATTAAAGTAAATGTAAATGTTATTAAGAAATGATCAGACAGAAGGGGGTTTTCAGGGAATACTGTTAAGTCTTCAATTTCCATACCATAAGTCAGAACAAGATCTAAAGTATGGTTAAAGTGGTGGGTGGACTCATTTACATTTTGAGCGAAGCCAGTTGAGTCTAATAATAGATTAAATGCAGTGTTGCGGCTGTCATTCTCAGCATCTATGTGGATGTTAAAATCGCCCACTATAATTATCTTATCTGAGCTAAGCACTAAGTCAGACAAAAGGTCTGAAAATTCACAGAGAAACTCACAGTAACGACCAGGTGGATGATAGATAACAACAAATAAAACTGGTTTTTGGGACTTCCAGTTTGGATGGACAAGACTAAGAGTCAAGCTTTCAAATGAATTAAAGCTCTGTCTGGGTTTTTGATTAATTAATAAGCTGTAGTGTAAGATTGCTGCTAATCCTCCCCCTCGGCCCGTGCTACGAGCATTCTGACAGTTAGTGTGACTCGGGGGTGTTGACTCATTTAAACTAACATATTCATCCTGCTGTAACCAGGTTTCTGTAAGGCAGAATACATCAATATGTTGATCAATTATTATATCATTTACTAACAGGGACTTAGAAGAGAGAGACCTAATGTTTAATAGACCACCTTTAACTGTTTTAGTCTGTGGTGCAGTTGAAGGTGCTATATTATTTTTTCTTTTTGAATTTTTATGCTTAAATAGATTTTTGCTGGGTATTGGTGGTCTGGGAGCAGGCACCGTCTCTACAGGGATGGGGTATTGGGGGGATGGCAGGGGGAGAGAAGCTGCAGAGAGGTGTGTAAGACTACAACTCTGCTTCCTGGTCCCAACCCTGGATAGTCACGGTTTGGAGGGTTTAATAAAACTGGCCATATTTCTAGAGATGAGAGCTGCTCCATCCAAAGTGGGATGGATGCCGTCTCTCCTAACAAGACTAGGTTTTCCCCAGAAGCTTTGCCAATTATCTATGAAGCCCACCTCATTTTTTGGACACCACTCAGACAGCCAGCAATTCAAGGAGAACATGCGGCTAAACATGTCACTCCCAGTCCGATTGGGGAGGGGCCCAGAGAAAACTACAGAGTCCGACATTGTTTTTGCAAAGTTACACACGATTCAATGTTAATTTTAGTGACCTCCGATTGGCGTAACCGGGTGTCATTACTGCCGACGTGAATTACAATCTTACCAAATTTATGCTTAGCCTTAGCCAGCAGTTTCAAATTTCCTTCAATGTTGCCTGCTCTGGCCCCCGGAAGACATTTGACTATGGTTGCTGGTGTCGCTAACTTCACATTTGTCAAAACAGAGTTGCCAATAACCAGAGTTTGTTCTTCGGCGGGTGTGTCGCCGAGTGGGGAAAAATGGTTAGAGATGTGAACGGATTGGTGGTGTACAGGGGGCTTCTGTTTAGGACTATGCTTCCTCCTCACAGTCACCCAGCCGGCCTGCTTTCCCGGCTGCTCGGGATCTGCTGGGGGACAGCTAACTGCGGCTAAGCTACCTTGGTCCGCACCAACTACAGGGGCCTGGCTAACTGTAGGATTTTCCAAGGTGCGGGGCCGAATCTCCAATTCGCCCACCCTGGCCTCCAAAGCTACGAATAAGCTACACTTATTACAAGTACCATTACTGCTAAAGGAGGCTGAGGAATAACTAAACATTTCACACCCAGAGCAGAAAAGTGCGGGAGAGACAGGAGAAGCCGCCATGCTAAACCGGCTAAGAGCTAGTAGCTGCGCTAAGCTAACGGATTCCTAAAAACACACAAAGTGAATAATGTGTAAATAATTTAGAGGTGATTCAGCAGAGGGAGTGCTTTAGTTAAGGCACGTGAAGATTACACTGTGAAACAAATCGTTATCTAGTTATCTAGATCAATCTAACTAAGCAGATTAAACAGCTAACAGATACAGCAAAACACAGCTGGACACACAGGAAGTGATACAATACCGCAGTGAGAGCCAACCACCAGTAGAGGCAAAAGAGGGCTTCTTAAAGAAAAATTAACAGGTCTGTGAGAGCCAGAATTCTTGCTGGTTGTTCCGGGATCAAATACTTATTTGCAGCAGTAACATACAAATAAATTATTAAAAAAATCATACATTGTGATTTCCTGATTTTTTTTTTTTTTTTAGATTATGTCTCTCACAGTGGACATTCACCTAAGAGAAAATTTCAGACCCCTCCATGATTTCTAAGTGGGAGAACTTGCAAAACAGCAGGGTGTTCAAATACTTAATTTCCTCACTGTATACAGTATTCACAGCCTTTGCCAAGAAGCTCAAATTTGAGCTTAGGTGGATCCTGTTTCCACTGATCATCCTTGAGATCTTTCTACAGCTTAAATGGAGTCCACCTGGGGTAAATTCAGTTGATTCGACATGATTTGGAAAGGTACACACCTGTCTACATACAAGATCCCACAGTTGACAGTGCATGTCAGAGCACAAACCAAAACATGAAGTCAGAGGCATTGTCTGTAGGCCTCTGAGACAGGTTTGTCTTGAAGCACAAATCTGGAGAAAGTTACAGAAACATTGCTGCTTTGAAGGTCCCAATGAGCAGAGTAAATGGAAAAATCTGGATCCACCAGGATTTTTTCTAGAACTAGCCACCCATCTAAACTGAGTGATCGAGGGAGAATGGCCTTAGTCATTGAGGTTACCAAGAACGCAATGGTCACTGGGTCAGAGCTCCAGCATTCTTCTGAGGAGAGAGGAGAACCTTCCAGGAGGACACCCGTCTCTGCAGAAATCCATCAGTCAGGCGTGTATGGTAGAGTGGCCATCCCAAAGCCACTCCTAGGTAAAAGCCACCAGAAGGACTCTCACACCATGGGAAACAAAATTCTCTGATTTGATGAGACAAAGGTTGAACTCGTTGGTGTGAATGCCAGGCATCATGTTTGGAGGAAATCAAGCACCATCCCTACAGTGAAGCATGGTGGCAGCAGCATCATACTGTGGGGATGTTTTTCAGTGGCAGGAACTGGGAGACTAATCAAGATTGAGGGAAAGATGAATGCAGCAATGTACAGAGACATCCTGGATGAAAACCTGCTACAGAGCGCTCTTGACCTCAGACTGAGGTGACTGCTCATCTTTCAGCAGGACAATGACTCTAAGCACACAGCCCAGATATCAAAGGTGTGACTTCAGGACAACTCTGTAAATGTCCTTGAGTGGTCCAGCCAGAGCCCAGACCTGAATCTGATTGAACATCTCTGGAGAGATCTAAAAAATGGCTGTGCAGTGATGTTCCCCATCCAACCTGATGGAGCTTGAGAGGTGCTTCAAAGAGGAATGGGCAGAACCACCACAAGATAGATGTGCCAAGCTTGTGGCATCATATTCAAGAAGATGTGAGGCTGTGATTGCTGCCAAAGGTGCATCAACAAAGTATTGAGCAAAGGGTGTGAATCCTTATGTACATGTGATTTTAGTTTTTAATTTTAAATAAAAAAAAATGGTTCATGTTGTCTTTATGGGGTGTTGTGAGTAGAATTTTGAGGGGAAAAAATTAATTTATTTCTTTTTGGAATCAGGTTGCAAAATGACAAATTGTGGAAAAAGTGAAGCGCTGTGAATACTTTCTGGATGCACCGTAAGGGTTATTTTACTATCCTCAGCTAACCAATTGTTTTGTTTTGTTTTGTTTTTTGATCCCGTTTTTTTTTTTTTTTTTTTTTGAACTCATTCAGCCACCAAAACTCCAGCATATAACAATATGCATTTTGTGCCTCTTTGTGTGTATGATATGAATATTTTATCCTGTTGTGTTCTCCCTCATGCAATAATCATAGGCAGTCTTCTTAGGCTGAAAATAGCACCTTGCAACCTAGACAAATAAAATTCTGACTAGTTGTAAGTTTGTCATATGCCGGTGCTGAGTCACGTGTGACACAGCACCTCTTACGTGTTTTCCGTTCATGGCTGTTTGCTTTGTATAATCATGATGAGGGTGCTGCAGATTTCTAATGTTTGCAAGAGAGATAATTGCAGCCACTAACCTCAAGCTTTTCTCTTTGGAAACTGCTGTGATATAAAGTACTGTGCAAAGGTTTATGCACCCAACATCTTTGATAATAATGCAAAAAAAAAAAAAAAAAATCTCAAGTATATTTTGTTTTCCTTTAAAAAAATAAAAGCTACTTCTATTGTATTTGATTCTGTTTTCTTTTGTATTTTGTTCTCTTAATAATTAAACAAGGCATCCAGATCACAGTGCCTCACTGCTGCAGATATAATGATGCAGCAGTCGCATGAATTCAGTGTGATATTAAATACTGAGAATGGGCCTCGTGCAAGATTCATTCATATTAACAGATGAGTTTGTGAAATGTGTGTGCAAGTGATTTAAGAGAACTTCCCACACTCACCAGTTTTCTCCTGTTTTGGGTTTTGACAAATGTATGTAGAGAGGTGGTAGTCTAGTATATACAGTAGTGTTCAGAATAATAGTAGTGCTATGTGACTAAAAAGATTAATCCAGGTTTTGAGTGTATTTCTTATTGTTACATGAGAAACAAGGTACCAGTAGATTCAGTAGATTCTCACAAATCCAACAAGACCAAGCATTCATGATATGCTCACTCTTAAGGCTATGAAATTGGGCTATTAGTAAAAAAAAAAAGTAGAAAAGGGGGTGTTCACAATAATAGTAGTGTGGCATTCAGTCAGTGTGTTCGTCGGTTTTGTGGAACAAACAGGTGTGAATCAGGTGTTCCCTATGTAAGGATGAAGCCAGCACCTGTTGAACATGCTTTTCTCTTTGAAAGCCTGAGGAAAATGGGACATTCAAGACATTGTTCAGAAGAACAGCGTAGTTTGATTAAAAAGTTGATTGGAGAGGGGAAAACGTATACGCAGGCGCAAAAAGTATAGGCTGTTCATCTCCAATGATCTCCAATGCTTTAAAATGGACAAAAAAAAAAAAAAAAAAAACAGAGACACGTGGAAGAAAACGAAAAACAACCATCAAAATGGATAGAAGAATAACCAGAATGGCAAGGGTTCACCCATTGATCAGCTCCAGGATGATCAAAGACAGTCTGGAGTTACCTGTAAGTGCTGTGACAGTTAGAAGACGCCTGTGTGAAGCTAATTTATTTGCAAGAATCCCCCGCAAAGTCCCTCTGTTAAATAAAAGACATGTGCAGAAGAGGTTACAATTTGCCAAAGAACACATCAACTGGCCTAAAGAGAAATGGAGGAATATTTTGTGGACTGATGAGAGTAAAATTGTTCTTTTTGGGTCCAAGGGCCTCAGACAGTTTGTGATACGACCCCCAAACTCTGAATTCCAGCCACAGTTCACAGTGAAGACAGTGAAGCATGGTGGTGCAAGCATCGTGATATGGGCATGTTTCTTCTACTGTGGTGTTGGGTCTATATATCGCATACCAGGTATCATGGATCAGTTTGGATATGTCAGAATACTTGAAGAGGTCATGTTGCCTTATGCTGAAGAGGACATGCCCTTGAAAATGGGTGTTTCAACAAGACAATGACCCCAAGCACACTAGTAACCAGCAAATCTTGGTTCCAAACCAACAAAATTAATGCCTCGCAGATGTGAAGAAATCATGAAAAACTGTGGTTATACAACTAAATACTAGTTTAGTGATTCACAGGATTGCTAAAAAAGCAGTTTGAACATAATAGTTTTGAGTTTGTAGCATCAACAGCAGATGCTACTATTATTGTGAACACCCCCTTTTCCTACTTTTTTTTTTTTTTTACTAATAGCCAATTTCATACCCTTAAGAGTGGTGCATATTCATGAATGCTTGGTGTTGTTGGATTTGTGAGAATCTACTGAATCTACTGGTGCCTTGTTTCCCATGTAACAATAAGAAATATGCTCAGAACCTGGATTAATCTTTTTAGTCCCATAGCACTACTATTATTCTGAACACTACTGTATGTGCTGTTGTTTTAATTCTGATGTGTGTCATTATTACATTCAACTCGTAATAATTGTTGATCAGTTGCTGTATTGTTTGTCTGAGGTTATTGGGTGTGATATAAATTGCCCTTTAGGGATAAGTAAAGTTGATTGAATCTTGAATGTTGAAGCTTGAATCTGGTGTTTAAGCATTGGGTTTGAGACCAGAGGATCCTCGTTTCAAACCCAATCCTGACCGGAAAATCACTAAGTGCCCTTGGGCAAGGTCCTTAATCCCCTTGTTGCTCCCGGTGTGTACTGAGTACCTTGCATGTCAGCACATAGGTGTTTGTGTGAATGGGTGAATGTGAGGCATAATTGTTGTGAGGCATTTTACCCTTTATTAACAAAATTTACAAGTGGTCGAGACATAAATTATGAGCAAGACTGTTGTCATCCAAAATCGGACACACACCATAATTACATTGATGTTATCCTGTTTAAGTGTACTGTCCACAGATTGGTTCTGAGACATGAAAATGTTTATAATATTCCACAAATTACTCATTTGGTAGGGGTGGTGGTCAAGTGGCTGGTGTGTTTGGTTTCAGTGCGGAAGGTTCACAATTCAAACACCACCCCTGCCCATTCTCCTTGTAATATGGAGTTATGTCAAGAAGGACATCTGGTGTAAAACCTGTGCCAGATCAACATGCAGATCTACCCTGGCTCTGTTGTGGTGATCCAAAGTGAAAACAAGGGAGTAGCTGAAGGGACTTACTTCATTGACTTTTAGCGGGTCTGTTAGTTCAGCCATTTACATTATTCTGATCGTGGTATGACAGTCTCCTCAGTAAAGTTTCCCTTTAAATAAAGCTCCTTGGTTGCGACATTCCCAGTGTCTTGATTAGTCACGTCTGACGTACAGGGGTGGGGCTTATTTGGCGCTTTTAGTGTGTTTATATGTGGTAATTCACACTTGTTCTTGACAAACAGTTTGTCATCTGGATTTACACCTATTTGCAGAAAGTTCTGAAATATTTAAGGGAAGACTATGAAAATATTTTTGTATGATGACTACTGTTTTTATACTGCTGGGATAGTATCAGTTTAATATAGCATGGCATCAAAGCTCACATATGCATAACAAATAACACATTTATGAGAAACCTAAGCAGTTGTGTGGCTGTGCTGCATGTCTGAGTCTGCACATGTGCATATACAGTGTGTTTTATGACATCTTTTGTAAAGGTCAGAAGTTTTAAATATGCCACATTTTTTGACTTTGCTTTCATCTTATGTGGCCCAACTGATGTCAGAGGTTTAATATATTTATTTGTCCCAGGGGAGGAGACATTTATGCAGAAAACTGCATTTCAATATCTCACCTAGTTCCTCAGATATGGTCATTATTGTATTTTAGGCAGTGATATTTGATTTAACTTAAATCTTTGACCTATGACCTTGAGATGATTTGTGTTGTGAGGGGATGCTGTGTTGAGTTTATCCACCATAGTTTATTACAATTGCTCTTTGTGTTTTGAAGATATTGCCATGCATTTTAGAAAGTGATCTCTGGTTTCACCTTGATCTTTGACCTATGATCTTAATGCTAGTATCAGGGCATTTCCCCCTGGTCATTTCCTCCTGCCCCCCTCCTCCCCGCCCGTTTCCCCTGTGATCATTGATACACAGGGCTAAGCAGCGTACCAATGATCCCCACCCAGTACCCCAGCGTGTTAGAGACTTTCAGTTGCCTCTGCATCATAGGCAGACCACCAATGGCCAGCCATTTCGTCTTCAATGACAGCAGCACGGATGGTCCATGACTTCTGGTATTTTCTGTCAAAGCAGATTTACATCTCCTTGCACAGGGTTATTGCTGGTTTGTGGATGAAACTTTCAAATTTGGGCCGGAATTATTTTTCCAACTCAACACAAGCCACGCTTTGATTAACGGCCAGGTTATCCCTTCTGTCTATGCTGTGTTTCTGAACATTCAGGAAGGAATTCATAATTCCCTATTCACAGCACTGAAGCAGGCAGAGGGCAACATGAATCGAGTCACCATCTTGATGGTTTCTGAGCAGGCAGCCCTCAATGCAGTCCACGCCGCCTTCCCAGAAGCCTTTACCACTTGGCCCAGTGTGTGTACCATCTGGTGCAGGTGGAAGGGTACAAGGAGAGATATGCTGCTGACGCTGAGCTCTCTCTTGCAAACCAGGATGTTGCCTGCTCTGGCCTTTGTGCCACCGGAAGATGTGGTTGCTTCATTTGAGCTGGAGGGACTGCCTGAGGAGCTCCAGCCTGTGGTCGATGACTTTGAGGACAACTTCATCGGTCGCCCAAGTAGGAGAAACTGCAGGGGTCCAGTTTCGAAAAACGCTATCTGGAACATGTCAACCAGAATACAGGAAGGGCTGCCATGCACAAACAACAGCATAGAAGGCTGCCACCGCTGCATGGCTGCTAATATCTGTTTTCACCACACAAACATCTGGGTGTTCTTGGATATACTTAAGGTGACCAAACATCCTGTATTGCCAGGACATGTCCTGTTTTCGTGTCCTGTCCTGGGGTTTTTTTTTTCAGAAAGTGATGAACATGTCCTGGTTTTAATTATTCTTCTTCTTCCTCATTCTTCATCTTTGAGGATCTTTGACTAAACTTTGAGTATCTCATTGTCAGGCTGAGTGTCCTGCTTTTTGGTAATCAAAATATGGTCACCCGAGATATACTAAAGAAGGAACAAGCAATGAACAATGTCAGTGTACAGCAGTTGGGAGCCGGTGAGCCTGCCCCACCACGATGCCAAGTGTACCGGGACGCCACCTACAGAATTCAGTTCAATTCTTTGTGGCCGACTACCAAGAGAGAGATCCCTTGGACTTCCTTCATGGTATTGCCCACAATTTCCAGCAGTAAACAATGTCCTAAAAAAAAAATAATATTTTGCATATTTGAAAAGACTCATTGATACAACACTTAAAATAATGTCAGTTTTTCATGCTTGTTTTGTAAATATTGAGTTGTTACAAATAAAGACCCAATAAAATAGAAATATGTTTTGCTTATATTTACTGTCATATGTACAGTTTGAAAGATAAATACAATGTAGTACAAAAGAAAGCATGCACAGGGGTGAAGGTGGGAGATAATTGGGAAAGTGGGGGGGGGGTGCCCTAGAGCCCTTAACACCACCTATATTTGATAAGACAATCTGCTGAATTAATCCACCAAGTTTGAGTGATTATTGCTCTTTGCGTTTTGGAGATATCGCCACGGACAGACAAACAGACATGGCTAACAGAGCCTTTTCAGTTTGTAGCGAACCAAATAAAATTTCTAGGTTGCACATCTGACTCTATGACTTCAGTACAACAGCCAACCACAAACCACAAAGTGACGGGCTTGTTCCCAGGTTTCGACTGAGGGTTAATATGTTTCTTAGCAAGACCCTTAAGTCCAGAGCTGCTCATCCTTGGGGCACACTGTCCCCAAACATCGGCTCCTTCACCACACTGGAAAAGGATGTTGAGAAAGACGAGGTTTGTATGTGTAACTACAGAATGTTGTGTGCTAATAGAGACATGTGGGCCTTAATGAAGACCGGAGAGCCCCAGCAGCCACAGAAATCCTCTCAGGAGAAAACCACTCAATTTTGAATCAAATTAGTTTTCAAGTATGCGCGTGTAAAGAAAATTAAGCGGAGCTAATTTCATGGCTGAAGCCACACATGCATTGTCGTAAATGAGAAACCTGTTCCCTCAAGTACTGATCAGTTTGAGTAATGTCTGCGAGCAGGTCTGTTTACTGCTTATCATGTGTGTGCGCGCCTCAGTCTCAGGTTTCTGTGCTGTTTTTCGCTGTTTGTTTTTACACTATTGCAGTTTTAGCCTTTGTGACAAACTTTTTCCGGTTTTTGACAGGTGGTTTTACCAGCAAAGACCAACCTCTGGAACTTCTTTCATCAGCTGCAAACAACCATTGTGGTAGGATTGCTCTCTCTGTCTCGCTCTCTCTCCATTCTTTTAATTTGTGCAATTCATTTAAGTGACACAACAGTTAAGAACCATAAACGTATCTCAATCCAAAATAAAACTGTAATGAATGCAGTTTATTCATTTGAGGGAATGCTGAGGAGGATCGTGATAACTAATTTAGTGCAAATGCAAGTGCCCTGATTGTCATTTTGAGGAAATTCATTTATGATTTGGATTTTTATTGTTAATCTCCTCCGTGACACCTGCAGGGTTCCATAAATAAGTGATGCACCAGTAGTGGTTACAGAACATAAGTGCTCAATGAGGAAGACGTCATAAATGCCTCGGTTGGCTAATGTGTGGCTCATAAAAACACCCAGTCAGTGTCTATATACATTAGGAAGCCGATTATTTACTCCTGGGTTTGTAATCCTTTCTACGAGTTCATGTCATGCTTTGTTTTTAGCCGGTGATAATGTGTTTGTCAGGGTTTTACTTCTTTTAGAACTTGCACTCTGTTTCGCCCTGTGTGTGTGTGTGTGTGTGTGTGTGTGTGTGTGTGTGTGTGTGTGTGTGTGTGTGTGTGTGTGTGTGTGTGTGTGTGTGTGTGTGTGTGTGTGTGTGTTTATGAATACTGATGGAACTTGACGTTCTCGTTAACAGGAACGTGGGACGTTCACACAGCAACAGCATGTCATCAACCCACAAGTGGCATGTTTATTCCATGTGGTGGGAGGAAATGTTGATGCAGCAGTGATGTCACTGTAATGGTCGCCAAGACCTGAAGCGGTAGTCTGTTAATAGCATGTTTCGCTGCCTGTAGCAGTGACACACGCACACAGAATGGCAACCACAAACATTCACAGCATAATGTGTTGGATAGGAGTTGTGAGGCTCCACTTGAAAATGTTTTTCTCATTAAAGTAGAGTTTTCATGTTCTTTGATCATTGTTGTGATGAGGATTGACCTTATGATCTGCTTTGTGCAGAATCTTTACGATTGTATTTTTACACCCACTTACTGTACTGATCGCGCCTGCACGGGTACGGAGGACAGGATAGCTTATCCTGTTAGCTGTAGCCTGTCTGTTATTTGGTTTTTGAGTTAATTTTGGCAGGTTTGTCTTAGCAGGCACAATGTTGGCAGACTGAGTGGCTTTGTTCGAGAGTTGTGTCCATAAATTAGACCAGCTGTGGTGTTGGGTGTTACTGTCACAGTACATGAGTCCAGTGTTGGTGTGGTTAGCGCACCCATTAACACTGCTTTGATGGCTTTCACACTGTGGTCAGGCAGAAGAATGCAATCAAAGCCTGTCATCCAGTTGTGTTGCCCAACAGCATTACTGCAAAGATTGGAATCACCGGTTGATGTCCAGTGTTTACCGGGTACCAGCGGCCGACATAGCTTCTTATATAAAGGTGCTGGCATCATGCAAGGTCAGACTATGGAACATTGTTTTCCATGTCTGCACCAATGATGTTAGGAAGCAGCAGTCTGAGGTCACAAGGATGGGCATAGTGAGGACTTGTGACCTTGCCAGAAAGATTTGTCAGCATTGACTAATTGTCTCTGGTGCCCTCCCGGGGAAATGATGAGGTTTATCGCGTTCTGACTGTCATGTCACCCATGTGAGCTCTGTTTCACATGATGCGGTGTCCATCCACAAGACGCGTGTCAGGCAGAAAACGCACGCGGCCGACTGGACGCACTGGACCAGTAGTTGTGGACATTATCAGAGCACACTGCTTCTCATTCATGTCATGTCATGACTAGGGCTGGGTATCTAGAACCGGTTCCTTTCGGGTATCGTTAAGAAATGATTCGATCCACCGACATCAATAAGCTTTTTGCTTAATGATTCTGTTATTGGTCCTTCAGAGTGGCCGTTGTTTTGGGGGGTGTTTGTCAGGAAAATGATCATTTCTCTACATTGATTACAGACTCTGCAGCGGGTCTGTAATCAACTTTTCTGCAGCGCGGCTTTGCTTTGAACCTTGAACCAATCGAAGCAGTGGTTTGCAGATTGAAGCAGTGTTTCGATCTATTGCTTCGTTTATTCTTTCTTTTGCTTAATTTTCCTCTGCTAAAACCCCAAAGAGCATGTCTGTGAATATTATTTACCTTTTTTATGTTAAACCGACCTGTTATGGTCTTCTGAAACAGTTGACAGATGTATTTTCTAACTTAAAAAAGGTAGCGATGCTAACACATTAGCATGTCTATGGCATTTTCAATGTTAAAATTTAGCATTAAGCAGTTGCAGCTGTCATCACGTTCGGGCGCATTTGTTTTCAAATTGTAATATTTTTTACATTTATTTTTGTTTATATATTAATAATCTAATGATTATTATATACAATATATACTTATTATATACAATTTTAGAGAAAGAGACAAAAAAAACCTGAATAGAAACACAACAGAAAATATAAAACCAACAATGAACATTCATAAATACATACATACATACAGAAATAAATAAGTGTTTCCTGTGAACACCTAGTGACTCTTACACCTCCACTTCATCCCTGTCTTATTTAAATTTAATGACAGTTTCTTTCAGTCAAACCATATTTTCACTTATTAATTTCTTGTTAATTTCTTTGGTGATTTCCTCCAGAACTATCTGCCAAACTAGAAAACTGCTGCATCCTAGTAAGAGCAGAATACTACTGGAATGAATTTGAATAAGGAAAGTTGGGTTTTTTCTCACTAAATGGATGCTGCACTCACTGCAGTTAATTGTCTGGAATAGTCCCAGATTGCATTTCACAGCTTCTAGAATTGAAACATTTCTGTGCGGGTGGTGTTGGGGGGTAATTTTGGGTTTCAGCTTTTTTTTGTTTTTCACCACTTTGATCCCTGAATATGTCAATCGTGAGTCACTTTTGTGCTGATTAATGTCACTAACTGGGACTCCTGTCTTGTTGCGAGAAAGAAATGAGAATCATCCTCCGTTCTGTTCACACAGCTCCAAACACTGCGCAGCTCTCTGTCGAGTCAAGTTAGAACGATAGAATCCAGTCAGAATTAATAACTTCAAGCAAAACACCATTTAAATCAAAGGACACCTCTTTCCAAATGTTGTAATACAAACAAACTGCAATCGATCAAAATGTTTTTTCCTCCCAAAATGAGACGTCCTTCAAAGTGAAACACCGTTTTGTTTATTTTTATTTATGTCCAGAGATCAAGGATACAGTGACCAATTTCATATTTATTTACTTTAAGACTCAATGAAATACATAGAAAACCTGTAAAGCCTACTTTTAGTACAAAATTCACAAGAGGTATTGATAAGGGAATCGATAAGGAATCGCATTGATAAGCAGAATCGATAATGGCATCGATTTCGATAAAATCTTATCAATAACCATCCCTAGTCATATCTGTCATGTCATGACTTCCATGTCCTTCCTGATATGAGGCAGATTCCCGCAGCTTTCAAAGGGCAGCTCTGTAGCTCAGTGGTAAAGTCTCAGACTGGCAATCAGAGCTATTGGAAGGCACGAGTTTGCATCCCGTGGGAGGTGATTTTTTTTTAATTCCACATAATGTGGTGTGATGTGGTCCCACAGGTACCAACTGGTTTTAATTTTTATTTATTCCAGATAAGCGGCGCGATGTGGTCCCACTGGTACTGGCTGTTTATTGTTTTTTTTTGTTTTTTGCATAAGCGATGCGATCATGTGGTGCACCTCACACTGTTCCTGCTTGAAAGACTGCTGCGTGCACAAACTCTCACACCAGGCTCATGCACGCCTGCCTGTTGGCGCAAATTTGGACTGTTTCACCGTTTTCTACCAGACATCGACCAAACTTAGCACTATGTGTGAAGGGGCCCTCAGGTGTGATGTCACCACCATGACATTGCAGCTAGCACCAGTCCAGTTATACATCATGCTGCTGCTGTTTTGTTTAGGGTCGCCACAGCACAGATCTGCACTGGGATTTGGCACAAATTTTACACCAGATGCCTTTTCTGACGCAACTCCAGTTTAACCAGGAGAAACACACACACGCCCTGGGGGCGGTCCCCCATCCAAGTACTAACCAGGGCCCACTCTGCTTATCTTTTGAAACCAGACAGGATCAGGCTTATACAGAGCAGACTGGCTGCATATTATTTAAAGGCTGTAACGTTCCTAAAATAATTAAACAATGTGCAACATCATGGCAACATTTGCCAATTATGAACTGTAACTGGACTAAATATATACAGTGGGTAAAATAAGTATTGAACACGCCACCATTTTTCTGAGTAAATATATTTTGAAACGTGCTATTAACTTAAATTTTTCACCAGCTGTCTGTAACAACCCAAGTAATCCACATACATACCAAAAAAGGCTTTTATACGATGCATTAAATACATTTCAGGAAGCATGTTCAATATTTTTTCCCTGTGTCATTCCATTTGATTACACATAACATAATTTCTATACATATTTGTAGAGCCCGACCGATATATCGGCCGGCCGATATCATCGGCCGATATAAGCCCTTTTCATAGTACTCACTATCGGCCGAAATTTTGCCTGATAGAACGCCAATAATTTCTCATAAACAGAACAGTTACTGAAATAATGTTTGTGTCCGCAATGTAAAATGTCCCTGCACCGTTTGTCCATTAGATGGAGCTCTGACTCCACTCAACTGAGAGCTGCTTATACCCCTGCTTAAATGTGTTCGTCACTGGCCCCCGTAGTTTGCCATCACACTGCACTGATCGGCTGACAAAAGCATACAAGTAAGTTTATAAGAATGTTGTTTGTAATAATTTTGCGATTACATTCACCCCACATTTCTCCCGTTTCAGTTCAACTCAGTTTGATTAACTCAGTTTATGTAGTAATGTGTCAAATGTGCTTCATTGCATCGGTCACGCTTTTTATTAAGCCCACGTTGTGTAGACCTTATTTCTAGCATGAAAAACTTTCGTTTACTGCTAAGAGGTTGAAACATTCAGATTCACTGGTCGTCCGGAAGGGTTCTGGGAATTGCTGCTGTCCGCCATTAACCCTCTGGGGCCGACCCTGTCGTATACGACGGCTGGAGCCAAGCTTTACTAAATTGTAAATAACTTTTTAATGATATGAGATAGAAACTTACTCTTTTTTTGCTGAAAAGTTAACTCCGCGGACTTTTGATCCACCATCAGCCATCTTGGTACTCCTCATAGAAGATGTGTGATGACGTGCGCAATGTGAGTGTCCAATCGGAATTGGTTCTCCGTCACATGGTTTTCCAAAATCCAATCGTAGGGCAGATTTACCTCACGTGATATGGTAAAGATCATTTTCAGGAGTGATATCTTACTAGTTGGTTTGTTTGAATAGCCCCCTAACTGCTCCAATTGCATTTCTGCATTTTTTGAACTTGAAAATTCTTCTCTGTTATAAAGTTAATAAGTATGAGCACAAAGCTTCAGCTTTTAGCTCATACCTTTTTTGTTAAGGGTCCAAAAAAGAACATTTTATTCATTAAAAAAATATATATATATCGGCTGATTTATCGGCTATTGGCAAATCAGCCGATTTATCGATTATCTGCATTTTTTTATCCAAATATCGTTATCGGCATCAGCCTCAAAAAAACCAATTCGGTTGGGCTCTACATATTTGTTTTGGTTTCTTTATATCTATGAATTACCTGGGTTGTTAACGACTTCTGGTGAAAATTTCATGTAGCACCTTTAAAAATACTATATTTACTGAGAAAAATGGTCAATACTTATTTTGCCAGCTGTGTAATTTAGAGGGACCTTATGTATTTCTCAATATTTTCCTAATAACTGTTGTAAGGTAAGCTTAATGAGTCAACAGATTATAGCCAAATTAACTGGCTGTGATCATAATACTGTATATTTTATTCATCAACTCACATTTCATAAATACTTTGACTAAAGAAACTGAGTATATATATATATATATATATATATATATATATATATTCCATGAATTTGAATTGAGGTTGCAAACAGGAAGTAGAATTGCAATTCAAATTTCAATTGAAGGAAGTAGAATTGAAAGGCCATGAAATTCCAATTGATAATTTTGGTGTATTCCATAATCATGCTTTACACTATATTCCATATGTGACTGTTTTACATATTTCATACAAATATTATTATCATGAAATTCATGTACACATTCTGTTTTAATTACAGCAAATGTTTCTCATCAACAATTAAGAATAAAAGCATCTGGGATTGTACATCATTTTAATTTGATGTACAATCCCAATTCCAATGACGTTGGAACATTGTAAAAACAGAATACAATAGTAGAGAAGCTTGAATCTTCGAATGGACTGGGTTGTTTGACGCAAGGATGTTTTGCTTCAAATCGCAGAAGCTTCCTCCGCTAAAATTCTTGCGCTGGTAGTCTGACTTCTGTCTTGACTCTTGTAGAGAAGAATAACAGAAGCCACAAAAGCTGGAGTTTAAACCTAACCAGACCCCTCCTACCGAGAGGCAGACTGCTCCAGCCTTAGACTGCTGTGGTCTGATGAGTCCATGTTTCAAATTGTTTTAGGAAATAATGGACGTCGTGTCCTCCGGACAAAAGAGGAAAGAGACCATCCAGATTGTTACCAGCGCAAGGTTCAAAAGCCAGCATCTGTGATGGTATGGGGATGTGTTAGTGCCCATGGCATGGGCAACTTACACATCTGTGATGGCACCATCAGTGCTGAAAGGTACATCCAGGTTTTGGAGCAACACATGCTGCCATCCAAGCAATGACTTTTTGCACAAAGACAATAACGTTTATCAGTTTGAACATTAAAGTAGACCTGCATTGAAATAAATGTGGTCAGATCTCAGAAAGAAATAGCTGATATGTATTTATAAGACCCATATGAATGCAGTAAAGTAAATCTGCAAGCCCAAATTTGTAATTCAGCGGAGAAATCTTCATTTAAAAATGACAAATTTGCAGCTAAAATTTGGCCCTCAGCAAAAACTGTTTGTACATCCGGGTCATTGCAGTGACGTCCGGCAGAAGACGGAGCGCTCCTGCCTTCAGTCCGATCCCGCATTGAAATTGATTTTATCTGTTAGTAATGTTACTGTTATACACATCCTGGTTTCAGCATCCAAAAGTAAGCTGCAATGAATGTGAGATACAGCTCTGCATGCTCAGATCAGCGGCGACAGCGAGCAACGTTCTTCCCCGCCGCCTCGCTCTCTGCCTCCGCTGCGCTTACTGAGTCTGCGTGCTCGGTAAACACCAAAGCGGGCCACTCACATCGCCCCCGTGTCTGCTGTGCAGCCGGCACCACGTCCCTGTCTACTGAAGGTGCAGCCACCTGCAATGAAGGTGCAGCCAACTTGGCAAAAGTCCAGAGACTACGCTCGCTGTTTTATGCGGAGCGGCTGGTGACACCTGTTGCTGCAAGGACAGACTTTTCGCAGTGCCGCACGTCTCCGTAATCGGAGCCGCAGAGCTCCGTGGCCGCTGAGAGAGGTTTATATCTTTTTAATGACTTGGATTCTTTGCGGGTCCCGCCTCCGTACCCCGCAACAGGTAACACCAGAGGCGAAAGACAGTAGATTTTCAATGCGACACCACTCAGTCAAACGGGCGTATGAAAAAGTCCCCCAAAATAATTTTCAAGCACAAATAAAAGAAATGTGTACTCACCAAATGTGCCGCAAGACAATATGAAGTTTTAAAAAAGGTAGATCCTTCCGTATAAGACAAGAAAAAGGTGCAGATGCAAACTGACGTAAATCCACAAATTACAGCTGGCGCGTGCAATGCATGCTGGGATAGGGTCTTTTCCCTGACGTCTCGGCAGCGTCCCGGATGTGATGACAGTTTTGCGGAGGGCTAAATTTTAGCTGTAAATTTGTCATTTTTAAATGAAGATTTCTCCATTGAATGACAGATCTGGGCTTGCAGATTTACTTTACTACATTCAGAAGGATCTTATGTGTAAGTATAAGTCATTTTTTGGTCCAAAGATCTGACTGCATTTATTTCAATGCAGGTCTACTTTAAATATCTTGTCTTTGTGATGTATTCAATTGAATATAGGTTGAAGAGGATTTTCAAATCATTTTATTCTGTTTTTATTTACATTTTACACAATGTCCCAACTTCATTGGAATTGGGGTTGTATTATGACTTTCATTTTATGGAACATAGTGGAAATATACCCAGAATGCATTACTTTATCCAAATATTCAAAATGGTCACCAAGCCATTTCAGGACATTTGTTTGAAAGCCTCTCTGTTGACAGATATTAAGCCCCAAAACATGAATCAGTTTTAAATCGGGAAATATCCGCAAACCATTAATTGCAAAATATGAACATTGAAAAAATAACTCCTGAAAATGGGAAGGCAGGTCTAGCACAATATATATTCAGTGAGGAAAATAGGTATTTGAACACCCTGCGATTTTGCAAGTTCTCCCACTTAGAAATCATGGAGGAGTCTGAAATTTTCATCTTAGCTGCATGTCCACTGTGAGAGACATAATCTAAAAAAAAAAAAAAAAAAAATCGGAAATCACAATGTATGATTTTTTAAAATAATTTATTTGTATTTTACTGCTGCAAATAAGTATTTCAACACCTGTGAAAATCAGTGTTAATATTTGGTACAGTAGCCTGTGTCTGCAATTTCAGAGGTCAAATGTTTCCTGTAGTTTTTCACCAGGTTTGCAGACACTGCAGCAGGAATTTCGGCCCATTCCTCCACACAGATCTTCTCTAGATCAGCCAGGTTACTGGGCTGTCGCTGAGAAACACAGAGTTTGAGCTCCCTCCAAAGATTTTCTATTGGGTTTCGGTCTGGAGACTGGCTAGGCCACTCCAGAACCTTGATATGCTTCTTACGGAGCCACGCCTTGCTTATCCTGGCTGTGTGCTTCGGGTCATTGTCATGTTGGAAGACCCATTCATGACCCATCTTCAATGCTCTAACTGAGGGAAGGAGGTTGTTCCCCAAAATCTCGCAATACATCGCCCCGTTCATTCTCTTCTTAATACAGTGCAGTCGTCCTGTCCCATGGGCAGAAAAACACCCCCAAAGCATGATGCTTCCACCCCCATGCTTCACAGTAGGGATGGTGTTTTTGGGATGGTACTCAGCATTCTTCTTCCTCCAAACACGGCGAGTGGAATTAAGACCAAAAAGTTCTATTTTGGTCTGACCACATAACATAACTTTTCCCCATGACTCTTCTGGATCATCCAAATGGTCATGGGCAAACTTAAGATGGGCCCGGATGTGTGCTGATTTAAGAAGGGGAACCTTCCGTGCCATGCATGATTTTAACCCATGACGTCTTACTGTATTACCCACAGTAACCTTGGAAACAGTGGTGCCAGCTCTCTTCAGGTCATTGACCAGCACCTCCCGAGCAGTTCTGGGCTGATTCCTCACCTTTCTTAGGATCATTGATACACCACGAGGTGGGATCTTGCTTGGAGCCCCTGTCCAAGGGAGACTGAAAGTCATGTTTAGCTTCTTCCATTTTCTGATAATTGCTCCAACAGTTTATCTTTTTTCACCAAGCTGCTTGGCAATTGCCCCGTAGCCCTTTCCAGCCTTGTGGAGGTCTACAGTTTTGTCTCTGGTGTCTTTGGACAGCTCTTTGGTCTTAGCCATGTTAGTAGTTGGAGTCTTACTGATTGTGTGGGGTGGACAGGTGTATTCATGCAGCTAACGACCTCAAATAGGTGCTTCTAATTTGGAATAATAAGTGGAGTGGAGGTGGACTTTTTAGAGGCAGACTAACAGGTCTTTGAGGGCCAGAATTTCTGATGATTGGCAGGTGTTCAAATACTTATTTGCAGCAGTAACATACAAATATATATATATATATATATATATATATATATATATATATATATATATATATATATATATATATATATGTGTGGTCTGTCCAAAACCTAATGGACCTTTTTATTTTTTTCAAAAACTATATGGATTTGAATCACGTGTGATTGCATCAGCCAAGCTTGAACCTTCGTGCGCATGCGTGAGTTTTTTCACGCCTGTCGGTTGCGTCATTCGTCTGTGGGCAGGCTTTGAGTGAGCACTGGTCCACCCCCCTCGTCGGATTTTTATTGTCAGTGAAATGGCTGAGCGACTGCCGCTTTGCTCCATAAAAAGTTTTTCAGAAACTGTTAGAGACAGCCAGTTGGAAACCAGTCGAAAGATTCAGATGGATTTCGGTGAAAATTCTGTCAGCATCACAGGGATTAAGGAGTGTTAAAACCTTTTTAAAGACGGCCCACAGTGGTGGAGGGCGTGCGGCGGACCGAGCGGCCATCGACAGGCTGGAACGACCAAATCATTTCTAAACTGAACGCTGTGTTGATCCAGGACATCGTGTGACTACCACAGAAATGGCACGAGAGCTGGACATAGCACTTTTGCGGCACATTCCACTGTTACAGGAGATTTTGTAATGAAAGACGTGCGGAGGATTTTGCGCGTCGGCACGGAGCCGCTCATTGCACGCAACAAAAAAACACCTCCATGTTGGAAACCATTCAGAAGATTCAGATGGCTTTCGATGGCTTTTCAGTCGAGTGAGTATCCGAGAAATTGTGTAACAGCTGGACATGCCACAACATGTCCTGCGAAACTTCCAACACAAAGGTGTTTTTTTTTTGTTGCGCGCAATGAGCAGCTCCATGCCGATGCGTGAAATCCTCCACGCAACCGACAGGCTTGAAAAAACTCACACATGCACACGAAGGTTCAAGCTTGGCTGATGCAATCACACATGATTCAAATCCATATAGTTGTTGAAAAAAATAAAAAGGTCCGTTACTTTTTGTTTTTTCTAATCATGTTTTTAGCTTTCAATCTGTTGTTGACTGTCCGGAGCTGTGTTTTCATCTTGTTCCATTTCATTTTGCACGTCCACTTCAAGCTCGTTTGCTGTTAATTCTTCCATTTTCTTTGTTCGCTTTTTGCTTTGTTTTAGTTCGTACAGTGGAAATTGTAAACAACGTCGCAAATGTGATATGCAATCCGGATCAATTGTTATGGTAATGGTCTGATATGGGAAAACATCACACGAAAATCAGCCAATCAGAGCGTGCATGGTGTCATTGCCATATAATAAATATATATACACAATTGTTTTATCTTCCAGCCTTATTCCAAAATGGAGCAAATTAATTTTTTCCCTTAAAATTCTACACACAGTACCCCATAGACAAAATGAAAAAAAGGTTTTTTTTTCTCCCTTTGGAAAATTTATTTTAAAAAACAAACAAACTAAGAGATCACATGTACATAAGTATTCAAACTCTTTGCTCAATGCTTTGTTGATACACCTTTGGCAGTAATTCCAGCCTCATGTCTTCTTGAATATGATGCTACAAGCTTGGAGCACCTATCTTTGGGCAGTTTTGCCCATTCCTCTTTGCAGCACCTCTTAAGCTCCATCAAGTTGGATAGGGAGAGTCGGTGTACAGCCATTTTTAGATCTCTCCAGAGATGTTCAATCGGATTCAGGTCTGGGCTCTGGCTTGGCCACTCAAGGACATTCACAGAGTTGTCCTGAAGCCACTCCTTTGATATCTTGGCTGTGTGCTTAGGGTCATTATCCTGCTGAAAGGTGAAGCGTTGCCCCAGTCTGAGGTCAAGAGCACTCTGTAGTAGGTTTTCATCCAGGATGTCTCTGTACATGGCTGCATTCATCTTTTTCTCAATCCTGACTTGTGTCCCAGTTCCTGCTGCTGAAAAACATCCCCACAGCATGATGCTGCCACCACCCTGCTTCACTGTAGGGATGGTATTGACTAGGTGATGAGGGGTGCCTGGTTTCCTCCAAATATGACGTGGGGCATTTATGCCAAAAAGTTAAATTGTTGTCTCATCAGACCTTCAGGTGACTTTTGGCAAAATCCAGGTCTACAGACAATTCCTTTGACTTCATGCTTCGTTTGTGCTCTGACATGCACTGTCAACTATGGGATCTTATATGTAGACAGGTGTGTGCCTTTCCAAATCATGTACAATCAACTGATTTTACCCCAGTTACACTCCAATTAAGCTGTAGCTACATGTCAAGGATGATCAGTGGAAACAGGATGCAGTTCAATTTTGAGCTTCATGGCAAAGGCTGTGAATACTTATGTAATATGATTTCTTAGTTTTTTAATTTTTACTAAATTTGCAAACATCTAAAACAATGTTTTTCCACATTGTCAGTAGGGGGTATCGTCTGTAAAATCTTGAGGCAAAAAATGAATTTCATCCATTTTGGAATCAGGCTGTAACATAACAAAATGTGGACAAAAATGAAGTGCTGTGGATGCATTGTATAGATACTGCATATTGCACAAGTTCTAACTCAGTGTTCATTAGCATTTTTGATAGTAATATAAGTGTTCAAATTTCACATGCAGATCTTGAATTTTGCCTCCAAGCTTCACAGGATAATTGTGGGTTCTTAACGATTCTTGAAAAGAACCGGTTTTCGATACCCAACCCTTCCATCGACACTTGGTGACGATCTTCTATGGACACACAATGTGATCGTCTAAAGAACTTGTCAGTCCCTCTTCATGGTGGTCGTTCCTTGTGGTAGTCTCTCAGGGTGACAGTTTTCATTGATTAATTTGATTATCTACTTTATTAATCAGTTAGTTATTTGGTTCATAAACTATCAGGTCAAGGTCAAGGTCACGTGTTTCCAAAAGCCCTCCTGTCTTAATGTAAAGACAGGAGGGAGGATACCAAAGAAATATCCATATTTAAGAAGCTGAAATCAGAGAATTAGGACTCAGAATGATGAATCATCTATCAATATAACTGGCAGTTAATTAAATAATTGATTAATCGTTGCAGCTCTTAGTTTGCTCTTCATGTTCTCTAACTGTCCCTGCTCCAATCAATCCTTGTTTCCAAAGTCAGGTGTGCTTTGCTTGCGTTGGCAGCGTAACACTAGACTTGACAGATGTGTTTGCAGCAAGCAGATGTAGAAACATAGCGGACAGGAGGTCTCCAGGAGCAGAGTTGTTGGTCACTGTACGACACTACAGGCACATCTTGATTGTTTCATTTCAGCACTGTTGTGGTAGGCCACACAGGCCAAAAAAAAAAAAAAAAAATCTGCCATTGTCCCAATACGTTTGGACTTGACTGCATATAATAATAATTTCTAAATCTGTGTAGGTTGGGTGATACTGCCTTCTTGGGCCTGACCACCAGGCCAACAAGACAATCTTGCAGCAAACACTTGATCTATAGCAGCCCAATTCAGGCACGGCCCAAGTTTGGGTTAGAATTTTTTTATTTTTTTTTTTTTTTTTTTTTAGTGTGACTTGCACAGTCTGGTCCTCTTGGTCTATCACTGTGCACACAGACAGATCATCACATTGTGCTGCCAAATAAATGTTTGAATTCAGTTCAACATGAAATAATAGATTTTTTTATACCTACCCAAAACAGTGTGGTTTACTGGTTAAAAAAAAAAAAAAACAACAACAAAAAAAGTGACAGTTTTCTGTTAACACATTTGTAAAATGTGTTAGATTTGGTTAACTGGGTGCCAAGAGTAGCAGTGGCTCTACAGTGTGTGTGTGTGTGTGTGTGTGTGTGTGTGTGTGTGTGTGTGTGTGTGTGTGTGTGTGTGTGTGTGTGTGTGTGTGTGTGTGTGTGTGTGTGTGTGTGTGTGTGTGTGTGCGTGTGTGTGTTTTGCAGTGTATGTCTGAACAGGACCTGTGGAGATAGCAGCAGGTGACCTAAAAGTTTGATGTGGGTCTTTACCGTCTGTCAATTTGACCAAAAGTAGAATGAACGTCAGTCAGAGTGTAACAGAAATAATATGCAAATGAGGAAAAAGTGGCAGGGGATGATGAGAAAGGCGATGTGACGGATACGACTTTGAGGGAATGATAATCAGGATGACTAAGTTCTACAAGGGAGGAGGTTAGTGCAAAGAGAGCATGGTACATGTGGGTTTGAGCATCTGTTTCTGTGTGGATGCACACACGAGGCTAAGAGAGGAGGGGGAAATGAAATTTGAAATCAGACAAAAAAAATTTCTGTGCATGTGTGTGGTGTGTGTATTTTATTTTTTTATTTTTTTATTTTTTGCCCAGTGCAACAGTATAGTTTTCTCAAAGCCAAAACAGCTTTCTCCCACTCTGCACAAATTAGCAGCAACCCACGCTCCACTCACACATGACTGTCAGAGCACAGACGCTACAGGGAGTGAGGAGGAGGGAGAGGAAGGTGAGAGAAGTGATGAGGAAGGAGGGGGAGAGAGGAAGACAAATTGGGAGCGGAGGAGGGAAAGATGGAAGAAAAGAGAGAAAAGTAAAAGTGAAACGTAATGTCGCCCAGAAGTCATTTTTAGCTCCAAGAAGAAGGGCTGCGTTCGGCTCCTTTCATCCGGGCCTAGTTATGTGTGGTTTGGTACCGTCAAGGAATGCAGTGGTTACTTTTTAGACTCAAGGCTGTGCAAGCATGTCGATTTTCAGTCTGCATGGTGCTGATATTAAAGCTTAGTCGAAATGTGAAGTGGCAAGCAAACTGGGGACGGGCAGACGTCCAGTCCTCAGTTACCTTTGAGCGGTGAAGAGTCTTGAGTAAGATGGAGAAAGTAAATGCACTGAATGAAGGAGGGATATGGATAAGTAGAAGAAGCATATTATGCAAATATCAACAGGCTTATTACCATTTCAGAACTGCAACGAAAATCGTTAAAATGGAGAGAAACACATTCTGAACTCTGCCAAATTCATTCCAACACTCTGCATGTCAGTCGTGCTCCCTATCTCTGGTATACGTGCGTGCATGCGTACACACTCCTCTTTTGTTTTGTTCCATCATCTTCTTCTTACTCTGATTTGTTTTATACCATAGACTGAAGTGGATACGAAGCCCAAATTTGAATGTCGCCATGTTGGCAACAGCTGCCGCGCAGATTTTTTTTTTGTGAAGAACCATAAAGACAAAGAGGAAATTTTATCAACAATGTTGTGTACCTGGAGGTGGATTATGATAGTGGTGATTAGTGGTGTGCAGTACTGCAAAATTTGGTATGCATCCGATACCAAGTAAATACATTGTCAGTATCGCCGATACAGATACTTTTATTGATAATTAAGGTGGATGCATCATCGAATTGCTAAACCTGAATGAATTTTCATGACCTTTAAGTATTTTTTCCCCTCCCTTTGGATTAATTAGTTTAAACACAGGACAGAATTTGGGGAAGTTTTATAGGTAAATAGATACTTTATCATAATAAACGTTTTTGTTCAGAAATAACAGAACAGTAACAAAACAATTCACCATATATTGTCATGTCTAGATTTTTTTTCTGAAATAAACAAAGCGCACAAAGTTATCATTCAACAACAAATTAAATTCTTTTTTGCAGGTACAGTGGTCCCTCGCTATAAGGCGGTTCACCTTTCGTGGCCTCGCAGTTTGCCAGATTTTTTTTAGTGCAGTTTTGCATGCTTTTTTTTTTTTTTTTTTTTTTTTTACAGCGCATTGTATTCTGCGTCCTTATCAGGCGGGCTGGTCGCGGCACCGGTCGCGGCACCGGTCAGCATCACCGCGATTGCTCTCACTGCCTCCGAGGCGCTTACTGAGTCTGCAGGCTCGGTAAACACAGCAGCGGGCCACTCACACCGCCCTCCTGTCTG
Source organism: Thalassophryne amazonica (assembly GCF_902500255.1). Taxonomy (NCBI): domain Eukaryota; kingdom Metazoa; phylum Chordata; class Actinopteri; order Batrachoidiformes; family Batrachoididae; genus Thalassophryne; species Thalassophryne amazonica. The sequence goes on from NC_047116.1 coordinate 53,872,269, forward strand.
CTGTGTGGAGCTGCGCCAAATCTGGCAACAGGTCCAGAGACTACGCTCGCTGTTTTGATGCGGATGTTGACCGCAGCCGCAGAGCTCCGTGACCACCGAGAGAGGACTTGGATTCTTTGCCGGTCCCACATCCGTACCTCCAGAGGCAGTGAGCAAAGAGAGAGTTCTGCATGTGTCTGTTTGTAATCTTCTCGCCCAGAAGAAAAAAGAGAGTGTTTACACAGGAGAGAAAAGTGAGAAAATGTTAATGCCTGTTTGAGAAAAGTGTGTAAAGTGTGTAGTGAGGGGTTTTACAGACTTAAAACATCTATAATAATTGCAAAACATAGCACTGACTACTTTGCGGATTTCGCTTATCGCGTGTTATTTTTAGAACGTAACTCCCGCGATAAACGAGGAACCACTGTATAGCATTCAGAAACTAAAAGACAAAAATTAAATTAAATTTCTGCCTTTATTGCACTTCTTTTTTGGATTTTAAACAAAGTGTACAAAATTATCACTCCACAACAAATGTTATAAAACAAGTAGAGTTTCAAGCAGAACGTGTGTTCAGGAAATAAAGTATAAAAAGTAAAACAAAATTTCTTCTCTTCAGTGCACTTCTTTTCTGAATGCAGCAGTGCATACAAGAGAGAAACTGAAACTAAAATATCAATGTCATTACACCAGTATCGATCAGTATACAGTGGTGCGAAAAAGTGTTTGCCCCCTTGAGCTTTTACATGTTAGATATTTTTTAGGACATCAGTAAATAAATAAATAAATAAATCAGCCTTTGTATATTAAAATTTCTAAAATTATGCCCTTTAAACTCACAGTGAAAAGTAATGTCTACATCATGAATTACATCATCATGATGGGGCGAATAAGTAAGTGCCCCCTTTAGTATAGCACATGTAAACCATCACTTTTACATCCAATTTGCTTTGGACAAGTCAGGGGATGGATACATGAACATTACCAAGACACTGATTATGTCGTGGACTTTATTTACATGAATTATGAAGAAACACAAACCGTATGGCGCTCTATTGTAGAAGGAGATTAGGGAGGAAAGCCACCAAGACACCCAGATGACACTGAAGAAGCTATAGACTTCTGTGGCTGTGATTGAAGAAATTATGCATAGTGCAAGTTTTGCATTTTGCATTCCCACTCATCCCTTCATATTGGAGTTGCACAGAGAGAATTTTCTTTCAACAAAACAGATCAAATCTACAGTATGCTTAAATCTCTGATGTGCCTTCTGGCAAGTTGTAGCTGAACTTTCAATTTTTTTTTTTTTTTTTTGGTTTAATAAAAACCTTGTCTATACCATTTCATCATGAAGCTGTATAAGTGGTGTCGCCATCATGATTATCATATTGTATGTAAATGATGAAATGAGGATTGTAATTCCTTTCCAGGATATGTGATTTCAGCATTTGAAATCTTTACCTAGCAAACTAGTTTGCTTGGTAAAGATTTCAAATGCACAAGCAAACTACCCAGTGGGTAGTGTGTTTGATGTCAACACAATGAACATACCAAATGATATGTCAGAACTACTTAAATTTTCAACACATAAAATTCAAACAAATCAAATCTTTCGATAAAGCATCAAGTTAAAATATTGCATTGTGGGCAGTTTTAGCAGGGAACAAATTTTTGTAATGTCACATTTGGCCTAGACGTGATCCATATTGTTAGTTTTGGCTGGGTATAATTAATGGAGAAAGGTTAACCATTATAATAACAGAGGCACTTAGCTAAATAACCAATTTTCTCGAAACTGACATGGAAAAGAAACCATGAAGTTTTGCCAAATTTTGGAAATGGGCAGGAGCCAGGATGTTTTGTTGTGGTAATTTTGCAATTTTGTTTTGTGATTGCTTAGGTATGAACAACATTGCTGTTTCTCTTGTGTACAGTAGTGTTCAGAATAATAGTAGTGCTATGTGACTAAAAGATTAATCCAGGTTTGAGTATATTTCTTATTGTTAGATGGGAAACAAGGTACCAGTAGATTCAGTAGATTGTCACAAATCCAACAAGACCAAGCATTCATGATACGCACACTCTTAAGGCTATGAAATTGGGCTATTAGTAAAAAAAGTAGAAAAGGGGGTGTTCACAATAATAGTAGTGTGGCATTCAGTCAGTGAGTTCGTCAATTTTGTGGGACAAACAGGTGTGAATCAGGTGTCCCTTATTTAAGGATGAAGCCAGCACCTGTTGAACATGCTTTTCTCTTTGAAAGCCTGAGGAAAATGGGACGTTCAAGACATTGTTCAGAAGAACAGCGTAGTTTGATTAAAAAGTTGATTGGAGAGGGGAAAACTTATATGCAAGGTGCAAAAAAATTATAGGCTGTTCATCTACAATGATCTCCAATGCTTTAAAATGGACAAAAAAAAAAACAGAGATGCGTGGAAGAAAACAGAAAACAACCATCAAAATGAATAGAAAAATAACCAGAATGGTAAAAGCTCACCCATTGATCAGCTCCAGGATGATCAAAGACAGTCTGGAGTTACCTGTTGGTGCTGTGACAGTTAGAAGAAGCCTGTGTGAAGCTAATTTATTTGCAAGAATCCCCCGCAAAGTCCCTCTGTTAAATAAAAGACACGTGCAGAAGAGGTTACAATTTGCCAAAGAACACATCAACTGGCCTAAAGAGAAATGGAGGAATATTTTGTGGACTGATGAGAGTAAAATTGTTCTTTTTGGGTCCAAGGGCCGCAGACAGTTTGTGAGACGACCCCCAAACTCTGAATTCAAGCCACAGTTCACAGTGAAGACAGTGAAACATGGTGGTGCAAGCATCGTGATACGGGCATGTTTCTTCTACTGTGGTGTTGGGCCTATATATTGCATACCAGGTATCATGGATCAGTTTGGATATGTCAAAATACTTGAAGAGGTCATGTTGCCTTATGCTGAAGAGGACATGCCCTTGAAATGGGTGTTTCAACAAGACAATGACCCCAGGCACACTAGTAAACCAGCAAAATCTTGGTTCCAAACCAACAAAATTAATGCCTCGCAGATGTGAAGAAATCATGAAAAACTGTGGTTATACAACTAAATACTAGTTTAGTGATTCACAGGATTGCTAAAAAAGCAGTTTGAACATAATAGTTTTGAGTTTGTAGTGTCAATAGCAGATACTACTATTATTGTGAACACCCCCTTTTCTACTTTTTTACTAATAGCCCAATATCATAGCCTTAAAAGTGTGCATATCATGAATGTTTGGTCTTGTTGGATTTGTGAGAATCTATTGAATCTACTGGTACCTTGTTTCCCATGTAACAATAAGAAATACGAGGTCTGTGAGAAAAGTATCGTACCTTTTTATTTTTTTCAAAACTATATGGATTTGATTCATATGTTTTTACATCAGCCAAGCTTGAACCTTCGTGTGCATGCATGAGTTTTTCCATGCCTGTCGGTTGCGTCATTCTCCTGTGGGCAGGCTTTGAGTGAGCACTGGTCCACCCGTCTCATCGTTGTTTCATTGTGAGGAAATGGCGGAATGATTTGGGCTTTTTTTCCATGCCTATCTCGGCTTTCAGTGCTTACCAGTCGAGTGAGTATAAGAGAAATTGTGGAGAGCTGGGCATGTCCCAACTTGTCCCCTGGCACTCCGAAATGGAGGTGTTCCTTTGTCTCGCTCCATCAGCGTGACGCGCGAAGCCTCCGCGCGGCTTTCCATGACAAAATCTCTTGTTAAAAGTGAAATCTGCCGGAAAATGGCTGATGTCCAGCTGTTGTGATAACCAGAGAAATTGTACACGACGGTCCCGGCTCCACACAGCGATCCGTTTAGAAATGATGTGGTGGTTTCTGCCTCTCGATGGCGGCTCGGAGCGCGGCGCGCCGAGCGCCATTGTGGGCCGTCCTTAAAGCTGTAGTAACACTCTTTATTCTCTGTGAAGCCCGTAAAATTTTCACAGAAAGCCAGATAAATTTTTCAAATGGTTTCCAGCTGCCTGTCTCTAACAGTTTCTGAAAAAATTCTGATGGAAAAAAAGCCCAAATCATTCCGCCATTTCCTCGCAATGAAACAACGACGAGAGGGGTGGAGCAGTGCTCACTCAAAGCCTGGTCCGTTACTTTTCTCACAGACCTCGTATACTCACATAGCACTACTATGTATTATTCTGAACACTACTGTATATTTTGTACTTTTACACTTATAAATATATTCTCCTTTGGGACCATTAATTACAGATGATAATAAACAGGAATAGAAAGGAGAGCATGTGGTATTTTCAACAGTTTTGTTGGAATAGAGAAATGGTTGGTGACAGATTCTGTTTCAGCACTTTCTGTAGTATGTTAATAAAACTGTGTGGCGATAGCTGTCGGTTACCCAAGTTACTACTGATTGCCTCCCTATTCAATGGAACATGGAGTTGTATGATTGTGTCTGTTTGTTTTTGTAATCCTGACAGAATAAACGCATACATTTGTTATCTTCTTCCAGTGTTTATGTTACCAAGCACAATGTTTTTAGGAGTTTGCCGGCTCAATCATGTGCTCCTTGCTACTTTATAACAACCACTCATTTTTTATCATCTTATCACCATCAGCATCTGCAAGATTTACTGGTTTTACTAATTGAAGACAACCTGTTTTTGTATACACACACTCATCAGGAACTCACACTACCCTCAGTCTGGTGCCAGTTCCCCAGATGGGCCCCCTCCCTCTTTCCTCACACTCACTGACCTGGCAAATATTCTTCGACTTGATGCCAGTTTGATGTAGGCAAGACACGGAGGGCAGCTGCTTCATTCCTGCTCATCCACAATTGCACTCCCCAACAATGTCCAACTTATTGCCCATGGGTTTCTTCCAAATTGTCCTCTTGAACTTTTGATGAACTGAAATATAATCTGTGGCATTTTGCTGTCTGTTATCAATTTCTATCAGTCTTAATTGTATTCAGTATAGCATTTAAGACCAAACTCCTGCATTGAAATAATATAACGCAATACTAAAATACCCTTAACCGAATGGGCATTGTCTTCTTTATAATTGGTATCCCAGCACATATATATATATATATATATATATATATATATATATATATATATATATATATACATACACAACAAAAATATAAACGCAACACTTTTGGTTTTGCTCCCATTTTGTATGAGATGAACTCAAAGATCTAAAACGTTTTCCACATACACAATATCACTATTTCCCTCAAATATTGTTCACAAACCAGTCTAAATCTGTGATAGTGAGCACTTCTCCTTTGCTGAGATAATCCATCCCACCTCACAGGTGTGCCATATCAAGATGCTGATTAGACACCATGATTAGTGCACAGGTCTGCCTTAGACTGCCCACAATAAAAGGCCACTCTGAAAGGTGCAGTTTTATCACACAGCACAATGCCACAGATGTCGCAAGATTTGAGGGAGCGTGCAATTGGCATGCTGACAGCAGGAATGTCAACCAGAGCTGTTGCTCGTGTATTGAATGTTCATTTCTCTACCATAAGCCGTCTCCAAAGGTGTTTCAGAGAATTTGGCAGTACATCCAACCAGCCTTACAGCCGCAGACCACGTGTAACCACACCAGCCCAGGACCTCCACATCCAGCATGTTCACCTCCAAGATCGTCTGAGACCAGCCACTCGGACAGCTGCTGAAACAATCGGTTTGCATAACCAAAGAATTTCTGCACAAACTGTCAGAAACTGTCTCAGGGAAGCTCATCTGCATGCTCGTCGTCCTCATCGGGGTCTCGACCTGACTTCAGTTCGTCGTCGTAACCGACTTGAGTGGGCAAATGCTCACATTCGCTGGCGTTTGGCACATTGGAGAGGTGTTCTCTTCACGGATGAAACCCGGTTCACACTGTTCAGGGCAGATGGCAGACAGCATGTGTGGTGTCGTGTGGGTGAGCGGTTTTCTGATGTCAGTGTTGTGGATCGAGTGGGGTTATGCTATGGGCAGGCGTCTGTTATAGACGAAGAACATAGGTGCATTTTATTGATGGAATTTTGAATGCACAGTGATACCGTGACGAGATCCTGAGGCCCATTGTTGTGCCATACATCCAACAACATCACCTCATGTTGCAGCAGGATAATGCACGGCCCCATGTTGCAAGGATCTGTACACAATTCTTGGAAGCTGAAAATGTCCCAGTTCTTGTATGGCCGGCATACTCACCGGACATGTCACCCATTGAGCATGTTTGGGATGCTCTGGACCGGCGTATACGACAGCGTGTACCAGTTCCTGCCAATATCCAGCAACGTCGCACAGCCATTGAAGAGGAGTGGACCAACATTCCACAGGCCACAATTGACAACCTGATCAACTCTATGCGAAGGAGATGTGTTGCACTGCATGAGGCAAATGGTGGTCACACCAGATACTGACTGGTATCCCCCCCAATAAAACAAAACTGCACCTTTCAGAGTGGCCTTTTATTGTGGGCAGTCTAAGGCACACCTGTGCACTAATCATGGTGTCTAATCAGCATCTTGATATGGCACACCTGTGAGGTGGGATGGATTATCTCAGCAAAGGAGAAGTGCTCACTATCACAGATTTAGACTGGCTTGTGAATAATATTTGAGGGAAATGGTGATATTGTGTATGTGGAACAAGTTTTAGATCTTTGAGTTCATCTCATACAAAATGGGAGCAAAACCAAAAGTGTTGTGTTTATATTTTTGTTGAGTGTATATATATATATACATTATTTATTAAGATCCCATTGTCTTACGCACAATTTGTACATGTTTAATCAAGCAGCTGCTTCAGATCTCTTTAATATTTTGTGTATTTTTATCACAGTCTTTTCACACACAGGGCCATGATGTAGTATTATTGTGCAGCTGTGTGGCGCTGTGCACAGGAAATGGCATTTCTCCAGTAAACCGCTGTCTTCCACCAGACTTGCTGGGGCTCCTGGTAGCTTAGCTTAGCTTAAGACAGTACACGCACTAATAACACAAACGACTGGAAGATGGTCCATGTCACCGCTCTCCTGTTAACAGCGGTCACTCATCACCATGTTTTGTCCAACTCTCCATGGTCACAGATGTGGCTTCAGAGGCAAGACTGTGTCCCACATGTAGCAGCTTAGCTTAGCATGGCACAACGAGGTATAAATGCTAAGTGGGTGATTAGTAACATGTGTTCTGACAGTCACAGGTGTGGATGGTCAGCTCCATTGCTCAGGGCCTGGGGAAGACAAAGGGAGAGAGAGTGTACAACACCAAAGCAGCACAACAGTGTGGCACCAAAAATAAAATGCAATGTATCAATATTTTCATAATTCTTTGTTTTGGTCAGCTCATTTGACATTTTATTATGTCCGCCAATGATGAAATAAAATCATTTGCAATTATTTATTACGTCCGCCAAGGATGTAATGAATAAATGCAGTTTATTTATTTATTTGTCTGTCTGTCTGTCTTTTAGCAAGATTATGTCAAACCTACTGCATGGATTTTGACAAAAATTTTCACAACAGATAGATATTAGACCAAGGAAGACTCCATTAAATTTTGGAGGTGATCTGGATCCGGATCTAGATCAATATTGCACTTTATATAGGCTTTGAAGGATTACTTCAAAACTACTTCACTGGATTCTCACCAAATTTGCACCACAGATGCATATTAGCACATGGAAGACTCAACTGAATTTTGGAGGTGACCCGGATCTGGATTGGCGGACATCAGAAATCTCTGATTGCGCTTGTTTACTAGTAATATGCACATTAGCACTTTCAGCGTGGTCTCAAATCATGTTAGGTAATTTGCGTACAAGATTTGTAGCTCTTCTTTGGACCTTTTCAAATACCTCTGTATCTGAAGGCCAAGCTTGCACACAGTACTTACGGTGTCATCTTACATTTGTTTCTTCAAAATAAGCAGTGATTCTCTATCAATAAAAAGAAAAGTTTTATTTGACTACACTGTTATAAATTTCCATTTTAATTTACAGTTGCCTACTGGCACTTGGAGTTGCCAGTAGGCTACTTTTATTTTACAGTGTGCCTACAGTAACAGTGTTTATTACTGTAAAACAATTAGTGTATTGTCCCACTATTAAATAACAGGAAGCAGCTGTGTTTGTCACATTAATTCTGCAAACAAACAAACAAAATTATTCAATGTGTTTTCATCGGGCTTTGTCCAAATGTTGATTTGGCTTTTTGTAACTCCAGCTGTACAAGGAGAATAGGACATAGGCGGCTGTGAACCAGGGATATTCTGTTTCCCTTTAGCTTCTCTCTTGTTTTACTCAAGGTTGCCACAGCAGATCAAAGGTGGATTTACATGTTGATTTGGCACAAGCTTTACATTGGATGGTCTTCTTGATGCAACTCCACAGTACATGGAGAACAGTCAGGGGTGGTCTTGAACTGGAAACAAGCGCATTTATCCTCTTAGCCACCACTCCTGCCCGTGGAATGCAAGACTGTATTGTTCAAAGTAACTAATCTGTTTTTGGGTACTGGTGCAGTTAAACGGCTTTCTTTATTTTCAGGTGAACTCTATTACAGTTTTTTCCTCCCTCAATGCCATCCCAAGCTTATAGTCATTATTTTATTAGCATAGCTGATATGAAGGGGCCGTAACCTAAAGCAGACCCGCCAACCTTGAAAAAAGTCTAAGAGCATCACTTTGTGTGTGTGTGTGTGTGTGTGTGGTGGGGGGGGGGCACGCTCATGTACATGTGGGCACAGCCAAAAGCAGAAAATGTAAGACAAAATAACACTGTATATTTTGAATAGTCAATGTATTTATTGTCAGATATCTATCTGTGTAACCGTGTACCGACAATACTTACAGTAACTCTGGCAAAACCTGACAAAAAATGTTTACTTAACGGCTCAAACGTGCACTCACATTCAGGTCTCACAAAGTGTGGTCGAGTGCTCAGGGTCAGACATGTTTTTGTCTTAGAGCAGAGAAGGCGATGCTTTAACCTACTTTGTCTGCATCACTGCTGTTATCCTGCCGGCGATAGTGGGTTCTGTGTGTCTGTGTGTGTTGTGGGGGTAGATTTTTGTGTTGATACACAATTTCACATGTTATGAATTTTGCATATAGTCTGGCACATTTTGCCATCTCTACTTGACAGCTCGGTCCTCGATGTCTGGAGTCAGGTTGTGTTTCTACACTGTGATTAGAAATTAATTTTAATATTTGAAGACTTTCTTTTCGTGATGAAATGGTTAATCATTTCTGTCCTTATAGTGTTAGTTTCCACCCATCCTGTTTGGCATTCCTAATTTTGTATTTTTGTTGACCCACCAATGAATAATGAGTTGGGCTAGCAATATACAGACTTGGGGTTTAAGCCCCAAGTCATGCTGCCTGTCTGTATGTGTAAGTACATGGCACCTGCTTATGTGGAGCTGTGACAATCAAAGGATGGTGATCAACATTTGACTTAAGCCACACTTTGCCCATTTACTTAAATGTGGTTTGTAAAAGCTGTTAAAAGCTAAAGCAGAACCATGTGTATCCCAAAGAAACTTCTGCAAGCTATCTATTATGGATGATGCCCCCAGTGTTAAGAACTTTACTATGTGCTTGCAAAAGGGTTTTACTGTCTTCTGGCCAGCTATACCGCTATGACCAGAGACTAAACTTCTTTTGTCTGGGAAGAGGAGTTCATTACAGCCAAGCCCACACACTAATGGCTTCTACAGTGGCTTCTGTGATAGTCTATATTTTACAGCAAGCTCATTTATCAGAATTAAACGTTCATGGTTTTGCTGTCTAAAACCATTCATGCTAGCTGTTTATTGCACAGGATGTGGAGTTTCCATCCTAGATGTTAATTAGGCTATAGACAGTTGTGTGATCTTTGCATTGGTGTAAGCATTGTGGATGACAACTATTTCAAGAAAAACAACACATAAATTCTATCAGTGAGGAACTGTGTGTCCTCATTGTTTGTCTTTCGGTTGCCCCCGGGTGTTTGGAGTTGCCACAGTGGATCCAGTAGAGATCCACAGTGGGATTCGGCACAAGTTTTACGCCAGATGCCCTTCTGAGACCAAGCTGAGACCAAGCTTTACTAAATTATGAATAACTTTTTAATGATATGAGATAGAAACATACTTTTTTTTGCTGAAAAGTTAACTCCGCGGACTTTCGAGCCAGCCATCAACTATCTTTGTACTCCTCATAGAGGCTGTGTGATGACGTGTGCAATGTGAGTGTTCAATCGGAATTGGTTCACCGTCACATGGTTTTCCAAAATCCAATAATAGGGCAGATTTACCTCACATGATAAACCAAAGATCATTTTTAGTAGTGATGTGTTACTCGTTGGCCCGTTTGAATAGCCATCTGGCTGCTTGCTCCAATGTGCCCTGCACCATTACACACAGTGATCAGTGAAAGTGAGCAGACAGAGCAGACAGAGGGCCTCTCATACAGTCTCACATGCTCAAACACAGAGTCTGTGAGTTTTTAGAGATGCTCCACTCCTCATTACCTGTGAATGTTATTGAATAAGCCTGTGGCAAGCTCTCTCGCTCTGGCATAAAGCACTGTTTACCATATCAATGGAGCGAGGGGGGAGGAGCCGCTCCTCAGAGTGTAAATGGGCCAAAGTGTCAAACCTGCTTTCAGAGCAGGACAGAACACTCCAAAACACAGTAGAAGTAGAAGTTTGTGATGTGACCTTTGTGCAATAGCATTCAGAAATTGCTCTGAGATGAAGACAAACAAAACACATTTTTGTATATATTGTTCAAAATGTGCATTTGTGTTCATTGTTTGAACCTTTTTGTTGTACAGTCTTTCACACAAGAGCCCAAATTACCTTTATAAAGTGTCAAAACAGTTGTTTATTATAGTTTACTGTTTGTTTTGAATAAATGTGTGTGGAAAATAATTCCGCTTTACTTTTTCCTTTCTTATTTCTGACTGTAAACCTTTATTACACTTATAAAACACAACTATAGCATATATATTCTGAAAGTACAGGTTGTCCTGAAAAAAAGAGACATAAAAAACTTGATTGTGGGATGCAGAGCGAGCTGTTAACAGCAATAATAAAACATTTATGCCAGGCGAGTGAACTGTCCAAAAAATGCCCACAGACCCCAGAGGGTTAAGGATGCCCGACAATCGTGATGACGCTAAAGATAATCTTATCAGATATTCCTGCCATGTGTGATGTGTTAAGAGCGCTCTGATCTGCTCGGAAGGACATCAGGAGCACTCTGATCGCAAATCAGGGATATTCAACATGTTGGATTGTCTTGGCCCGATATCGCAGCATGTGTTGGGTCCTCCAACCACAATCGAGCACGCAGCCTGCTGAATGTGACGTACAGCGGAAAGAAAGCGAGGTGACGGATGCACGGAGTGGAAAATAAAATCAAAACAGCTGTTCTGACCCCCATTTGCTGACGTCCTTTCGAGCAGATCAGAGCGCTCTGAACACACCACGCACGGCAGGAATATCTGATAAGATTATCTTTAGCATCATCACGATTGTCGGGGCATCCTTAAGATTGTCGGAAGGGGAAGATCGGGTCCGATATCGGCCTAGTTACCCTGCCGTGTGAACCAGGCCTTAGATCTATGATTTTTTATCTCCATGTGTGTGGTCTCTCAGGCTTTGGAAACCTACAGATAATTTTAAAATCCTGCCGTGTGAACCAGACATTAGTCATGTTAAAACATTGTCTGCACTCATGGCTCTGAGTGATCTACTCCACATTGACACCTGAGTCGGATGAGTGAAATCCCATTTTCCAAAAATTGCTGAAAGGAAATACATGGCTGTAAATAGGACAGCAGCAGTGGAGCTCTTAATAAACTCAACCCATGTTTTTTTTCAAAACTGGTGATATTAAATTAATATACAGTAAGAACTATTTACAGTGTGTTTCATCCATGCTAAGCAAACTAACATCTTCTAATACCAATGCAGAATTGACAAAATCTGGAAAATTAAAAAAAATTCTCCACCATTTTCCTATGTCTTCAGTTATTGTGTAATATTCTGTCTATTATGTGCATTATGTAATGTGTTGCCGATTAGTTAAGTAGGTTGGTGGCATTATTTCATTACTATTTTGTGCAAACTATGGATTTTTGTTCTTCCCAGTATGGCCGTTCCATTGTCCTTCATGGATTAATGTCCAAAATTAATTTTTCAAAAAGGTTTTCTTAGGACAAAAATCTGTTTTTCGATTGCCTGTGTTCTGTCTGTGGTGGTAGACTGTCCGTCTGATGGCTGACGAGTAGCTATAATCTGCACTATTTTTGTTGGGCTAGTTTTAGTATGCAAGAGCGTGGCTGTGACCCATGTGGCTCTTAAGTGCACAGGGAACAGTGTGGTGAGCAGACATCTCACAAAGGTTCAGTACAGCTTTGCCGACTGCTAATGGCCCTGTGTCTGCTGCAAGCTTACAGCAGACGCACAAGACATTATCATTGAGATGGAAGGAGCAGGAGTAAAATATAAATGAATGGAGCTCCCTGCTGCAGTCACAAAGACTTTCCTCAAAATGTCTCTTTGATGTGTTGATAATTTGTGGTCTTTTTTTTTTTTTTTTTTTTTTTTTTTTTTTTTTTTGAGTTAATTTATTTTTGGCATCTTTGTCATGCTTCCAGCTTTATTGGCTCATATTTTAAGCTTCAGGCAAACCATGATCTGATTTTGTTCTGAAGATTGTGTAATCCCTCTTGAGTGAATGAGTAATTAGGTTCCTGTGGGTCGCATTGATCATCAATTTTAATTGTCATATTAAAGAAAGCAAGAACGAAAAGTCCATTCAGCATCAGTTGTCAAAGGAAAAACCAAGCATGAAGTCAAAAGAATTGTCTGTAAACCTCTGAGACAGGATTGTCCTGAGGCACAAATCTGGGGAAGGGTACAGAAACATTTCTGCTGCTTCTAAAGGTCCCAATGAGCAAGGTGGACTCGATCATCTGTAAATGGAAGAAATTCAGATCCACCAAGACTCTTCCTAGAGCTGGCCGCTCGTCTAAATGGAGCGATCAGGGGAGAAGGGCCTTAGTCAGGGAGGTGACCAAGAACCTGATGGTCACTCTGTCACAGCTCCAGCATTCCTCTGTGGAGAGAGGAGAACCTTACAGAAGGTCAACCATCTTTGCAGCAATCCACCAATCAGGCCTGCATGGTAGAGTGGCCAGAGGGAAGCCACTCCTTAGTTAAAGGCACATGGCAGCCCATCTGGAGTTTGCCAAAAGGCACCTAAAGGACTCTCAGACCATGAGAAAAAAAATTCTCTGGTCTTATGAGACAAAGCTTGAACTCTTTGGTGTGAATGCCAGGCATCATGTTTGGAGGAATCCAGGCACCATCCCTACAGTGAAGCATGGTGGTGGCAGCTTCATGCTGTGGGGATTTTTTTCAGTGGCAGGAACTGGGATACTATTCAGGATTGAGGGAAAGATGAATGCAGCAATGTACAGAGACATCCTAGATGAAAACCTGCTCCAGAGCGCCCATGACCTCAGACTGGGGCAATGATTCTGTTGGGAAAGTGTAATGACACAGACCCACAACAGGGGGCGTAAATGAACGGACAATGGATTGAGCCAAAAGATAACAGTTTTACTGTTGTGAATGTGCACAACGAAATACAGACAATCACAGAATTTGAAACAGTCAATGTACAAAGTTGACATGTGGGCAGGCTCGAGGATAGAAGACGTCTGTCCAGAGAAGCGCCGGGTCCCACACGATTTCCACTGCCAACGGGTCTGAAACACACCGGAGCCGCCAAGTCCTGAGTCCCCAGGTGGCCACCGTCTCCAGCTGTCAGACTTGGTACTGCTGGCAGGAAGCAGAAACAGTTAGGCGTGGGTGTGTGCACACCCAGTAACACAGTCAGCAACAGTTCCTTTATGGTGGGCAAAACACCTCCACCTCCGGAACAGGAACACAGTCAAAGCAGAGCCTGAATCAACTACTTATCACAGCTTGTAGTGAGGAGTGAAGACCGTCACTCTTCCGTCACCCACAAACCCAGCCTCCAGCTGAAGTAGGGAAACAGGTACGCCTGCAAACAGTTCAGAAGCAATTACGTGCGTTCGGCACAACAACGGCTGAGAGAATTAACTTGTAGGTAGAAGATATCTTGGCAGCGAGGTGGAGATGCTGCCCGGCTTATATGGTGGTGGTGGTTGATGAGTGACAGCTGGCATTGACGATGAGTGACAGCTGCCACTCCCAGTTGCTCCTGTGGGGCGGATGCGCCCTCTCGTGCCCGAAGCCCGCACTTCAGGCAGGGCGCCCTCTGGTGGTGGGCCAGCAGTACCTCCTCTTCAGCGGCCTACACAACAGGACCCCCCCCTCAAAGGGCGCCTCCTGGTGCCCGACCAGGCTTGTCGGGGTGTCGGGTGTAGAAGTCGGCCAGGAGGGCCGGGTCCAGGATGAAGCTCCTCTTCACCCAGGAGCATTCTTCAGGTCCATACCCCTCCCAGTCCACTAAGTACTGGAACCCCCGGCTCCTCCGACGGACGTCCAGGAGTCGCCGTACTGTCCATGCTGGCTCCCCGTCGATGATCCGGGCAGGAGGCGGTGCCGGTCCGGGAGCACAGAGGGGTGAGGTGTGGTGTGGTTTGATCCTGGAGACGTGGAATACCGGGTGGATCCTCAGTGAAGCTGGGAGTTGGAGCTTCACTGTGGCTGGACTGAGGACCTTGAGGATTTTAAACGGGCCGATGAATCTGTCCTTCAGCTTAGGGGAGTCCACTTGCAGGGGTATGTCCTTGGTTGACAACCACACCTCCTGCTCGGGCTGGTATGCAGGGGCCGGGGAACGCCGGCGGTCTGCATGGGCCTTGGCCCTCATCCGGGCCTTGTCCAGGGCAGAATGGGCGGTGCGCCACACCCGATGGCATCTTCGTAGGTGGGCCTGGACCGAGGGCACACCAACCTCTCCCTGCACCATGGGAAACAGTGGGGGCTGGTACCCCAGACACACCTCAAATGGGGAGAGGCCGGTCAGATGGTCACTCCAGGCCGCCGGGTGCCCGGATGTTACACAGCGGAGGGCCTGCTCGAGCTCCTGATTAGCCCGCTTTGCCTGTCCATTTGTCTGTGGGTGGTACCCGGACGAGAGGCTCACGGTGGCCCCCAGTTCTCTGCAGAAACTCCTCCAGACTTGAGAAGAGAACTGAGGACCACGATCCGAGACAATGTCAGTTGGTATCCCATGCAGATGTACGACGTGGTGGACCAGGAGGTCTGCTGTCTCCTGGGCCGTTGGGAGCCTTGGGAGGGCCACGAAGTGGGCCGCCTTGAAGAATCGGTCCACTATCGTGAGGATGGTCGACATGCCCTGGGACAGCGGGAGGCTCGTGACAAAGTCCAGGCTGATGTGTGACCGGGGGCGATGAGGCACCGGCAGCGGTTGAAGGAGACCTTGAGTCTTTGAGTGATCCGCTTTGCCCCTGGCGCAGGTGGTACAGGCCTGGACGGACTCCCGGACGTCGGCTTCCATGGACGCCCACCAGAAGCGCTGCCAGACCACTGCCATGGTTCTTTGCACCTCGGGGTGACAGGAGAGCTTGGAACCGTGACAGAAGTCCAGGACTGCAGCTCTGGCTTCTGGTGGGACGTAGAGTCGGTTCTTTGGGCCGGTCCCTGGGTCCGGGCTCCGTGCCAGGGCCTCCCGGATGGTCTTCTCCATGTCCCAGGTGAGGGTGGCCACGATAGTGGACTCGGATATGATGGATTCCGGTGGATCCGACAGCTCGGTTTTGACTTCCTCTTTGTGTACCCGGGACAAGGCTTCAGATCTTTTGTTGTTGGTCCCGGGGTGGTAGGTGATCTGGAATTCAAAACGCCCGAAGAACAGTGACCAGCGGGCTTGCCTGGGGTTCAGACACTTGGCGGTCCGGATGTACTCCAGGTTCCGATGGTCCATGAAAACCGAAAATGGTACCGCGGCTCCCTCCAACAGATGTCACCAATCCTCAAGAGCCTCTTTCACCGCAAGGAGTTCCCGATTGCGCACGTCGTAGTTCCGCTCTGCCAGGGTCAACCTGTGTGAAAAATAGGCACAGGGGTGGAGAACCTTGTCGGACTCCCTGCTCTGGGAGAGCACGGCTCCTATCCCTGAGTCAGAGGCATCTACTTCAACCATGAACTGGCGGCTGTTGCAGTTTCCTATGGCTTGTCGGTTGGGGCCAGTCTCTCACCGCCGCAACCTTGGCAGGATCAGGGGCGACGGAGTTGGAGGAGATGATCAACCCCAGGAAGGACAAAGAGGCGCGGTGGAACTCACACTTCTCGTCCTTCACAGATAGTCGGTTCTCCAACAACTGCTGCAGGACCTGACGTACATGCTGGACATGGGTCTCAGGATCCGGGGAAAAGATGAGTATATCGTCCAGATATACGAAGACGAATCGGTGCAGGAAGTCCCGCAAGACATCATTAACCAAAGCTTGGAACGTCGCGGGGGAGTTAGTGAGGCCGAACGGCATGACCAGGTACTCAAAGTGACCTAATGGGGTGTTAAATGCCGTCTTCCATTCGTCTCCCTTCCGGATCTGAACCAGGTGATACGCATTCCTCAGATCCAGTTTAGTGAAAATTTTGGCTCCATGCAGGGGCATGAACACTGAATCTAACAGGGGCAACGGGTATCGATTGCGAACCGTAATCTCGTTCAGACCTCTGTAATTAATGCATGGACGGAGCCCGCCGTCTTTCTTGCCCACAAAAAAGAAACCAGCACCCATCGGGGAGGTGGAGTTCCGGATCAACCCGGCAGCTAACGAGTCCCGGATGTAGGTCTGCTGGATGGGTACTCAACGCCCGGGATCAGATCAATGGCGCAATCGTACGGCCGGTTGGGGGGAAGAGTGAGTGCCAGATCTTTGCTGAAGACATCAGCAAGATCGTGGTACTCCTCAGGCACCGCCGTCAGATTGGGGGGAACTTTAACCTCCTCGTTAGCAGTCAAACCGGGGGGAACCGAGGATCCTAAACACTCCCAGTGGCAGGTTTCGCTCCACTGAGCCACAACCCCAGACGGCCAGTCAATCCGGGGATTGTGTTTTATCATCCACGGGAAGCCCAAAATTACGCTGGAGGTAGAAGGAGTTACAAAGAACTCAATCTCCTCCCAATGATTCCCAGACACAACCAGAGTTACTGGCTGTGTCTTGTGTGTGATTAAGGGGAGAAGGGTGCCATCTAGTGCTCGCATCTTCAATGGTGAAGGGAGCGTCACCAGGGGGAGCCCTACTTCCCTAACCCATCTGCTGTCCAGCAGATTCCCTTCTGACCCCGTGTCCACCAGTGCTGGGGCTTGAAGGGTTAAATCCCCACTCAGGATTGTAACTGGGAGACGTGTGGATATGCGTGTGTGTCTCACGTGAATTTCTTGGACCACCCTTAGCAGCTCAAGCAAAGCCGCCCAGACCTTCTGATCCACACACACCTCCCCCAGCTCCTCCGGGGGAACCACGAGGCATTCCCGAGCCAGCTGAGAGACGTAGTCCCTCCAGCGTGTCATCGGGCCTCCTCCCAATGGGATGTGCCCGGAACACCTCTCCAGCGAGGCGTCCCGCGGGCATCTGGTAAAGATTCCCGAGCCACCCCGGCTGGCTCCTTTTGACTTGGAGGAGCAGCGGCTTGACTCCGAGGTCCTCTCGAGTGACCGAGCTCCTCACCCTATCTCTAAGGGAGCGCCCAGCCACCCTGCGGAGGAAACTCATCTCGGCCACTTGTACTCACGATCTTGTTCTTTCGGTCATGAGCCAAATCTCATGACCATAGGTGAGGGTCGGAACGTAGATTGATCGGTAAATCGAGAGCTTTGCTCCCTTACTCAGCTCTCTCTTCACCACGATGGTCCGATACAACGACCGCATCACTCGAGACGCTGCACCGATCTGCCTGTCGATCTCACGCTCCATCCGTCCCTCGCTCGTGAACAAGGCCCCGAGATACTTATACTCTTCCACTTGAGGCAAGGACACTCCACCGACCTGAGGAGGGCAAGGCACCTTTTTCCGGTTGAGAACCATCGCCTCGGATTTGGAGGTGCTGATTTTCATCCCGGACGCTTCACACTCGGCTGCAAACCGCCCCAGTGCACACTGAAGGTCCTGATTTGATGAAGCCAACAGAACCACATCATCCGCAAACAGCAGAGATGAGATTCTGTGGTTCCCAAACCGGACCCCTCTACACCCTGTCTGCGCCTAGAAATTCTATCCATAAAGATAATGAACAGAACCGGTGACAAAGGGCAGCCCTGGTGAAGGCCAACATGCACTGCATCAGGTTTGACTTAGTACCGGCAATGCGACCCAAGCTCCTGCTGCAGCCGAACAGGGACCGGATAACCCTTAGCAAAGGACCCCGGTCCCTGTACTCCCGGAGCACCCCCCACAGGGTGCCCCGAGGGACACGGACAAATGCCTTCTCCAGATCCACAAAGCACATGTGGACTGGTTGGGCAAACTTCCATGAACCCTCGAGCACCCAATGGAGTGTGTAGAGCTGGTCCAGTGTGCTGCGACCAGGATGAAAACCACACTGCTCCTCCTGAATCTGAGGTTCGACTTTTGGTTGAATTCTCCTCTCCAGTACTCTGGAATAGACCTTACTGGGGAGGCCGAGGAGTGTGATCCCCCTATAGTTGGAACACTCCTTCCGTTCCCCCTTCTAAAACAGACGGACCACCACCCAGGTCTGCCAATCCAGAGGCACTGTCCCCGACCGCCACGCAATGTTGCAGAGGCATGTCAACTAAGACAGTCCCACAACATCCACAGACGTAAGGTACTGAGGATGGCTTTCATCCACCCCAGGAGTCTTGCCACCGAGGAGCTTTCTGACCACCTCGGTGACTTCGGTCTGGGTAATGGATGAGTCCGCCTCTGAGTCCCCAGTCTCTGCTTCCTCTTCAGAAGACGTGATGATGGGATTGAGGAGATCCTCGAAGTATTCCTTCCACCGCCCAACAACATCCCCAGTCAGGGTCAACAGCTCCGAGCTGCTTCTGCCTCCTGAGGCGTCGAACAGTTTGCCAGAATTTCTTAGAGGCTGACCAATAGTCCTCCTCCAGGGCCTCCCCGAACTCCTCCCAGACTCGAGTTTTTGCCTCTGTGACCTCACAGGCTGCAGCACGCTTGTCCTGCCAGTACCTGTCTGGGGTCCCACTTACCAACAAAGACAAATAGGACTCCTTCTTCAGCTTGACGTTATCCCTTACTTCCGGCGCCCACCACCGGGTTCAGGGATTGCCACTGCGACAGGCACCAGAGACCTTGTGACCACAGCTACGAGCGGCCGCATCGACAATGGAGGTGGAGAACATGGTCCACTTGGACTCCATGTCTCCGACCTCCCCCAGGATCTGGGAGAAGCTCTCCCAGACATGGGAGTTGAAGACCTCGCTGACACAGGGTTCCGCCCTTGCCGAGTCTGACCGGCTTCCTCCCCTCTCAGCGGATCCAACTCACCACCAGGTGGTGATCGGTTGACAACTCAGCCCCTCTCTTCACCTGAGTGTCCGAGACACATGGCCGAAGCTCAGATGATACGACGACAAAGTCAATCATTGACCTCCGGCTCAGGGTGTCAGGGTGCACTTATGGACTTCCTTGTGCTTGAACATGGTGTTCGTGATGGACAAACTGTGACTACCACCGAAGTCCAACAACTGAACACCACTCGGGTTCAGATCAGGGAGGCCGTGCTTCCCTATCACCCCCCTCCAGGCCTCACTGTCGCTGCCCACATGGGCATTGAAGTCCCCCAGGAGGACCGTGGAGTCCCCAGTCGGACCACTATCTAGTACCCCTCCCAGGGACTCAAAGAAGGTCAGGTACTCTGCACTGCCACTTGGCCCGTAGGCCGAGACAACAGTGAGAGACCTGTTCTCGACCCGAAGGCGTAGCGACGTGACCCTCTTGTTCACCGGAGTGAACTCCAACACATGGCAACTGAGCTGGGGAGCAATAAGCAATGCTACCCCAGCTCTCCGCCTCTCCCCGTGGGGAACGCCAGAAAAGTGGAGCCTCCAGCCCCTCTCCAGGAGTTGGGTACCAGAGCCCAAGCTGTGCGTGGAGGTGAGCCCAACTATCTCTAGTCGGTATCTTCCAACCTTCCGCACAAGCTCAAGCTCCTTCCCCCCCAGCGAGGTGACATTCCAAGTCTCAACAGCCAGGGGCTGTGAGCGCGGACCGAGCCGCCGGGCCACCCACCCTTGACTGCCACCTCGAAGCACCCGACTCCCATGGCCCCCTCTGCAGATGGTGAACCCACAGGAGGGCAGGCCCACATCGCTCTTTCGGGCTGAGCCCGGCTGGGCCCTGTGGGCTAAGACCCGACCACCAGGCGCTCGCGCGCGAGCCCCAACCCCAGGCCTGACTCCAGGGTGGGGTCCCAGCTCCGCCATACCCTGGCGACGTCTCAGTCCTTGATTTTGTACTGGTCATGGGAGCTTCTGAACTGCCCTTAGTCTGACCCGTCACCTGGGACCTGTTTGCCTTGGGAGACCCTACTAGGGGCACAAAGCCCCCGACAACATAGCTCCTAGGATCATCCGGGTACACAAACTCCCCCACCACAATAAGGTGGCAGTTCGAGGGGGAGAAAAACCGTGTTTCACATCGTCATTATGGGGTATTGTGTGTAGAATTGAGAGAAAAAAAAAACTGAAGTTCATCCATTTTGGAATAAGGCTGTAACAAAATGTGGGAAAAAAAATGAAGCGCTTTGCATACTTCCCAATGCACTGTATGTCCTGCTCCGTTTCACCCTGCAGTAAAAGTGGTACCTGGCTGGTGACATTTAGGAAGTATGGCAGCCAACGATGTGTCTATCTAGCATATCCATGAAGCTCATTAAAGGGTATATAGACTTACGTTACCTGCTTCTGTCAAGGTCATCAACATGACCTTCTCTCCTTTGTTCTTATCTGCTTTTTTGTACATCCTCCTCCAAGTTGAGTGGATGTTTGCATTTGATGTTTTTGCAACAGTTGCAGTTTGGATCTCATGTTGTCAAAGTGTATGGAATTTCCCTGCAGGTTTAGAGCAGCGCTGCCTTAAGAGGAAAAAATTCTTTCATTGACAGCAGTTGACAGAAGAAGTTATTGACGGCAAAATGTCTTTTTCTTGTACATAACATGAAAAATGGCAGGTGTTCCAGCTTTCCTGCTTCTGAAGAAGTTTGGGGGTGTTTGACGCTTTGAATAAATATTAGTGCTGTCAGGTGAATAAAAAATTTGAATACTAGGTTTGTGATTAATTAATTTAAATTAATGGCATGTATGTTTTTTTTTTATGATTATACTGTATCACCCCTTAAATTACAAAACACATGGACAGGAACACAAAAACAAAGGAGAAAAGAAATGAACTCTTACAAATAATTACAGAAATAATGTGTAATATACTGAGCAGTCTTTGAACATAGGGTCATTGTGAATATACTGAGCATTATTTGTTGCTGCACATTAAAATGTATTTTGAAATTTTTTTTAATCACTTCATTTAAGGTGGAATGTTGTGAGGGTGCAATTTTCACTTTACATATCAGGGTTTTTCATGATCCTACCTAGAATTCTGAACGATGGAGAAATTGCGTGTGTGTGTGCGCACGTGTGTGGGAGGGGGGTGCTTTGAAAATCTGGGATAAAATTAGAAGATCTGTGGGAGCGATGGTTATTTCTATTACATATGTCACGGAGGTGTTAAACAAGCTGTGTCACTCATAAAATCTGCTTAAGTCAGGAGCATATCTGTGAAAACACTCAGAATTATGGGACGTTGGATATTGAACATTAAATATCACATGAAAATGTAAAAACAGATAAAAACTGATTTGGCGGAGTTTGACCCCTTTCATAATTATTTTTAAAACATTTATCTAATCATTTTTTCTTCAACAAATGACAAAACACAAACATATTTTGAAATGTACAAGCATAATTAAATTGAAATCAATTATGTTTTACAGCCCAAACATTTGTCCATATCCAGTCCCAATATAATCACCATAGGCCAAACGAAATAATAAATAAAATAAAAATAGTAATTAAAAAAAAATAAATGCACACAACAGACCCATGTCAATCAGGTCCAAAAGTTTTCAACAATTCCAGATAAGTGATACAAGGTTGCCACAGTTTTGGAATCCCATTAACCCTCCCTGTGAGTGTAAACTTTATTTTTTTCAAGTTTTAAAAAAGCTTTCAATCATAAAGAAATGGATGGGGGACATGGAGCTTTCCAGGACATTAATACTCTGCATCGTGCTAGCAATGAGGTAAAGGCAATTATATCCACTTGCGAGTTAGTAAGGGGCACAGTGGGGACTCCGGGAACTCCAAAAATAGTGATCAGCCAAAAAGGCTCCAGCCTGATTCCAAGAATGAGAGAGATAACATGAAAATATGAAATCCAATATGGTTGACATTTGGGGCAAAAAAAAAAACACGCACACACACATATATGACTTAAACCACAGGGAGAGGAGTTACATCTATCACACAGATCAGAAAGGGGAACGTCTTGCACAAGATGATGACGTACAAATTCTGTCTACAGCCTTATCTCAGAAACCTTCCACGAACTCCAGGCCCAACTCTTGTTCCCAATTACAGATAGTTTTATTGATTGGATGATTGTCCACTGAAAGAACAACATTATATATCCACTATATAAGAGCTTTGTTTTGGGGCATAAGGGCAAAGAGGTCCTCCCAAGGATATTCATGGGGCTGTGTCGGGAACTCAGGAGAAGTAGTAGATGGACAATGTCCAAAAAAAAAAAAAAAAAAACACACACACACAACACAAAATAAATAAGATGCAGGCAGGCCATATGAGGAAGGCATGTCAGTAAAATTCAGAAAGGTATTATCCTTAAAATGATCTCGGAAACATTTAACGCCCTTCTTACCCCATAACTGAAATGCAGCATCTAAGAAGGAAGGAGGAAAGAGGTAATTATTACGTAAAGGACCAAGAGCAGACGCAGTAACACATTTGACGTGAAGTCAAAATTTATACCATATTTTAAGAGAAACAAGTACAAGAAGATTTTTTGTGTACCCAGACAGGGACACAAGGAGAGATGAAAATAAGGCTGGGAGAGAAGTAGATAGACAGGACTGAGCTTCTAACTAACACCAAGTTGTATGAGGATCTTTTAACCAGTAAATGTATTTTTGAATGTTAGCTGCCCAGTAATAAAACATCAAATTAGGTAAATCATTTGATCAATAGATTTTAAAAAAGGGTTCTGGGTAAGAACAGAGGAATACACTGAAAAATGTATAAAAACTTAGGTAAAACAGTCAGTTTCAATGTATTAATCCTACCTAAAAGAGAGACTGTTAAATTAACCATCTTTGAAAAGCTACCCTTATATTGGACAGTAAAAGAGTACACAGAGCCTGAGGTGAACCAGTTACATTCACTTCCAAGTCAGTTGGAAGGGAAGATTAGTTTGTCTCAGACACTGTATAGCTACATTTATAGGCAAGCATTCACTTTTTGTATGTTAAGCCTGGATCCAGAAAAAGAGCCAAAGGTTTGGAGTACTGGCACAACAGATGTTAAATGACTAGTTGGATTTGTGTTGCATACAGAGCAACCCTATGTTCTGTACTCATAAGTCACACCCTGGAACAAGGAAGAGGTTCTGAGACTTACCGATAGTGATGCTATTGCTAAAGGAAAAAGTAAGGAGGAGAGGGGACAACCTTGACGTGTACCATGTGACAGAGTAAAATACTCACATTTGACATCATTAGTACAGACAGGAGCTAGGGGGAAGTATAAAAGAGATGAATCCAAGAAATAAATCTATTGCCAAAACTACCTTTCTTCAGGACTGAGAAAAAAGTACTCCCATTCCACTCTAGCAAATGCTTTTTCACTATCCAATGAAATTACCACTTCAGGGAGATTACTATTATGTTTGGAGCATAGTATATTGAAAATGTTACATATATTAAAAAAGGGATGCTTTTCTTTGATAAAACTAGTCTGTTCGTTTGATATAACAGAAGGGAGTTTGGCCAAAATTTTTCACATCTGCATTTAGAAGGGTAATTGAGCTATAAGGAGCACAGGAAGTTGAATCTTTTTCTTTCTTGTGCTATGGATTGTTTTAGCATCAGTATTTTGAAATACCCCCTTAAAAAGATGGTATTGTGAACAAGAAAATGCAAATCAATGACCAAATGATCTAGTCTAACCGCCCTGAAGTCGAAACACTCAAATCATGCATTTTTCACTCTAGAATGTTGCCTGACAATGACAAAGAGCCTGTAAACCAATAAAGAAAGCTATTTAGTAGCATTTTCTTTTATCACACACAAAAATATTACAGTTCAATTCAAATCACTTTATTTATCCCCAAGGGGCAATTTTAAAAAGGCATGACAGTAGCTTGAAGGACTTAACACTCAGAAGGCCAAGGTCTGGTCAAATGACCAGTCTACCTCTAAAGTCCACGGATAGTCAAATGACTCCAAGATCCCCTGTGGAGAGCTACTTCTGTTATGTAAACAAGGAAGTCTCAGAACACCTCAGGGGAGGGGCTGACTTGGCTAGCCACATTCTTGTGTTTGCATATTTGCTGTCTGTGTGCCTGCTTAGCTGAAAGGGCTGCTGATTTGTGCTTAGGTGGATAAATAACTTTACCCTGGGGGAGAGATGAAATGTTGTTTTCTGGATTTTATTGAAATGTACCAAAAAACACACAGGAAACCAAAATATATACAATAGGTACAGGTTACAGTCACTCACAATGACTAACAGTCCCCACACTGTTATTATGTCATTATGTCCACATGATGACAGCAAGCAGACACACATGCGTCACAGTGGGCAGTTGTTAGTCCATGTCTATCCAAACACAGTACATGTTGTCCAGCTGGGACATTCAGAACGACAGATCTTTCAGCCGCTGTGGTGCACAAACAGTTGTAGCAATAGGTGTACTAGGCAGCTGTAATTTTACACGTTTTGCACACAACTCCTGCTTCATACGCAGCCCTTTCAGCTAAGCAGGCAAGTGACTCCAAGATCCCCTGTGGAGAGCTACTTCTGTTATGTAAACAAGGAAGTCTCAGAACACACAGACAGCAAATATGCAAACACAAGAATGTGGCTAGCCAAGTCAGCTAGCCAGGGTCATTTGACTCTCCATGGGCTTTATGCAAACACAAGAATGTGGCTAGCCAAGTCAGCTAGCCAGGGTCATTTGACTCTCCGTGGGCTTTACAGGTAGAAGAGAAAAGCTTGGACCTCCGTGTAAAGTAGCATACATAGTATAGGATTTACATGCAACCAAATTCAACAGCCAAAAGTTATAAATGTTGGATTCTAAAGTGCTTTTAAATTGTGTTTCATGCATCAGTTTCAAGCCATAAAGGGGTTAATGTTCAGAGTTTAGGAGCTGGACAGCCCGAGGGATGAAGGT
Source organism: Thalassophryne amazonica (assembly GCF_902500255.1). Lineage (NCBI taxonomy): Eukaryota > Metazoa > Chordata > Actinopteri > Batrachoidiformes > Batrachoididae > Thalassophryne > Thalassophryne amazonica. The sequence goes on from NC_047116.1 coordinate 53,897,710, forward strand.
TGTCTTCCTCCTTTTGGTTCGACAGCCTGGACAACGAAATCTGCGTCCCGAAGGGGGCCACTCAAACTCCGAAAAAAAAGCACGAGTGGATTCATGTAATATCTTGTGAGCAGTTTTAACAGTCAGTTGATCACATAATGAGGTGAAAGACTGAACAGGTTGCCCAGTGATTTTAGAGCAAACTTTGGCCACCTACAGGAACATTGTAGGTATTGTGAGGTGTGAATAGTGTGAGCATTTATGTCCAGAATGGTCCCTTGCTGAACATGTCGGCCATAGTCCATGGAAACAGAAGCCCCTCAGCCCACAGCTAGTATTGGTCAGCCAGAATTGTATCCATGGCTTGACTAAAGTCATCCAAAGTGAACTCTGCATTTGAGGTAATGTTGAGGTAGAGCTTCAGATTCACTGCATGCGTGTTCATGGGGAGCTTCTTGTAGTCCTTCATGAGGCAAAACAGGGTAACTCGATTTCGGCAGGGAAAGCGAGGTATCTTGAGCATAGCGAACCTCCAGGTAGAGACGTCCTACTTTGGTGTGTTCATCTATGTCAGTGGCCGCTACATATTCTTCAACTGCAGTAGTATCCCACTTGGAAACTCAGCCTTCTCTATGTAGTCTACAACACAAAGTGTCTTTTTGTCCTGTGATCTTGTAAATAATTTATTAGCAGCTGCTTTTCACCTGCAACAAGCATACAAATGGCTAACATGTGAAATATAGCAATGATAAACCATTATTTTTCACTATTTATGCCCTTTATTAAATTCTGTCACTTTTGCTGAAAATGAAAATTGGTCTGTAGTGACATATAGCACACAATAGCTTTCATATTGAATTGTCTCCTGTGCTGAAAATATCTGCAAAAGACTTATATCTTAGAAAAATCAGAAGGGACTCCATCAGGGCCAGGGTATTTGCCTGACTGTAGCAATTTAATCAAGGATAAAATCTCTTCCAGATTCAGCGGAGCATCAACTTCTTATGCTTTTAAAGTATCAACTACAGTGATTTGTTGGTCATCAAGGAATTGCTGCATATTTTTAGAGTTCTTAGGAAACTCTGATATGTCAAGAGTGGCATAAAAATATTTAAACAGAATTAATTTCAGTTGGGTCATGTGTCAAAGTACCTGATGTATTTTTTATTTGGCATGTGACGAGTTGGTGGGTCAATAACGGATTAGCTTTATCAACATATTCAGAATAGTTACCCTGACACTGTAGTGACATCTGCTCAGCTTTCCTCATTGAGATAACATCAAATTCAAGATGCAAATTAAGACATTGTTTATAAACATGTGGGGAAAGTTTCTGGGCATACTGACGGTCAAGTTTTAAAATTCCTGTACTGAGTTCTTTTTGTCTAGCTCTCCTGGACCTGGACAGGTGAGATGAAGAAGAAATAATATGGCCTCTAAGATAAGCCTTTAGAGTTTCCCATAATAAAGTATTCAAGATGGCATCAAATTTATTAGTAATTAAAACATTAGCGACAGAAGATGCAATATACTCACAGACATCAGTGACTAGCAAGGCCTTTTACCTCCAAAGAGGTTGAGATGTATGGTGAAAGGACAAGGCAGTATCAAGAGCCAAAGGAGCATGATCTGAGATGAAAACTGGAAGATATTCAGAATTATGTCATTTTGAAATTAAAGAGCCATTAATCAAAATATAATCTCTACGAGAATGTGTGATGGACATGTGAGAATAAAGAATATTTGTAGATTATGAAATCTCCAAGGTTCAATGTATCCGTTATGGGTCATAACGTCTGAAAAAGATTTTAACATTGCAGAAGGGGTTTTATGTTGGAGGCAGATCTATTGAGTACAGGATCAATAATGCACTTTAGATCACCATCAAAAATCAGAAGATGTGTATTTAAATCAGGATCATCAAAAAGTATTATACAAATTTGGAGCGCAGACATTCACCAGAACAGGTGGATTGTGCAGGATAGTCCCTACAATAATTAAAAGTCTTCTAATTGTTTCTGTGATCATGTTAGTGAGAAATGTATTTTCTTACCAATTAAAATTGCAACCCGTCTTGTGCTGGAGTCCAAATTTGTGTGATAGATGTGGCCTATCCATGGCTTTTTAAGTTATCTTTAATACACAAATGAGTTTCCTGGAGAAAAATCACATCTGTTTTAAGCTATTTCAAATAGGTCCCCAGACCTCTTTACAGTCAACCATATGTGCAATTTTCCAACAGTATTAGTGTATGGTTATGATCCCATATTAACAAAAAAGGGCAATACAAACATTGGGCCACCTTAAGCATCAAGGGTGTGAAAGAGACAAAACACAATAAACCAAATATAAATAGTAAGTCCCTTCGGCTGCTCCCTTGTTTGCACTCGGGGTCGCCACAGCAAATCCAAGGTGGATCTGCATGTTGAATTGGCACAGGTTTTACGCCGGATGCCCTTCCTGACGCAACTCCACATTACAAGGAGAAATGTGACAGGGGTGGGATTTGAACCCAAAGCCTTCTGAACTGAAACCAATCGCATTAACCACTTGGACACCACCCCTAAAAATCAAATATAAATAATTCTAAGAATAAACAAAATGCAAAAAAGCAAACAAATAACAAACACACATATGGGCCACAACACCCCCACCGCTTTTGGTCCCCTTCCCCAAATGAAGACTGCAGCCTAAACCAAACATTTGAATTCCTACCGCAGGGTCCCACGACACTATCGTCATGACTCTTAAAAAATACCCCCCCCCCCCCCCCCCCCCCACAAAAAAGATGATTAAGGTCTCAATAAAAAGAACAAAATTCTTTAAAATCAATATTAAGCCAGTGACACATGGAAGTAAGCACGGAAAATATAAGAAGAAGCTTTATGGTCATTGTACAAAAATACAATAGTACTCCATTTGGCAGCATGTCTTTTAGCAGCTACAATGTCACTTGCAAATAATTTTTAAGATAACATAAGTAATAAATATTAAGTGTAGTTAAATGTTATATATATTTATAGTCTGCATTAAACTAGTGCAAAGAACAGTTGTGGGCAATTATCCATTTATTGGATGGTGAGGTAGTAGTAAGGGTGTGTGTTTGTGTGAGTGGGGGGGGGGGGGGTCATGGTTCCTGCAGCATTCTCTTCACCACCATGGGACAAAAAAAAAAAAAAAAAAATCATTGTTAAATCAAGGTATTTTTTTATTATGAATATATTTGTTATTAAATAATAAACAAAAAATAATACAACCTAAACAGCAAGTGTGATCACAATATACAAAAAGTTATATATACTTACACACCTTTTGCACAAACCTACAGTAGTTGTAGTGGGTGGTATTGTCCATGCCGGTGAAAGCAAACAGACAGGCATTATGCAGGCCAACTCAGTACAAATTGGGGTCCTCTTATGGCTGAGCTAGTCATCTCCCCCCCCCCCCCCCCCCCCGCACCACTCTTCAACAACTACAGGAACATTTTTGGCAGATCATTGTGGTCGATCAACAAAGTTAACACTGAATGATATGGGGGTGGTTGGGACCAAAATAAAAGACAAGGTATTAATTATGAGAAGGCACTGAACACAAAACAAAGTGTCTCATCCCAGTCTGACCAATGAAGAGGCAGAAACAGCAACGGCCATGATCAGTCCTCTTTACCTGTAATGATTACCTGATACGGTTACTGAAATGAAAAGAAGAAAAACACCTGTAGTCTTTGCACAGATCCTGCACAAACTTGTCTGTGTCTGATGCAGATTACAGCCACTTATTCTACCATGTTAGCAAAAGTTATACACAGTTTGGACGGGTACAAAAGCACAGGCCTCAGTCCCCACTTCTACAGTTCTGTCATGGCACTCTTGAACTCTGTACAGTGGTCGAGGTTTTTCTCCGGGATCCGGTTTAGAAGCTAAGCTCTGGTGCGCCATATCCAGTTCTGGAGGTGAAGCGAGCACCTCCATTCCAAAAACATTGACAAGGAGTTGGTAGAGAACACAGAACTGAACATTTAACCCAAAAATTCTGGGATCTGCTGCATCCCCCCAAGGTCTGCCATCTTGGACTTTAACCACTCATTGCCTTTTCGAAGTGCAGAGTGTTTGGCCTTGAGCTAATCCAAATGCTGATCAAAATCAGTGTGCTCAGATTCAAGAATGCATAAGCCATGGTCACGCACTGCAGATTGGACACTGTCCAGCTTGGACAACAAACTTTCAAAAGAAGGCTTAAAGTCCGCAGACAGCGTGGCTCTGTGGTCTTTCAGCAGAAGACTAATCTCTGCCATAGTTTTAGGTGCAGCAAGTATCAAAGTTTCTGTCTCATTCTGACTTACTTTTAGACTTGACATTTTGCAGGTAATCAGGTGAATATGAAAAATAAAGCTGGAATTCCAAGCAAAGTGCGAGGTTTTTGCAAGGCAAAAAATGAATTGTGCAGCAGAGTGAGCCGAATACACGTCTAACTCTCTAAATGCCATGACGGAATTCCCCTGTAAGAATTATCTTATTGGATCCAAGACCCTTTCATTTTTAAATCTGTCCATTGAACATTAAAACCTGGCTGAAAAACATCATGACTCAAACACAGCAGACTGTTTTAAACATCTATCACCGATAGCATGTGTCATGTTGACGTGTCACGTTATGGGTGAGTCTTTTGAATTAGTGAGCAATAATCAGGTGAGGCTGTGGCCTGCAGCTTTTCTGCATTTGTTTCCTCAAACACTGCACTGATGAATCTGATGTGCACCCTGTTGACAAATTGATAAAAACTCTGATCAAATCCAATAAGAATCAGCCCAATAAAGGTATTTTTTTTTTTTAGTCAAACTTTATTCTCTAAAAAAGTGCCAGCCCTCTTGCTTTGTCAGCTAGGTGGTGTGAGCAGCCAATGTTTGATCAGCACACAGCGCTGTGTTTTTAAAAATTACACAAACACTGCTTCACTTTAAGTACACAATAACTCTCTTTTATATCATAAACAGTGCGCGTCTGTCTTGCCGTTTGGTTGTGCAGACTCAAGGAGTCGATAAGAGTGATTGCCACACAGACTGTGCAGCTCTTGGGGCGTACCCACAGGGCTGATGGGTCTGACATTTTTTGCATAGAAAAGCTGCACTCCATAGCCCCACTCACTTCTTCAAAAGATTCACCTGTAACGTGACGAGTCATCGTGATGCACCAACGTGACACATGCTTTTGGTGATAGCTGTTTTAAACCTGTCAGAGCTCAGTGTGGCTGTTAATTAGCGATCATTAGAGCTGAACAAACATCACAACTGAGTTCACACACAAAACCCTACATTTGAACTATAACAATGACAGTTATTAAAGCAAATTACTTTGCTATGAAAAGCATTTAACACTATTTTACCTACGTGTGTTGCTGATCAGGAGGAAATAATAGGCTATTTTATTCCTCTTGTCAGAGAACAACATGAAGGTAGTGAAGCACTGTTTTTCCTTGCAGCTATTTAATAAAAAGTGCTTCTGGTCTGATGCGGTTGTTTAATTGTACACAAAGTGTCCAAAGGCACACACAGCCAAACCAGTTATTGCTCTCAAAAATACTGTTAGTTTACAGACCAAATCACTGACAACCAGGGGCGTGCTGGGAACATTTTTCAGCCCGGGAGTTTCATATCCAACCGGCCCACAAATCGCCAGCGCACAGGGATAAGAAGAGTTCTGCTGTGGCATTTAAATCCAGCATTTGTGCTGACTGACTGTGAAAATTGGGTGGCTTATAATAGAAAGAAAAAGTTAAGGCGGGCTTACACTGTGCGATTTTTGGCCCTTTTTCAGCCGATTTTTCACTCATGCGAGAATTTTTTGGATCGCGCCGAGTCTCAGCTTAATTGTGCGTCCTCCGTTGTGCAGTCTGCATGGAGTAATGAGCTGCGTTTAACATCTCACGACCACCTCCCGATTGGGAATCATACGGTCGGATGAAAATCAAACCTGTTTGATATTTTGGTCGGCCGTCGTGACTCGTGAGGGTTCTGCGCTGTTGAAGCGGCGGTACAAGCTTCTACGTGCTGATTACGTCGCACACTGTGCATGAGCAAACACTGGAGAGAGCAGTGATCTCATGTAAAGTCTTGTGTTTTTTTTTATTGCATTCCCTCGCAATAACCTAATATCATATTAAACTTTATGCCTATCAGTGCGCACAGTGAGTGGAATCAGGTGGAGGGAGACTGAACGTATATGCGCGCACACACACACACACACACAGCAGACAACGACAGGATTTACGACAGATGAGTACAGCTGTAAGACTCCGTATGAAATATAGTTTATTTATACAACAGTGTAAGTAGCAACGCCTATTATGAATGTTTGTTTTCTTTTTTTACTGTCCTCTCATGAATCACCTTGCTGTCTGCTGTGTCTGTGTGTGTGTGTGTGCGCGTGCATATACATTAAATCTCCCCCCCCCACCTGATTCCACTCACTGTGCGCTGACCTTTAATATGATATTAGGTTACTGCGAGGGAACGCAATAAAAAAAAAAAAACACAAGACTTTACATGAGATCACTTGCTCTCTCCGGTGTTTGCTCATGCACAGTGCGTGACGTAATCAGCGCGTAGACGCTTGTAACGCTGTTTCAACAGCGCGGAAAAAAGAAAAAGAATAAAAAGTTTCTGTTACGTTTTGCTTCCCGACGTGTGGTTTTTGAAGGTACAATGTGAGCAGTCAGATCGCATCAGAGCATCAGGCTGTACAGTTTGAGAACATGAATCGTGGGCACACTGGGCTTGGTTGGACTGAACTAACTGTAATGAATGCATAGGGGTGTTAAACGTGTAATGGTATGTCACTACCTTAGGCTTTGGAAAAGATAACAGCATTGCAAAAGAAGCAGTCTTAAGTTATTTTCGTGATTGTAAAACATTTATAACACTTAATGTCTTCTCTTTAAGATACAGCAGCCCAAGTGTCTTGCTGTGTAGCCTAACAGTTAGTGGTGGTCATATATGTATGCATATATATTAACACCCCCTTACAACAGCCCCAGGTTGGACCAGCCCACCGGGAAAACTCCAGACTCTCCCGATTACCCAGCATGCGGTAGCTGACAACACACAAAGGATCAAAGTGTGATTAGAGATTAAAGAAATTAACACTGCATAGGTAATGTAATTGATTTTTCTAAATCATTATTATTTTGAACACCACAATAAATGCAGTATAATTCATTGCTATTTACATGTTCTTAGTGGAGAATACAAGGTCTAAAGATCTATTTGGACGGGATTAGTTTGACATGGGGAAGCGGGGTCATGTAATTGCCATTTCCCTGTGATATTTGTCTCATTGAAATGCACCATTTCAGAGTTTGTTTTTTTTTTTTTTTAACAGACTGAACTCAAGTGTCAGAAAAGATTTCAACTTTTACGTTCTAAAAAAATAACTGGTAGAAATTACCCCAGGTTATATTAATCCAGTGCGAATAGACATGTCAGTAATATCTTGTGGAAAATGAGTTTCCCACAATTTATGTGAAGTATGGAAGCACTGAAAGAGGCATTTGGAAAAAATAATTAAGCTGCCATCAGCACTTAGGTTTTATTTACACCTTATTTCTCTGTCAATTTCTTCACACATATTACTTCTCCAGTGAAATCATGTTCATGTCAGCACCTCAACTATGTGCATTTTTTTCCCAGACATGTTGGGGAAAACGACAAGAACAACAGTTTTCCCCAACATGTCTTGGTCAACCAAGGAAAACACATTTTGTCTGAAGGCCTATGGCTGGACCCAATTGCACAACTTGATAATACAGCTCTGTAGAGTAGAACGGTTTAATAAAGTACTTAGCTGAGGTTGGTACACAGCAAGGCAGTCCAAGAGAAGCAACAGTACAAAAATCATCAGGCAAATGTCTGGTCAAACATGCAGGTGAGCCGAAAACATGATGAGGCTGGCAGAGCAAGGAAACACAGAAACAGCGCTGGAGAGAAGGCACAAGGCACATCAATCTGGTGAGAGACAAGTGCAACCAGTGGAGCTTATATACACCCAGGTGATGAGCTATAGATTAGGAACAGGTGTGTGGAAAGCACGAGAAAAGAGGTGTGGCCTGACAGAGTGACATGCCCACTACCAAGCACCAAGAGACAGACAAGAGAGATAGGGACAGAGAAAGCCCAAGCCGGAAAGAGACCAATAAGAGAATAAACCCCCACAGAAAACACTCACATGAAAAAACTAAAAACAAACACAAGCAAACCCCACATCCTGACCATACCATTTGGAGCATAATTTTAAAAGAACATGACTTTTATGCAAAGCGACCAAGAGAACTGAAACTTTGGGGGATGATTGTACACAGACTGAATTTGTAGGATTTATCACAAGTTTTATGCATTCTATTCTGTTTGAGTCACCCTGTACAAAATAAGTAGGATGGGACATGTGCTGTTATGTGCTGTGTTATGGCATGTGGTGTATTTGAGGTCTTCGGACCACCTGCTCTACTTTGGCACACACAGTCCCAGCCTCTGCATGGAGCAACACACACACAAAAAAAATGTAAACCCGAAAGATACCTGGGGCCTGTACTACGAAGCGGGGTTACTGGCTTATCAGGGTAATTTCAGGAGTAAGTTGATGATGTGTGGAGTAACTTCCCGGTTAACCCGTACTACGAAAGGTGGATAGGTTTTGATTGAGGTATGCTGCCATGGCAATTTATGCTGTGTGCCAAACCTGCTCCAAGCAGGTTATGTTCTCGGTTAGCTTGAGGTTTTCGCTTAACCACTCCCTTTATAAGTACCGTCCATCCACCGTCAATCACTTTGAAGACAATGCCGGCCTACCTGGATGATCTGTTTGATATTGGGGCACAAATTGTGAGGGGCTCTCTTCGCAGGGCTAGGGTTTTTAAAGACCGCCAGAATCCGCTGACATACCCGGACGATATTCTCTATGAAAGATATAGATTCTCAGCTGAGGGAATTCGTTATCTTTGTTAGCTGATCGGGCCAGAAGTCTGTAACATCACCCATCGTACACTGTAAAAAAAGACTGTTGTTTTTACAGGAAAACACTGGCAGCTGTGGTTACCAGGGAATTCCTGTAAAAAATACAGCAGTTAAATGTACAAAAAAGAGAGCTCTTGTTTGTAGATTTAACAGTTCTTTTAATGTGAGTCAGCCGTGGTTCATTCACTGTAAATCCATATACATATTATGTCTGTAATGTTATCTACTGTGCTGCTGTATGTTTTACAGGAATTCCCTGGTAACCACAGCTGCCAGAGTTTTCCTGTACAAAAAAAAGTCATTTTTTACAGTGTAGCAATGCCCCGACGATCAAGCAGATAATGTGGCTTGTGCCTATTTTGCCAGTGGACAATTTATGTATTCCATCGGTGATGCTGAACATCTGAGCAAGAATACTGTATGTCGTATGATTCGCAAGGTAGTACTTGCTCTATCTAAACTGTTGGATGCATTTGTCGTTTTCCCTGGCCATTTATCCGCAATGCAAATCAAAGAAGGGTTTTATGCAATCGCAGGTAATTACTAATATCAAAATAGGTCTAATGTATGTCCATTAATTAGGCGAAGTGGGGCTTTTCAAGCTATGAATATAAATCTACCGTTCTGAAGGATGTTTTTATATATCATCTTCACCTGCTGCCAGGTGCGTTTGGCACTGCTATTGCATTTGAAATATTAACAGGATTAGGAATAGTAATCATACAGTCAAGGTAGCCTATTTAGGAAACATTAAATTAACCTAACATTTATTAGTAGGCCTATGCCCACCTCTGAATCGTGTTGCATCTGGGCGTAATTAATGAAAGAAGGTCATTTTTTTACACATATTAGACATTCCACAGGTTAATCATCTGTAACAGATTTGGGGAACAATTGAATTGTACGTACGCATTTACCCGATTAGCAATACGTTGCCAACAAGCCTGTCTTGCTTTATTGGCAGACGATGTGTTCGATTTCCCCCTTAACATTAATTTAAATTCCTCGTAGCTCCACATAATAATCGTGCATTCTTCTTCGGTAAAGTAAGGTGACCGCGCCATCATTGAAAAATGGTGACGTGTGCTGCAACCTGCCCCTTTTGCACAAACTCCAATTAGGTTAACACAGGTTCAAGAAATCAACATCTTATTCAGCGTCGTAGTACCGATTAACACCACTTGAGGAAACCAGGTTTTGTCAACCCTGGTTTAAGAGGTTGACCCTGGGTTACATCTGAGTAAGTTAACCCCGCTTCGTAGTACAGGCCCCTGAAAACTAGACAATATAAAATGACTGTAGAGTTGAATCCATTCTGTCTGAGCTGAGAACATGTAATTTAAAAAAAAAATCACAGAAGCCTGTATTTTGTTTGTGTTTGTTTGTTCACTTGTTTTGTTTTGTTTTTTGAGACATGACTGCAGTACCTCAGGAGTGTTTTTAGGTAACCACCTCCTTCTCCGTTATTTTTCTTAAGCTTTCTTATGCCATGCAAAATTGGCCATAAATATTACAGACTGTGCTGTAGTAAAATTGCATTACTCCACCTGCTACATGTAAGTGATGTTTGCATTAATGTCTGATTGTGTTCAAAACACATTTTCTTTTTGCATTTGTGTGTAGAAAACACTTACCAAAGTGACATCTGATAGTGTTACATTTAGCCAACAATGGTGCCCGCAGCTGTCTACTACATGCTAGGAATCTTTTCACAAAACAGTTGTAATTGTTGATTTCACAAAGATGTTGAATATAAAATTTCCAAATATTGGGTTTTGTGTTTTCTGCAAGAGATTAAATATTTTCTTTGTTGAATATCTGTTTAATTTTTCAAAGAAGTGCAATTATTTTTAGGAAGGTTAAATTAAATTTTATTTTAGATGTAGCATAGTGTACTTTGAGTTTCTCATAGCCGCCAGCCAGTGGATATAAAACAAAGATGCAAAAATCTAAACTGTCATCAGGAAGATAATTAAAGCGGGGGCTGCCAAGAGAGAAGTGTATTATAAATAACTCAAATCAATAATAAATGACACCATATCTCACACATTTGGAGTCGGATCTGGTGTTGTCAGGGGACACGGATGAAAAAAGCAGCCTTCCCCCATCTTGGCATTCTCCCTCCTCTCCTGCCATCCCCCTGTCACTGTGAAGAAGAGGAGGAGGAGGAAAAAAAAGCACAACAAGGTACTAAAAACAGTTATTGTCTGTTTTTCCTTCCCTCCTGAGCAGAATCTGGCTCATGGTTATGGTTTGCATGCATGTTTGTGTGTGTGTGTGTGTGTGTGTGTGTGTGTGTGTGTGTGTGTGTGTGTGTGTGTGTGTGTGTGTGTGTGTGTGTGTGTGTGTGTGTGTGTGTGTGTGTGTGTGTGTGTGTGTGTGTGTGTGTGTGTGCGTGTGCGCGCGCGCAAGCGTGTACATTATGAGGCGGATGCTGACTATTACTTATTCATCAGTCCTGTCTGCCTGACTGCCACAATCTGTACTTCAGCATGCCTTGCAATCATTACGCCACATGCATTATTTAATGCACACACGCGTGCTGACTTTTATTCAGATAGCTACATGAGCTATTTATCTCGGATGTGCTCACTTATTACTTTGTCTGTTTCTCTAACAGGAGTGTGCACACACATGCCCGCTCTTCCAAATAACTCCACGAGCCCTCTTCTCAACATTCATCTCCTTGTCCGTGTCACACGTGCACAACACATCTGCAAACCGCTATTCACGCACCTTAATTTATATGTTGCCTTGGCACGTGCGCTGTTTAGGACCATAAAGTCAGTACAGTGCACCATCACATGCAGTTGCTCTTGTGATTTTTAAAATCTGAATAAACACTAGAGGTGTCTTCATTGCAGGAAAGCAGCTGAGCTCTTGATTGGTTGGTTCAGTGTGATTAATTTCAGTCATGGTGGTGAGTCTGCCTGTGCTAATAATGACAGAGTGTCTGGACGTGTTTGGGCTGCTGTGTTTCACGCTCAGTAGAACTCGCTGTTATCGGTGTCATGTTGCGTGAAGCTGAGCGAAACCTTTGACGTCATCACCCTACAAACTGATAAGACAGACTTTATCAAAGCCAGGTGTGTGGATATGTTGGTCTAAGCAAACACAACTTCCTGGACTCTACGCCAAACTTCAAAAATAGCTCAGACAAACACACACACAGGCTGGACAAGAAGGAGACACATTCAGAATGTAGAGATATGGTGATGTTTTAAGATAAACCTGGTTAAACAGCAATATGTCTGCCGAATAACTTTACTTCTCACTGGATTTTTATGTTCTAGTCCTCTGGATATAATTTGCAGAACATTATGTCAACATGGTAGCATTTCTCTCTCTCTCTCTCTCTCTCTCTCTCTCTCTCTCTCTCTCTCTCTCTCTCTCTCTCTCTCTCTCTCTCTCTCTCTCTCTTTAAACCCCTTGTCTAAGGACTCGAGTGTTGTACATTGAATCCCATTCAGTGAGATTTCCTTGTGTTGTTCCCAATTTCCTCAAGGCCACCAGAGGAGGTCTGCCATGGGATCGAAATGTTGATCTCTCTCTGTTTTGGCTCAGGGAGCCTTAAACCTGGTATTCTCTCCTTAGGAGGAAAACACACTTGTGCCACTGTGCTGTCACACAAGAAGAACTACTCTGAAAATATAATGAATTGCCATGTCATGTTGCCATGTTAACATATTTTTACTGTATTTGTACAAATGTAATATCACAATTTTTTTTAACCCTTCCATAAAAGCATCAGAATTTTTTTTACAGTGTGGCTGGAGAAGGCCAATGCTACATCCACATTTCACCGGGCTGGGACGGATACGGTGCATCTGGAAAGTATTTACAGCACTTCACTTTTTCCATATTTTGTTATGTTACAACCTTATTCTATAAAGGAAGCCCCTTCAGCTGCTCACTTATTTGCAGTCAGGGTCGCCAACACAAATCCAAGGTGGATCTGCATGTTGAATTAACACAGGTTTTACACCGGATGCCCTTCCTGACGCAACTCCACATTACATGGAGAAATGTGGCAGGGGTGGAATTTGAACCGGGAACCTTCCGCACTGAAACCAAGTGCACTAACCACTTGGACACCACCATGACAAGCCTTATTCCATAATTTTTCCCTCAATGTTCTGCTCACAACACCCCATAATGACATCATGAAAAAAGTTTTTTTTTTCCATCATGTTTGCAAATTTATTAAAAATAAAATAAGAAATCACATGTACATAAGTGTTCACACCCTTTGCTCAGTACTTTGTTGGTGCACCTTTGGCAGCAATTACAGCTTACGCGTTTTTGAATATGCTGCCACAAGCAGTTTTGCACATTCCTCTTTACAGTACCTCTCAAGATTCAACAGGTTGGATGGGGAGTGTCGATGGGGAGGGTCATTGTCCTGCTAAAAGATGAACCGTTGCCCCAGTCTGAGGTCAAGAGCGCTCTGGAGCAGGTTTTCATCCAGGATGTCTCTGTACATTGCTGCATTCATATTTCCCCCAATCCTGACTAGTCTCCCAGTTATTGTCACTGAAAAACATCCCCACAGCATGATGCTGCCACCTCCATGCTTCACTGTAGGGATGGTGCCTTTTTTCCTCCAGTGATTCAATCGTTGTCTGATCAGACCATACAGTTTTTTTTCTCATGGTCAGAAAGTACTTCAAGTGCCTTTTGGCAAACTCCAGGTGGGCTGCCATATGCCTTTTACTAAGGAGTGGCTTCAGTCTAGCCACTTTACCATACAGGCCTGATTGGTGCATTGCTGCAGAGGTGGTTGTTCTTCTGGAAGGTTCTCTTCTCTCCACAGTGGATTGTTGGAACTCTGACACAGTGATCATCGGGTTCTTGGTCACCTCCCTGACTAAGCCCCCACCCACCCACATCGCTCAGTTTAGACGGGCGGCACCTCTAGGAAGAGTCATGGTGGATCTGAGCTTCTTCCATTTGCAGATGATTGAAGACACTGTGGTCACTGGGACCTTCAAAGCAGCTGAAGTGTTTCTGTATCCTTCCCCAGATTTGTGCCTCAAGACAATCCTGTCTTGGAGGTCTACAGACAATTCCTTTGACTTCATGCTTGGTTTGTGCTCTGACATGCACTGTCAACTGTGGGACCTTATAAATAGAGATGGAAAGTAAAAAAACTCGAGCTCCAAATTTATTTAGAAAATTAACCATTAGACTCCAACATTACGTAGTTAATGGCTTCTCCTGTGACAGTTCCTGTACTGTTGTATTGGTAAGTTTAAGATATTGATCGGTGTCTCACAGAAGTAACAGTTGCATTGACTGGACCATGTCCATTTGTTGCAAGTGAACAGCTGCTTTAGTTCTACTTGATGCTTTTCTATCGATTGCAGCTATTCCCCAGTGATCATCTTCAGGCCACAATAACAAAACAGTCTCTTGTGTATCAGCTCCACAGTTACACATGCTGTACACACGCACGCATGTGCTCACACACATCCATGCAAACAACTTTTGACACCAGCAAACAAACCCACCCTTTCTGTATTTATATTTCTATATCAACCTGGTTTTTTTTGTTTGTTTGTTTCCTTTCAATTTCAATTTTTCAATTTATTTCGTTGTTTATAGCCCCAAATCACAACAAAGCTGCCTCACTGGTGGCATGGTGGCTTAGAGGTTAGCACTCGTGCCTCAAAGCAAGAAGGCCGTGGGATCGCTTCCCGCCCTTTCTGTGTGGAGTTTGCATGTTCTCCCCTTGTCTGTGTGGGTTTCCTCCAGGTGCTCCGATTTCCCCCCCAAAATCAAAAACATGTTTTTTTTAAGGTCTTGCCTTTTCTCTGCCCCTGACCAAGGCAGAGTCCCTACATCTGGAGTTGGTCCCCGGGCGTTGAACTCTGCCTGCCCACTGCCCCTGGTGGTTGGATTGTGTCTAATTATAATGAGGATGGGTTAATAAATACAGAGGACAGATTGTGTTGTATGCATGTATATGTATAATGACAATAAAGGCTCTTCTTCTTCTCAAGGCACTTCACACAAGTAAGGTCTAACCTTACCAACCCCTAGAACAAGCACACAGGTGACAGTGGTAAGGAAAAACTCCTTCTGATGATATTGACAAAGAAACCTAAAGCAGACCAGACTCAGAGTAGTGTAGAGGAAACAAATGCATGGATCAGGGTCTCTAGATCAGGCATAGACAGGATGGGACAAATCTTCATTTTTGATTTGGCTGTCGCATACACTGCATCTATCGGCTGCCATGCGCCTTTTACTAAGGAGTGCCTTCCTTTCTGGCCACTCTACCATATAGGACTGATTGGTGGATTGCTGCAGAGATGGTTGTCCTTCTGGAAGGTTCTGCTCTTTCCTCAGGGGAATGCTGGAGCTCTGGCAGCATTTCGCTTGAGCTCTGACAGCATTCTCCTGGAGCTCTGACAGCATTCCCATGGTTGTAAAAATCTAAAAAAAAATTCACATTGTCATTATGGGGTATTGTGTGCAGAATTTTAAAGGAAAATAATGAATTTCATCCACTTTGGAATAAGACTGTAACATAACAAAATGTAGAAAAAAGTGAAGCACTGTGAATACTTTCCGGATGCACTGTATGAGGTCTGTTAGAAAAGTAAAGGACCTTTTTATTTTATGCAAAAAATATATGGATTTGATTCATATGTTTTTACGTCAGCCAAGCTTGAACCTTCGTGCGCATGCGTGACTTTTTATTTTATGCAAAAAATATATGGATTTGATTCATATGTTTTTACATCAGCCAAGCTTGAACCTTCGTGCGCATGTGTGAGTTTTTTCACGCCTGTCGATTGCGTCATTCGCCTGTGGGCAGGCTTTGAATGAGCACTGGTCCACCCCCCTTGTCGGATTTTTATTGTCAGGGAAATAGCGGCTTTCCATGACAAAATCTCTTGTTAAAAGTGAAATCTGCCGGAAAATGGCTGATGTCCAGCTCTTGTGATAACCAGAGAAATTGCACACGATGGTCCCGGAGCCATACAGCCATCCGTTTAGAAATGAAATTGTCGTTTCTGCCTGTTGATCGCGGCTTTGAGTGTGGCGCGCGCCGTGTGCCATTGTGGGCCGTCCTTAAAGTGGTAGTAACACTCCTTAATCTCTGTGAAGCCCAAAAAATTTTCACAGAAAGCCAAATGAATTTTCCGAATGGTTTCCAGCTGCCTGTCTCTAACAGTTTCTGAAAAAATTCTGATGGAGCAAAGCCCAAATCATTCCGCCATTTCCCTGACAATAAAAATCCGACGAGGGGGGTGGACCAGTGCTCACTCAAAGCCTGCCCACAGGCGAATGACGCAACCGACAGGCGTGAAAAAACTCACACATGCGCACAAAGGTTCAAGCTTGGCTGATGTAAAAACATATGAATCAAATCCATATATTTTTTGCATAAAATAAAAAGGTCCGTTACTTTTCTAACAGACCTCGTATATTGATCAGCCAAAATATTTGTGATTGATTGGTATGGATGATTTCTTAATGAAGTTGCACAGAAGTCATACATAGTGAAAAACACCATTACAGACAAATGTATATTTAAGCCCATTTATTTTATGGTGTGTTGAGCACGCAGGGTATGGATCAGTCCTTTGATGGCTTTCATTTTGCTTTGTTATGTCACCAAGATCTGAAATCCTTATGGGTAGAATCTTAATGTGATATTTGTTTTGTGGCACCAGCATTGAATCATTTTGGGGTTTTTTTTAATTAGTGTCATTATACGAGGGTAGGCTGAAAAGTTCTAAGGCTCCCCATGAAGGAGTAATGCATTAACTACCTTATAGTGAGCCTTAGAACTTTTCAGCCTACCCTCGTACTCTCAAAATCTGAATTTTTATACATTAATACTAGGTCAAAGCCAAAAAACAAAAAAATCATACATTTCTGGCATTTATAAATGCCTTTTTTTTTAAACTGAATTTTGGGTTTCAAGTAGGAAATATACTCAAAGCCATGTAATGCCCACATTGCCTTCTGGATGGTGACAACAGCTGCTCAAATGTGTGACAAGGTCTCGACTGTTTATTAATTTGAGAAGGTATCTTTTGGTGAAAATAAGATCAAACTACAGTTGTGTCCCTTGCCCTTGTGGGCAGTTTACTTGTTTAATATGTGAATAGGAAATACTTCAATAAAATTTATTTCTTCAATGGTATGCATTCACACCCAAATACTGTGTGGTGCTGTATATTGAATTGTGACATGTATGTATCATATATCACAGGGTTGGTGTTTCATTCCACCTCTAGAAATCATCCTGTTTCAGTTGGTGGGTGTAATGGTGGTTTGCTCACTTTAGGTACTATGTGCTCTCTGGGTGGTTCTGTCTTAACACAGAGATCTGTCATCAGTTCTGCAGTATTTAGTACACAGTTCTGAGCAATGTTTTTGTAGACAGAGACAGACGAGTGTGTTTGTGCAGGAGACAGTACTGTGTGCTTACGCATTTTAAAGGTACAGTCCTGTGTAACTTTTTGAGTGCAAAGCAGTGCTCCAAATTCTTAATTTTCAGCTGGACATTTTGAAACTGTGCATGTCCGTGTCTCAAAGTCCAGAGAATTCCATAAAGCCAAATTCACAACTAGTCCTTGTTCTGCTGGGCTGGTGTGTGTGTGTGTGTGTGTGTGTGTGTGTGTGTGTGTGTGTGTGTGTGTGTGTGTGTGTGTGTGTGTGTGTGTGTGTGTGTGTGTGTGTAAAGAGTCCTAACGAATGCAAAACTGCTGTTGAAGTCTGTCTAGTGAAGGGGAAGCAAGGATGCACTGTGTCCATCTGCTGGTTGGTAAGGTAGGAGGAAGTTTTGTGTGTCTGTGAGCGAGAGAGAGAGAGAGAGAGAGAGAGAGACAGGGAGAGGCTCCCAAAAATACCCAACATGCCTGAGACTGCCCTCTGATGTCACTGAGAAAAAAGAGAGAGTGGGAGGGGACAGGAGGAACAGAGGGAGGAGAGAGTGGCAGCCTGAGGGCAGAGCAGAGCTCCTCACTGACAGGGAACCAGAGAGGGAACCGAGTCTTCTGTTCACACTACAGGACCACATCGCTCTGTGCTTTCTGCTGCAGTGGACTACAGCTCCATTCACAGTCTCACCTTTGGCTACGAGTACACACTTACTCGCTCGCTGGGATTCTGTGCACTCACAAACACGCACACACAACAGTCACAACTGGACAGAACAACTGATGGGTAAGAGAGCTGTTGTTCTGCATGGTGTGTGTTTCTCTGAGGGTGTGGATGTGTTTTTAACATTTCTCATTCAGTTTGATTGTTCTGGTTTCAAATTTTGTGCTTTTTCTGCCTTTGAAGGAATTTTTTAGCATGTCTGTTTGTGTGTGTGTGTGTGTGTGTGTGTGTGTGTGTGTGTGTGTGTGTGTGTGTGTGTGTGTGTTGTATTAATGTACTTCATATTTATGCCCATGCATTGCATGGATCCTTTATTATTATTTTAGTTTTCCTTCAGTGTTGTGCTTGTTTTAAAGCTTGCTGTGGCATTGTTGTGATTTTGTGCCTCAGAAGTAAACTTCATTTACTTAACTCTGGGTGTGTTTCTACCTTGTCTGTGTGTGTTCACATCTGTTCCCATCTGTGTATGTGGTGTTTATTGGCCGGTACTGATGTATGGAGTCTCATGCTCAGCGCCACTCAAAGCAGCCTTTAATTGAATGGAGCAGATGGCGACTGTCCCTCTTGGTTGCCTTTTGTGCACATGTATTTGTGTACATGCCTGTGATTGTAGAAGAGCAAATGCATATAAACCTGGGCTTAAAATTTTTTTTAAGGTTTTATAATTCAGTTTAACACAACTAAGCTTCACTTCCTGAAATCATTTTTTTTTTCTTTTTAGTTTTTTTGTTTGTTTGGTTTTTTTTTTGTTTGTTTTTTTTTTTTTTTTTTTGCAGAATCATCTCCAAGTTTCTTCTTTTAAAAAGTTGGTGAGTTCATGTTGCGTTAAAATTTTTTTCTGAAGAAAATGTGCCCCTCTGTGCTGTCTACATATCCCAGGATGCTTCACTGCTAACAAATGAGCTTTTAAGTCCCCCCCACCAAGTGTAGGGATAACAAGCAACGTACAGACACTGCGCTGACTGTAGCCTTTCAATATGTAAGTCAAAAATACTGAGATCCTAGTTTATTCACTTGTGGTTTCACGTGTTTGAACACAAAGGGCACAAATCAACTGGAACCTTTTAATGCATTTGTTTCAAGTCATTTTGTGACCACTGATGCCCAGTTTAGCTTGTGATGTCTTTTGTTTTGATACAGAAACGACTCTGCCACAGAAGGCGTGTGTGTGTGTGCGCGTGTGTTAGTGGCAACCAATTGGTGTGCTGTACTCGCCACGCACATGCCTGCACTCACCACCAATACCACATAACTGCCGGCGTGTGACCGCTGTGCATGCACACTGTGTGATCTTTGCGTGTGCGCAGCATTTAGTGCCATTTAACGTAGCGCATTGTCTGCTGCTTCCTGGTCAGTGCTTTACCAACTTTGTCTGTGTTTTCTTCCATTTTTGTCATTGATTTGGGGTTTCTGTACAACCTGGTGCTTTACAGCCTGTCACATAAGCGGCATGTGTGTAACGTGTGCATGGTGAGCTAAGGGGACACCGTGAAGCGAGAGAAGTTGAGTGGGAAATGTTTTGAACACGACCAAAACTCATGTCACACCCTGGTGAGTGCCAACACCTGTGTAGCGTTGTGTGATGTGTTTGTGGTGGATAGTGGGAACTTGTTTGGCCAGTGGTCCATGTACCTTATAACACCATGCATGCTTGTTCTGTGTGAGAAGGGCTAAACCCAGGAACAGCATTTGAAACAGGTTGCAAAATATTCCACAGCAGTCTTTGCATTTCCCGTGAAGAGTTTTGGCATCATCCCCAGGTAGTTATTTTATCTTTTCTTTAATTCTGATTTCATTTTCCTGGTCTGTTGTGTATTCTGTCCTGAATTTGCCCACGTAGAGGGTATTATGTTCCTATGGTTACTGGCTTGTTAGCTGGGCCAAGTAGTGACGAGCACATGATGTGCCCTCAGTTTAGGAGGCAGACAAACTACATGTGACCTCAACCACAGCTGTTTGTAATTTCTGATCATTTGTCCAGTACCCACAATTCATCTAGCAGTTAGCAGGCATGTCTGTGTACTATTACATACACAAAACAGAGTTTCTTTTTCAATCAGTCGGTGCATCAGTGTTCACTACATGCAACAGTGTTTGTCCTCATTGTGTGTTCTTTTAATTTGGTGATATTAAAGATAACAGCATTTATTGGTTTTCAGTTGTTGTCTTCACACGCAGGCTGGAACAGAGTAACTCACTCATCCACTCATCTAGATTTTTGCTGTCCGAGCCCGGAATATGACATTGATCATTTGTTTTGAAAACAGTTTCATGAAGCAGTCATCAGTCAATCTTGCATGCAAGCATTACAGCACATTATCCATCAGGAATTGATTGAAATTACTTCATTAGTTAGTTTTGATTGCCTTAACCCACCGGAGTCAGTGTGTGGAAACTGACTAGCCATCCTCTGAGGAAAAGAGATTAAGAAAACAAAGAGGTTGCGATGCACAACAAAGTAATAATGAAGCTGTCAACTGGCACGCATAAGTCCGCACAATTATAATGTTCAAGTACTGAAACGTGAATACACATGCATACCATGTGTTGAAGCAATGGTCCACTATCATTAGTACATCTTCCATGTCAAATCCTGCCACCTCATCTCTTATCAAGCCAACTGCTGGCCCTGTGCTCATTAGTTGCCATGACATTTGCCTCACTCGCACCGGTGACTGAGGGGTTCACATTATGTCACAGATTAACACTCTGTCTTAATCCAGTCATTCATTCTTATTGCAGTCTTTGGCATGTGTCTGTATCTAGTTTTGCCATTTTTTGTGTGCTCTTTGTTTCCTGTGAGCAAGTTAGTATGCATGGGTTTTATATCTGAGGATTTAGATGTGCAGTGGGGCAATGATGGGACTGCCTTTGGGGAATCCTCCTCTATAAATAGGCCTGTTGGTGACAGAGTGAAGGTTGTGGGGGAGGCTAGACGAAATCACAGAGGTGGAGAATGTGATGATTTTTTTCCTGATGGAGAGAGAAAAAGGCTGTTTTATCATTTATGAGTGTTTTGGTTTTTGGTGAACATCACAAATGTTAAATTATTTAATGTCTGTTGTAGTAAAACCTCAAGACTCCCCGCTGTTGTCAAGTATACATGATAATTAGCCTGGAGTCTCCTACTTTGGCTTTTCAGGCTTGTTGTACATTTATGGGTCAAAATGACAATAAACCTGTATAGAACGCGATACAACTTTCCTTTCAAATAGGTTTTTGATCATTTTTAAAATCTCCATATGATTGGGTGAAATTACCAGTCAGTCCTTTGCACTATTTCAGTTCAGGAGTTTGTTCAGTTGTTATAATATACAGTTGTGGTCAGGAGCTTATGTACACTCATAGACATCAGTGTCTTGTTAATACGGTGCATCCGGAAAGTATTCACAGCGCTTCACTTTTTCCACATTTTATGTTACAGCCATATTCCGAAATGGATGAAATTCATTTTTCCCTTCAAAATTCTACACACAATTTTCTATAATGACAATGGGAAAAAAGCTTTTTTGAGATTTTTGCAAATTTATTAAAAATAAAAAAAATCCAGGAAATCACACGTACGTAAGTATTCGCAGCCTTTGCCATGAAGCTCAAAATTGAGCTCAGGTGCATCTTGTTTCCACTGATCATCCTTGACATTTTTCTACAGCTTATTTGGAGTCCCCCTGGGCTAAGTTCAGTTGATTGAACATAGGGTGCACGGTATATACAGTAGACAGTATAAATGATATAAATTTGGCCAACGATTTGGACTCCACTGAACAATCACGATAATGCTTGATGCAAGTACAGAGACCAAGGAGGAGGAGGAGCTGGTAAAAAACACACTTCCAAATTGACACCTTCAAGTTGCCTAAACTTTGCAGCTGAACACGTGCACAAAAACACTTCTGGAGGAAAATTTTGTGATCAGATGACATAAAGAAGCATTCAGCCCCAGCAATAGTGTAGGCATGGAGCTTCATGCTCTGTACTGGTGCATGGCACAAAGTTGGTGGAATATTGAAGACAACTACATCAGAATTCTCAGGCAAAATGTAAAACCTTCAGCTAGACAGCTGAAACATGGAAACAACTGGGTGTTCCAACAGGACAATGACCCCCTACAAACACACATCAAACTTTGTTATGTAATGCAGGCTAAACTTAACCTTTTGAAATGGCTCTTATCTCAATCCTATGAAAAATATTTGGACTGTGCTTAAGTTGGGTCTGTGTCTGGAAACTTACAAATTTCATTAAATTCTACAAAGAAGCGTGGTCAAATATCTAATCTGAATTCTGCCAGAAGTAGCTGATTACGTTGCTAAGAGACATTTGATCAAATATCACTGGTCTACAGTTGAAATGCTTCTGAAATAAATGGAGTCAAACTTGACTAATTTTGGCCCACTGAGAATGAAAATGATGTTTGAAATGGTTGATTGACTCTAATTTTAAGATATGTACCTACGATGCTACTAAGGGTTACCTTTAGATGAAAAGACCTATGTGTATGATTTATCATGAAAACACTACTGTCAACACAATATAATTATGTAGACTTAAAATGTAACAACCTAAATATCTGAGAAACAGTAGCCAACCGGTCATTTTTATTGTCATATTTGAATTCAGCAGGCCAAAATCCATTGTAAATAGCACATTATGTTTCTGAAGCAGACAACTTCTTAAAATTTGTAGACCAGAGTATTAGGAATGATGCATATAAATTTTTGATCCATTGTTGATTTGTGAAAACCTAAAATAAATTCTGCACCAAATTCTTGTTCATTCCTTCTGACACAGAAGAAAGAACAGCTCAAACAAAGCAATGAAAGAGTCATGTTGCCATGACATTCAGCCCATGTTGAGTGTATGTAAACCTATGACCACAATTGCAGTTGAGCAACTAGAGCAACACATCACAACAACAGCCACCAGTCTCTTTCAGGCCAAATCACATTTGTGGTCAATAAAGATGAACATTGCTTCTCAATCAAGGTGTGTGCACGAGTGCTTGTCTTATGTAGGAAATGATCGAAAAGAAAATGCCTGAGAGAGAGAGAGAGAGAGAGAGAGATCAAATTCTGCCACCAGCCTTAACTTTATTGTTTGTGCCTTTTATAGCATCCTATATTACCAGTATAATTTTAATAAAAATCATTTCCCAAGTACTTCAATAATCTTTCAAACACACCAACAAATTTAGGCAAAAATATAAACTGGTTGAAATAATTAATGGAAAATTGGCACAAATTTTACCTGTTTTAATGTGACACAGTAAATTTTCACAAAACTCGTATATGAATTTGGGAGTCAGTGTTGCCGCATATCTCAGTTAGTAGTTCAGGCATCGAGTTGTCAATGCATTTGAGCCCTGCTTACACCTGATTACACTATGTAACAAATTTTTATTTTTGTTTTGTTCCTGGGTACTTTGCTTCTGTGATCAGGACAATGATATTTTGAAATTTGTCTGTTTTCAAGAATATTCTCGATTTGCCTTCACTACTACTGAGTAGTCTTCTATAATATTCTTTAACTGCTAGAACTGTCCAGAATTTTCTAGAAGTTTCCAGAATTATCTAGAAATTTCAAGAAACTTTTAGAACTTTCTAGAACGTAAAAAAAATAAAATCAAAGTTTGTGCTGAATGTAGTCATTTTTCCATAGACTTTAGACATAAGCAGTTGAAATATAACACTTAGAAGCCAGGAACAAAAATTGTGTTACATAGTGTTATCAAATTGAACACAAAAACTACACAAAGGCCCTGGACAGTTATTGAAACTGCCCGACTTCAGCTTCTACCCTTTTTGTCTTGATCTTCTGTCCAGTTTACCATATATTCTAGGTCAGACATGACCTTTAGACAGGGTTTAGAGTAAATCATTTCAGTTATGGTTCATCTGACAGTTCCGTTTATTTTTCTAACAATCCAAAAGATGTGAGTGAAAACAAAACCTCCCACATCGAGGAAAATTCTGTCCACATCAGAAGTACGAGTAAATGAAAACAGCCAACTGTCAGCCAGTTTTAATGATAATAATAATAATAATAATAATAATAATAATAAGTTTATTTGTGAACAAGCAGACAATTTGGCAGAAACATATTAGTCTCTTCGTGGGGATAAAAATAAAAGCAAGTATTGCCGGATCCAGTATTTATACTCAGTGTGTGTGTGTGTGTGTGTGTGTGTGTGTGTGTGTGTGTGTGTGTGTGTGTGTGTGTGTGTGTGTGTGCGTGTGTGCGTGTGTGCATGCGTGTGTGTGTGTTGCTGCATCACTGTCAGTGTGCATCCTGCTCTGTTCTGTGTGCATCCTTGCAGCAGGAATGTTTACATTATTGTGTGCACTGCTTTCAGGGTGAGTCAGCTTGTGTAACTGCATCTGCTCATGTTTGCTCAACACCATGTTTTCTTTCACATTCACACATTGCCATCTTTATGAGCTCAACTAATTATGACCCAGGTGTTTGCACCTGTTTGCATCGTGTTAGTGTGCTGCCGTTCATGAGTCTCTTTACTGTGAGACCATGAAGGCTACACACAGTATCAGTTCTGTAACCTCTGGATTTACATTGTATATGAACAGAGTTGTTGTGAACTCCACTGTGGTCCAGCTGTAATTGTGACAATTGGATTTTGAATTTTTATTCGGGTGTCACGCTGCAATGTCAATCTTTTTTTTATCTTCTGAATAATGTCAGGAAGTTTTAAAATGTATATTGTTATAGTTTACTTCTTATTTATTTTTGTCTCTGGCCTTTGATTGGTGGATAGTCAACTGTTTTCTTTGAGCACATCTTCACATCCTGTTGTGCACCAATTCTGCCAAACCACTTCCAATCCAGCATGTGAGTTTTAGGGCCAGATTTTACTTCAGGCAACACAAAGTGTCATTCAGTTGTTATGCAGTGTTGTTGTTACAGTGCATTCAAAAATTATTCACAACTCTACACTTTTTCACATTTTGTTATGTTACAGCCTTATTCCAAAATGGAGTAAACTCCTTTTTTCCCCTCAACATTCTACCCAGAACACCCCTTAATGACAACATGATTTTTTCTTTAATTTTTGCAAATTTATTATTAGAACTTTATTTATTAATTTATTAATGCCACAAATGTATTGATGTCACAAGCTTGGCACACCTACCTTTGGGCAGTTTTGCTCATTCCTCTTTGCAGCACCTCTCAGGCTCCATCAGGTTGGACGGGGAATGTCGGTGCACAGCCATTTTCAGATCTGTCTAGAGATGTTCAGTCAGATTCAGGTCTGGGCTCTGGCTGGGCCACTCTAGGACATTCACAGAGTTGTCTTGAAGCCCCTGCTTTGATATTTTGGTTGTGTGCTTAGGGTCATTGTCCTGCTGAAAGATGAACCGTTGCCTCAGTCTGGCATTCATGCCAAAGAGTTCAATCTTTGTCTCATAAGATCAGAGAATTTTGTTTCTCATGGTCTGAGAGTCCTTCAGGTATCTTTTGTCAAACTCTAGGTGGGCTGCTATGTGCCTTTTTCTAAGGAGTGGCTTCCGTCTGGCCACTCTACCATACAGGTCTGATCGGTGGATTGCTGCAGAGATGGTTGTCCTTCTGAAAGGTTCTCCTCCCTCCACAGAGGAATAGGGGATCGCTGACAGAGTGACCATCAGGTTCTTGGTCACCTCACTGACTAAGGCCCTTCTCCCCTGATTGTTCAGTTTAGACGGGCGGCCAGCTCTAGAGTCCTGGTGGATCTGAACTTCTTTCATTTACGGATGATGGAGGTCACTGTGCTCATCGGGACCATCAAAGCAGCAGAAATGTTTCTGTACCCTTCCCCAGATTTGTGTCTCGAGATGATCCTGTCTCTTAGGTCTATAGACAGTTCCTTTGACTTCATGCTTGGTTTGTGCTCTAACATGTACTATCAACTGTGGGACCTTATATGTAAACAGGTGTGTGCCTTTCCAAATCATGTCCAATCAACTGCATTTACACCAGGTGGACTCAAATTAAGCTGTAGAAACATCTCAAGGATAATCACTGGAAACAGGATACACTTGAGCTCAATTTTGAGCTTGTGGTTATGGACACTGGTGTTGGTGACTGATCACATGTAAGGAGTGCATCAAATTATCTCATCCACACAGGGCAAGAACAGAGTTTTTACAGACAGTCAGTGATTGGTCGTGATCTGTGCAAGGTGATGGAGTGAGTTTTTTTAACCTTGCAGCTTCCACAGGTGATGGTTTTCATTTTGATGAAATAACATTAAATTCTTTGATTGCTATCAGGGTGTAAATTGGGTTTCAAGTAATTTTGTGAACTGTGCGTCAAAAGAGATCATTTACTGCACATTTAAGGCAGCAACCACAGGGAGAAAGATAATGAGGACCACATGAGCAAATTGGTGACAAAATGTGCAACAGAGTGGGAAAGTAAAACTGGAATTAAAAAAATGATAGAACATGTGGCCTGGACTATAAATGAGTCATGTTTAACTTAAAACACTTCTCCAGAATCTTTTAAAACCTTTATAATACCTGCTGTTTGAAACATTGTTCCATAGTCTGTATTATAAGGGAGGCACCACAACTTATGCTAAATGGTGCCTCAACACATCTCCAAGAAATGTTCCAGTTGATTTGTCCTCTCTGGTGTTGAAACATAATAAAACACAATGAATGATGAAGGTTTACACTATTTTGGAATTTCATATTAAAACAGGGTCTGTACGTGCATTAGCATGTTGTTTGTGCCTCCAAAGATATATGATCAAAAATATTTGACTATTTTCCTTGTGACACAAGAGGCACATTTTGAAATAATCAATAAGTAAAGTACTTTTAAACATATTTTTGATTTATAATGATTTAAAGTTTCAAACTGAGGACCACCTGAACACCAGTTTATCCAAATGTCCACAATGAAAACAAGTCCTTATATGTGTAGTAACACAAGTTCAGACATGCACAATGTACTATTGAGCATCAGCATGTGTGGGCCAGCCACACCCAGTTTCTCTGCCTCCTGTCTGGTGATGTAGTGTCAGGTTTCTTCCTGCACTGAAAGGCTGCCCAGTACCAATAATGCCATTGGCTTTCTCAGTGAGTGGCTGCAGCCATCGCCTCCTCATTGGTCACTGGGGGTGGCAGACCATTTCTGATAGGTGGATTCAGCTAGTTACAGCGTATTGACAATGGGTAAATGGCTTGGTATTGTGCAAGGTGGCTCTCTTCAGAGCAGATATTGATCAGAGTAGTTTGAGCTCAAGTTCAGGTATCAAGCACAAATCCAAGACTTAGTTAATGATTCTAAAAATGACATTGTAAACATTATGGACTGCATTTATATCGCACTTTTTTCCGTCTGCATCAGAAGCTTAAAGCGTTTAACAATTATGCCTTGCTTTCAACCATTCACACAGACACACTCACTCACAAACACACCAGTGTCAAGGTGCTACCATGCAAGGCGCTCACTACACACCAGGAGCAACTAGGGGATTAAGGACCTTGCCCAAGGGTCCTTAGTGATTTGTTGGGTTTTCAACCGAGGATCCTCTGGTCTGAAGCCCAATGCTTAACCACTAGACCATCACCTCCCCTATTATAACAGCCAACAACCATTTTCTTTGTAAAGATGTACTGGTGGAATGTAGCAACACCCCCTCCCCCCCCGTGTGGGTGTAGAACGACTGCAGTCGTCTACCAGTTAAACAACTGATCTAGAATATCTCAGTCCCCATAGCTTTGTCGTTGATTCTGGGCTAATAATTGTACTGTATGTTCACAGACTCTGAGGGTCTTGTACAGCAAATCGTTCTGTGGTTGTCCTCTGTTGAGCTGTATCTGTTTTCTACTGGTGTACTTTTGTTGCAACAGCTCACATGAAGTGTAATATACATATTTGGCTGTATGTACTTGCTTTCATTTATCCAGGATTAACTGAATAGGAATAGTAAATGCTACATATCAGCTTCGTTATTATATCTGTACATATTGAGCAACTGTTTTTATTTTCTTCACTAAAACATGTCGAGGGGGAAAGTGACACGTTACACAACCCAAGAGAGTCCTGTACTTTTTGGAGGATGTAGTGACACATGGCTGTGGCACATACAACCTTGACCTGAATTAACCTAGTCAGTGCTTGCTAACTCACTGTCTGTGTAGCGGTACAATTCCGAAGTATTGCAATGCTTCTGAATCGTATTGCTTCTGAGTCTATTTTGGTTGGATGTTACATCTCATATTGATCAGCCAATCAAGTAGCAGTTTCTGTTTTTTCCATCATTGTGTGTCGTTGTTGAACCTGTTGCCCTGTGCGCAGTGGCACTCAGGTGGACAAACTTAAACAGGACCCAACAAAGGCTTAGGTAGGACTGACTCTATGTTTTGTGATTTTTGGACACTTTTACATATGGAGGATGAAGACATGGACAGTGCTTTGATTAACTGGTTGAACTCAGACACGGGTATGACTCTCGAGTAGGTCACGGGAAGTGAGTTTGAGTGATAATATAACAAGCCGACTGGTGCTGTATATGTAGATATGAAATAATCAGGGGTGGTTTATTCATAAGAATCAATAATATTTATTGTCATTGCACAGTCGTACAGTGTACCTTACCACAATGAATTTGGGGCATAGTCCTCATCCTTGGTGCAAAACATAGAATAAAATAACAAAAAAATCAGATAAATAATAAATAACTGAACATGCATTTATCAAAGAAAGACACGATATACAAATTGAAGGGCTACGCGCATAGAGACAAATCTGTGATGTAAGAAAGATTATTATACATATTCATTGCATAAAAATTATTTCACTTACATTTGTTGTGTAAAAACGTTTTATTTGCACTTATAGGACACATGGTTGGGTCAGCTGTTTGCATTTATCATGGCTATGGCCCTGTTGTAAAAACTGTCCCTCAGTCTATTAGTCTTGGCTCTTAGCATCCTGGAACATCTGCCAGAAGACAGCAGCTCAAACACCTGATGTCCTGGGTCCTCAGCAAGTAGACCCATTGTTGGGCCCTCCTCATGAGGTGTTGGAACACAATTGGAGGTCTGCATCCATGTGCACACCCAGGAGCTGGGGGAAGCTGAAGCTGGACACCCTTTCCACACACTCCCCGTCTATGTAATAGGGCTGCAGATCGGTCTTCCTCTTCCTGAAGTCCACAATCACCTCCTTTGTCTTTGAGATGTTGAAGACTAGGTTGTGGTCCACTCACCAGCCACCAGACCCCCTCCCTGTTAACTGTCTCGTCACCTCCAGAGATGAGCCCCACTAAGGTGGTGTCATCAGCGAATTTAATGACTTTGCTGTCTGGGTGGGTGCTGACACAGTCATAGGTGTATAGTGTGTAGAGCTGAGGACTCAATACACATCCCTGTGGAGAGCCGATGTTGAGGCAGAGGGCTGTGGAGAGATGAGAATCAACTGTAACTCTGTACATTGTCATTGAGAGTCTCTGATCCAGGAGCAGGTGGTGACTGGGAGTCCAATGTCCAGAATAGGTACACGGATGAGAAATCTTCTATTCCACTCCAGTAAAGTCACTCTAAATGATCTTTACATAATAATTTTGTTAAAAATATACAAATGTACATATCAGAGTTCAATTAAAAAATCTACACAGCAGCAAGATAAGAATAACATTTATAATTTTTTCATTGAGAATTGGAACCCTTCATGATCCGTCAGAGCCAATCACTGCTCAGCTTTCACATCAGAGCACTGTGCTTAAACAACACGGCATCCCCAGCTGCCAGTGCTCACTCGCTAGAGAAGTGGAAATTAAATGATTTTTCCACCTTAAATCTGTAAATAATGAGAAATCCATCCCAATGACCACACCTATTTTTAAAAATGAAAAGTTCTAAGTGTTAAGCTACAGTCTACACAACTCTAACATGTCTAATAGCATGCAGGAAAAAATGTATTAGATGAGATCTAGATTAGAAAAAATAATTTACAAAATGTAAATGGATCAACAAAATTCTGAGGAAGAGAGCTCTCTCAAACAGCCCGGCTTCAGAAAACCTCCTTCTCCCCTCCTCCTGCTTGGCAGTAAACAAGCAGAGAGCAAACAGCAGCAGTTGAGAGGATTCACAGTGGCTCCTCTCCGGTATCGGAAAATGTTGGATCGGTATTTTCTGATACGTGAATTACGTCGGTATCGGAACCCGAGAGAAACAGAGGGAGAGAGAAAGCGAGCGAGAGACAGACAGAGAGAGTGCTGTCTTTTCTCTTTAAGTCTAGAAAAATAAGGCTATAAAAGTCTATAAAAAATAAAGTACTTAATTCTTTCATCAAAACATCAAATCTAGGCTGTGATCTTAGATGCACCTTCTGGCAATTTGTAGCTCAATTTTCAGGTCTCCTTTATAAGAAAATCATCATATAAAATCAACAATAATGATAATAATAATATTAAAGCAAACAGAGCTCTGGTATCGGATCGGAAAAGTATCGGTATCAACAGATATCCAAATTCAGGTATCGGGATCAGATCAGAAGTTAAAAAAAGTGGATCGATGCATCCCTATACATAAGTATACCAAACTGCAAATGTCAGCTCTCCCCGGTGTCTCCGTGATTGAAGCCATGAACATGCATGCACGCACACAGAGGCCACTTGGCTATTATAATATAGATGTCTTGGAGCCAATAAGATAATTTTTAAAGGGGTCATATTGAGCAAAATTACCTTTTTCATAACATCTCCAAAGTTCCACAATTCTATGAGTGTTTTCTCAGATGTTCTCCTGATTTACGATGAATTTATGTCACAGCTTGTTTAACACCTTTGTGACATATGCAAAGAAATAACCCATATCATCTCACTTTACCTGAGGATACTGCGCACACGCACACACACCACACACACACACACACACACACACACACACACACACACACACACACACACACACACACACACACACACACACACACACACACACACACACACACACCTATACAGAGCTTTTCCATCTGAAAATCACTAACGGCTTTTGGGCAAGGTCCCTAATCCCCATTTGCTCCCAGTGTGAATAAGTGGCTTAATTTATTATGGGGCCACTTCATTCATTAACATTTTGTTTGTGAATGTTCCTGGATGCAACTTTCTCACATATCCTTCCACCTGTAATTTATGTCACTAGCGAGTAAATCTTTGTGTTGTATGCTGCCATTTAGTGGAGGTATTGCTGTATAAGTCAGCTATCAACAAATTGATACAGTTGTCTTGCTTAATGTACTATTTACTGAACGGGTCGCCTTAATCATTATCAGAAAAATTGACCCTCCTGAGAAATTTTTCACCAGCTGCCACTGTAAATGATTATAAGGATGAATGTATTTTTAACAATACACAGCCACCAATCTTTGATCCATATAATTTCATGTGGTCTTAAATGCTTTACATAGACTACATCACAACTAATTAGAAAATGCCAACGGTTACCATGATTAAAACAGACAAAATGGAAAGCATTTAACTATAGAAGCACAACAATAAATATATATATATATTTTTTTTAAATCAGAAGGAACCCATCAACACAACAACGTCTCCTGTCTGATACACACTCAGTGTGTTTTATGAAGATGCACACACAACGTGTCAGATCTGTGCCCATATGTTTGAGGGGTGATGAAAAAGAGGCAGAAGCAGACAGGTAGGGTGAGTTTCAGAATCAAAACCACAAGACAGTGAAAGCCATTGACTGATCTCGGCTGTTTGTGCTTCTTTATCAAATCTGATCAACATTTGGTTGACATTAATCAGGATCCAACTCAGCCGCTGGTCCACAACTGAGCGGCACATTATTACATGTCTGTACTGTGGACATACTGTGTACTTGTTCTGTTCTGCTGCTCCTGTTCTTTGCGAACACTCAGTTTTTCAGGACACACTGCACATCTGGCATGTTCTTTCATGCCTCTTTAACTGGACTCCAAAGGCTAGTCGGTGACTTGGAAACATTCTTGTATCATCCTCTGACTTGTCTCAAGCCAAATGACTGTTAAAGGATGATTTGACTGTTAAATAGTTTGGAGATTGAGCCATTACGCAATCCACAACTTTTTCTTTTCCATTTTTATTTAATTTAAATTCTGTTGGCAAGATTTTTTTATCAGACATTTTCAAATGTTTCAAAATTTCAAAATTTTCCAAATATTTTTACCATTTACTGTGTATGCAGAACTTAAAGAAATATGGCTCGATATGTCTTGATCCAACTTTATTTACAGTAAACCTTTCCAACACCCAATTTGTCATGGAAATACCATATTGCACATTATAAGGTGTTGTCAAAAAGTACTGGTAGTCAGTTGTAGAAGCATGATTCTGGCCGATATGGATACTGCTGTCATGTGTATACAGGCAGTTGTGTTGTTTACGTATTTTGGATTCAAAATCTGATTACACTAATACTTTGGTTTTCGCTTGTCATCTGTGTTGATGTTTAGATGTTGCTTTCTGTCTCGTCCCTGTATTTGGTCCATATTATCCATGTTTTAACAGTGCTTCACTGGATTACTCAGATTAAGCAGAATTAACTTTGTAGATTAGATGAAATGCCTGTTTCATCTAATGTGTTCAGAGGTTTACATACATTCACCATGGACATGAATATCGGCAATATTGGGCTTTCATTGATGATCTTTGAGTTGTTCTTTCTCTGGGATGGAATGACTGTACAAGATACAGTAGTGTTCAGAATAATAGTAGTGCTATGTGACTAAAAAGATTAATCCAGGTTTTGAGTATATTTCTTATTGTTACATTGGAAACAAGGTACCAGTAGATTCAGTAGATTCTCACAAATCCAACAAGACCAAGCATTCATGATATGCACACTCTTAAGGCTATGAAATTGGGCTATTAGTAAAAAAAAGTAGAAAAGGGGGTGTTCACAATAATAGTAGCATCTGCTGTTGACGCTACAAACTCAAAACTATTATGTTCAAACTGCTTTTTTAGCAATCCTGTGAATCACTAAACTAGTATTTAGTTGTATAACCACAGTTTTTCATTTCTTCACATCTGCGAGGCATTAATTTTGTTGGATTGGAACCAAGATTTTGCTCATTTGCTAGTGTGCTTGGGGTCATTGTCTTGTTGAAACACCCATTTCAAGGTCATGTCCTCTTCAGCATAAGGCAACATGACCTCTTCAAGTATTTTGACATATCCAAACTGATCCATCAATCAATCAATCAATCAATTTTATTTATATAGCGCCAAATTACAACAAACAGTTGCCCCAAGGCGCTTTATATTGTAAGGCAAGGCCATACAATAATTACGTAAAAACCCCAACGGTCAAAATGACCCCCTGTGAGCAAGCACTTGGCGACAGTGGGAAGGAAAAACTCCCTTTTAACAGGAAGAAACCTCCAGCAGAACCAGGCTCAGGGAGGGGCAGTCTTCTGCTGGGACTGGTTGGGGCTGAGGGAGAGAACCAGGAAAAAGACATGCTGTGGAGGGGAGCAGAGATCAATCACTAATGATTAAATGCAGAGTGGCGCATACAGAGCAAAAAAGAGAAAGAAACACTCAGTGCATCATGGGAACCCCACAGCAGTCTAAGTCTATAGCAGCATAACTAAGGGATGGTTCAGGGTCACCTGATCCAGCCCTAACTATAAGCTTTAGCAAAAATGGTACTATGAGGTCCCTAAGATAAGATGGGACCTGATTATTCAAAACCTTATAAGTAAGAAGAAGAATTTAAATTCTATTCTAGAATTAACAGGAAGCCAATGAAGAGAGGCCAATATGGGTGAGATATGCTCTCTCCTTCTAGTCCCCGTCAGTACTCTAGCTGCAGCATTTTGAATTAACTGAAGGCTTTTCAGGGAACTTTTAGGACAACCTGATAATAATGAATTACAATAGTCCAGCCTAGAGGAAATAAATGCATGAATTAGTTTTTCAGCATCACTCTGAGACAAGACCTTTCTAATTTTAGAGATATTGCGTAAACGCAAAAAAGCAGTCCTACATATTTGTTTAATATGCGCTTTGAATGACATATCCTGATCAAAAATGACTCCAAGATTTCTCACAGTATTACTAGAGGTCAGGGTAATGCCATCCAGAGTAAGGATCTGGTTAGGACACCATGTTTCTAAGATTTGTGGGGCCAAGTACAATAACTTCAGTTTTATCTGAGTTTAAAAGCAGGAAATTAGAGGTCATCCATGTCTTTATGTCTGTAAGACAATCCTGCAGTTTAGCTAATTGGTGTGTGTCCTCTGGCTTCATGGATAGATAAAGCTGGGTATCATCTGCGTAACAATGAAAATTTAAGCAATGCCGTCTAATAATACTGCCTAAGGGAAGCATGTATAAAGTGAATAAAATTGGTCCTAGCACAGAACCTTGTGGAACTCCATAATTAACCTTAGTCTGTGAAGAAGATTCCCCATTTACATGAACAAATTGTAATCTATTAGATAAATATGATTCAAACCACTGCAGCGCAGTGCCTTTAATACCTATGGCATGCTCTAATCACTGTAATAAAATTTTATGGTCAACAGTATCAAACGCAGCACTGAGGTCTAACAGAACAAGCACAGAGATGAGTCCACTGTCTGAGGCCATAAGAAGATCATTTATAACCTTCACTAATGCTGTTTCTGTACTATGATGAATTCTAAAACCTGACTGAAACTCAGTCCATGATACCTGGTATGCGATATATAGTCCCAACACCATAATAGGAGAAACATGCCCATATCATGATGCTTGCACCACCATGCTTCACTGTCTTCAATGTGAACTGTGGCTTGAATTCAGAGTTTGGGGGTCGTCTCACAAACTGTCTGTGGCCCTTGGACCCAAAAAGAACAATTTTACTCTCATCAGTCCACAAAATATTCCTCCATTTCTCTTTAGGTCAGTTGGTGTGTTCTTTGGCAAATTGTAACATCTTCTGCACCTCTTTTAACAGAGGGACTTTGCGGGGGATTCTTGCAAATAAATTAGCTTCACATAGGCATCTTCTAACTGTCACAGCACTTACAGGTAACTCCAGACTGTCTTTGATCATCCTGGAGCTGATCAGTGGGTGAGCCTTTGTCATTCTGGTTATTCTTCTATCCATTTTGATGGTTGTTTTCCATTTTCTTCCACGCGTCTCTGGTTTTTTTGTCCATTTTAAAGTATTGGAGATCATTGTAGATGAACAGCCTATAATTTTTTGCACCTGCGTGTAAGTTTTCCCCTCTCCAATCAACTTTTTAATCAAACTATGCTGTTCTTCTGAACAATGTCTTGAACATCCCATTTTCCTCAGGCTTTCAAAGAAAAAAGCATGTTCAACAGGTGCTGGCTTCATCCTTAAATAAGGGACACCTGATTCACACCTGTTTGTTCCACAAAATTTACGAACTCACTGACTGAATGCCACACTACTATTATTGTGAACACCCCCTTTTCTACTTTTTTTACTAATAGCCCAATTTCATAGCCTTAAGAGTGTGCATATCATGAATGTTTGGTCTTGTTGGATTGTAACAATAAGAGATATACTCAAAACCTGGATTAATCTTTTTAGTCACATAGCACTACTATTATTCTGAACACTACTGTACATCTGCAGCACACAAAGAATTTGGTTCACAAGTTCTAATTTATATGGGGCTTTGTGAAGTCAACACACAGTCAAAAATTATACAGGGTCCAAAATATACATACGTGCACATACATTATTAATTCAGTGGTGCTACAAGTTCCAAAGTGTTTTATAATTTGCCATGGTCCCATAACTTCCTATTACTGATCATGATTTAATAAAAGTCGTATTTTTTTGTGCCAAAATAAAAAGTCTATGTTTGACAGCACTCATTGAATTGGCCTACACACAATACAATGGAAAGGTCAAAGGAGTTCAATGCACATCTGGATATGGGATCACAGATTTACACATAAGGAATGTCTATCATTTCTAAATAACTGCCGATTCCAGGAGCATCTGTTCAGACAATTGTAAATCAGTCCAAGTTATTGGGAGATGTAGCAACTTTGTCAAGGTCATGAAGAAAACCCAGACTGTCACCCTCAACTAAGAGAAAATTATTTGTGGATGATCAGGAACTGCCCAGGAATCACCAAAGCACAGGTCTGCCATGGACTGGAAGCTGTTAGAATGCTAATGTTACTGCCTACAATCAAGCAATTTTTACACTGCCATGGTGCCATCTAAGACAGAAGCCTCTTCTCCAAAACTAACACCTTCAAGCTTAATGAAATTTTATACATGGACAGAGAAAAAATATTTTGTAATCAAATGTGACGCAATTATGTTGTTTTGTCATAATAACTGAAGTGATGTTTGCAGGAGTAAAGATGAGGCCTTCAGGTACATGTTGAAACGTGGACATAGTTTGCTGTTCAAATGGGACAATGACCCCAAACACATGTCAAAATTGCTTATGTAATGGGAAAAGTAGGCCTTTTGAATGGTCTTCCCAAAGTCTTGATTGCAACCCCTGGACTGTGTTTCAAAGTTGGGCCTCTGCCAGGATTAGGGACGGGTATTGATAAGATTTTATCGATATCGATGCCATTATCGATTCTACTTATCGATCCGATTCCTTATCAATTCCCTTATCAATACCTCGTGAATTTTCTATTAAAAGTAGGCTTTACAGGTTTCTATGTATTTCCTTGTGTCTTAAAGTAAATAAATATGAAATTAGTCACTGTATCCTTGATCTCTGGACATAAATAAAAATAAACAAAACAGTGTTTCGCTTTGAAGTTATTAATTCAGACTGGATTCTATCATTCTATCTTGACTTGTCAGAGAGCCGCGCAACGTTTGGAGCTGTGTGAACAGAACGGAGGACGATTCTCGTTTCTTTCTACGCAACGAGACAGGAGTCCCAGTTAGTAATTTTAATCCGCACAAAAGTGAATCACAACTCATATTCAGGGATGAAAGTGGTGAAAAACAAAAAAAGCTGAAACCCAAAATTACCCCCCAACACCACCTGCACGAAAATGTTTCAATTCTAGAAGCTCTGAAATGCAGTCTGGGACTATTCCAGACCATAAACTGGAGTATTATCCATTTAGGTGAGAGAAAAAAAATACAACTTTCCTTATTCAGATTCATTCCAGTAGTATTCTGCTCTTACTAGGATGCAGCAGTTTTCTAGTTTGGCAGAAAGTTCTGGAGGAAATCACTGAAGAAATTAACAAACTGAAAATATGGTTTGACCGAAACAAACTCATTAAACTTAAATAAGACAGGGATGAAATGGAGGTGTAAGAGTCACTAGGTGTTCACAGGAAACAATTATTTATTTCTGTATGTATGTATTTATTTATTTATATACGTTCATTGTTAGTTGCTATTATATATTTTGTGTTGTGTTTCTATTCAGGTTCTTTTTGTCTCTTTCTCTAAAATTATATATAATAATCATTAGATTATTAATATATAAGCAAAAATAAATTTAAGGAATATTACAATTTGAAAACAAATGCACCCGAACGTGACGACGGCTGCAATTGCTAAATGCTAACTTTTAACATTGAAAATGCCATAGACATGCTAACGCATTAGCATCGCTCCCGTTTTTAAGTTATAAAATACATCTATCAACTGTTTCAGAAGACCATAACAGGTCGGTTTAACATATAAAAGGTAAATAATACTCACAGATGTATGCTCTTTAGGGTTTTAGCGGGGGAAAATTAAGCGAAAGAAAGAAATAAACGAAGCAATCGATCGAAGCATTGCTTCAATCTGCGAACCACTGCTTCGATTGGTTCAAGGTTCAAAGCAAAGCCGCACTGCAGAAAAGTTGATAAAGGACCCGCTGCAGGGTCTGTAATCAGTGTAGAGAAATGATCATTTTCCTGACAAACACCCGCCAAAACAACGGCCACTCTGAAGGACCGATAACAGAATCGTTAAGCACAAAGCTTATTGATGTCAGTGGATCGAATCATTTCTTAACGATACCCGAAAGGAACCGGTTCTCGATACCCATCCCTAGCCAGGATACAAACATTTTATTGAACTCCACCAGTTTTGTCGAGAAGCGTTGTCAAATATCCAACCAAATATTGACCGTAGGTGTGTATGTGTGTGTGTGTGTGTGGGCGGAGTTTGTCAAGCCTATATGTGGCCATGTGACAGACTGGCACCCTATCTGGGATCTACCCGGCCTCTCGCCCTGTAATTGCTGCGATAGGCTCCAGTCCACCCCGTGATGCTTGATTGCAGTAAGCAGGTTTAAAAAAATGGAGAATGGAGAGTTCATTATAAATATACAGTAAAGTGAAGGATCACATATAATTCAGAGTGTGCATATCCCATCAAGCCCCAACTTTCCTAAGTTTATCTGTCCTTAAAGGAGCTGTAGGTTCAGGAGAAGTATCTATTTGACAAAGTACAAATAACATAAAAATCAATGGGAAACATAACCCAAATATTAATTGAAAATGATTCTGGTGCAGCTTCTGTCTCAAAATCATAGCAACTCTTCCCTGACCTAAGGACTACTTCTCCACTAAATTGCATTGATGTCTATTTGTTTGTTTTAGAGCATCATTCTAACAAACAAACAGAAAAACAAGCAGATGGTCTTTGAAAATGATTTATTCCTGAGAAGAAGTAATGGAACAAAAATATAGTATTAAAAAACAACATCCCACACAGCATGCATACTAGGTTTTCTGTTTTTGGTGTTTTTGCTAATGCTCTTACCTAATGTGTACAGCTCTAGAATAAGCTGAAGGCTCTAATTTGCCATCATTATAAGCTGTTGTGCACTGCTCTGCCTCCAGTACTCAGTGTGGTACTCTCGACAATTTGTAAGGGCAATGATTTATTATGCTTTTGATGGTGGAAAAAATTATATAAATAACTTTTTTATTTCTACTATAATCAGGTATTTTCAGGAGAAAGAGGAGTTTATTTTGAAATCTTTTGTGAGATTGCGCTCTCTTACTAGGGAATGCTGAGGATCTCCATGCCAGTACTGTATTGACAGTTCCATTATTTCCTGGCAAGTTAAACTCTGTGGCCCTCCGGGGAAAATCTCTTATTGCCGTCAGAAATAAGCGACCATACTACTGATATTCCAAATCAGATTGATCATACTGTAGATCTTTTATGGAAAAGTATCAATGCAAGCACAGTCGAACAGAGGCAGGGCCTCTTGCCAACTACTATTCATTTAACTCCATTCATTCATTCATTCAACACACAGTAGCATTATTTGAAAGATCTGCCTTTACATGACCAGATGACCAATTAGGCTTTCAGATGAAAATCAGTATGCTAAGTCCATGAAGCAATTTCCCTGAGAATAAAAATTTTGTGATTCTGATTCTTTCAGACTCTGATTAACTTGGCCATGGATTGACTGAAGAAGGAGCCTTGGTGATCACCAGACTATAGGCTTTGGAAAAGTAAGATAGTGACAAACTACTTCATTTCAAGCGATGTAACTTCAAAACCACACATTGAGAGGATCAGTGTCCTAACTGTTCCTTTGGAAGGCCATAAAAAGTTATCGGGATGGAGGGCCACAGGCCAAAAGTAAAATTTGTTGTTGTGTGAATTGCATACATACAATTAAATGTATACTTTCTTTAAAAAAAAATTAACATTTTAAATTTAAAATACAACCCCAATTCCAATGAAGTTGGGATGTTGTGTGAAATGTAAATAAAAACAGAATAAAATGATTTGCAAATCCTCTTCAACCTATATTCAATTGAATACACCGCAAGACAAGATATTTAATGTTCAAACTGATAGACTTTTTTGTTTTTGTGCAAATATTTGCTCATTTTGAAATGGATGCCTGCAACACATTTCACAAAAGCTGGGACAGGGGCAACAGAAGACTTGGAAAGTTGATGAATAGTCAAAGAACACCTGTTTGGAACATTCCTCAGGTGGACAGGTTAATTGGAAACAGGTGAGTGTCATGATTGGGTAGAAAAGGAGCATCCCCAAAAGGCTCAGCCATTCACAAGTAAAGATGGGGCGAGGATCACCACTTTGTGAACAAGTGTGTGAAAAATAGTCCAAGAGTTTAAGAACAATTTTTCTCAACATTCAATTGCAAGGAATTTAGGGATTCCATCATCTACAGTCCATAATATAATCAGAAGATTCAGAGAATCTGGAGAACTTTCTACACTTAAGCGGCAAGGCCGAAAACCAACATTGAATGCCCATGACCTTCGATCCCTCAGGCGGCACTGCATTAAAAACTGACATCATTGTGTAAAGGATCTTACCGTGTGGGCTCAGGAACACTTCAGAAAACCATTGTCAGTTAACACAGTTTGTCCCTACATCTACAAGTGCAAGTTAAAACTCTACGATGTAAAGCGAAAGCCAACATCAACAACATCCAGAAACATCATCGCCATCTCTTGGCCCGAGCTCATTTGAAATGGACAGACGCAAAGTGGAAAAATGAGCTGTGGTCTGATGAGTCCACATTTCAAATTGTTTTTGGAAATCATGGACATCGTGTTCTCTGGACAAAAGAGGAAAAAGACCATCCAGATTGTTACCAGCACAAAGTTCAAAAGCCAACATCTGTGATGGTATGGGGGTGTGTTAGTGCCCATGGCATGGGCAACTCACACATCTGTGATGGCACCATCAATGCTGAAAGGTACATCCAGGTTTTGGAGCAATACATGCTGCCATCCAAGCAACGTCTTTTTCAGGGACATCCCTGCTTATTTCAGCAAGACAATGCCAAGCCACATTCTGCACTTGTTACAACAACATGGCTTTGTAGTAAAAGTGTGGGTACTAGACTGGCCTGCCTGCAGTCCAGACCTGTCGCCCATTGAAAATGTGTGGCGCATTATGAAGCGCAAAATACGACAACGGAGACCCCGAACTGTTGAACAACTGAAGTCGTACATCAAGCAAGAATGGGAAAGAATTCCACCTACAAAGCTTCAACAATTAGTGTTCTTTTTTGAAATGTGTTGCAGGCATACATTTCAAAATGAGCAAATACTTGCACAAAAACAAAAATGTTTATCAGTTTGAACATTAAATATCTTGTCTTTGTGGTGTATTCAATTGAATATAGGTTGAAGAGGATTTTCAGATCATTGTATTCTGTTTTTATTTACATTTTACACAATGTCCCAACTGCATTGGAATTGGGCTTGTAAAATGTGAAAATTTTGAATACACTACATACAAATATGTTTGTCCTGCAAGAACTCTGTATTGGCCAGCACCAGTTGAGAGACAGAGAGAAGAATTTTACCTATCCACGGGTTGGTGTGGATTTGTGAACCCTGTTAGGTTTTAGAGCATAACTGCTATTAAACAAACAGAAAAATATGGTTTATTTCTTTTATATAATCAACTTATTTGTACAGATGCTTTCTTATTGACCACACACTATTTTTTCATAAATCCACCATCTCCTTCATTTTCACTTTCATTCTAAAAATAACTGATGTGAAATTCCAGAAAATAGTGGTTTACTCCTCTGATTTGGTACATTTCTGTGCAGAAACAGTTTGTCTGTCTCTTACTGACATGCAGAACTGTCCCTAATCCATCATCAGTCCAGCATCCCCGTATCATTGAGCAGGTGGTACAAACCTCTACGGGACATTACATCGGAAAATCAAAGTTGCTTTTGATTTTTCTGGTGCATCATATGTTCACTTGGTGTGAAAGGATTTGCTCTTATTATATATCCTTTTAATCTGATGAGTTAAATACGTATATCACATTTTTTGTTTATGAGTTATGTTAACAAACTTGCCAGGATGGACCCCTCATTCATTCATTCATTTTTTTCTATTCCTTCTTTTTGTTTTACAGGATACATCCCTCGGCTCTTCCAAAGCCTGAGAAAAATAATCCGTAACATTATTGACAATCATGTCATATTGCTTTCATAATGTGAATGCCAAAAATAGTTGTAAGCGTGTGAGAATTTGCACCTTTTCACCATGACGTATTGTTTAAAATGTACTTGGGTTGTGGTAAATTGTGATAGGCTTTTTTTTTCTGGATTTTTCCATTGTTATGGTTTGGCCATGGGTTGTTTGTCTGTTGCTGTTATTTTTTACAGTGATAAAAGGCGACTGAAATTTGGAG
This sequence comes from Thalassophryne amazonica, assembly GCF_902500255.1. Classification (NCBI taxonomy): domain Eukaryota; kingdom Metazoa; phylum Chordata; class Actinopteri; order Batrachoidiformes; family Batrachoididae; genus Thalassophryne; species Thalassophryne amazonica. The sequence goes on from NC_047116.1 coordinate 53,939,938, forward strand.
ATGATTGAGAGTTTGAGCCAACACCTCCCCCATTGTTTTTCCATCTCGACATTAGACATACAGAGTTTTGAACTAGGCAGAGGTAAATATGCACAAGTAAGAAAACTTTGTCCTTCTATTGTGACATTCAATACAATTAATTTATTAAGTACCAAATCACAACAAAGCTCCTTCAAGGCGCTTCACATGGGTAAGGTCGAATCTTACCATCCAACCATCCTGAGCAAGAATATTGGTGACAGTGGTATGGAAAAAATCCCTCTGGTGTTTTTTTGTTTGTTTGTTTTGTTTTGTTTTTAGGAAGAAACCTCAAGCAGACCAGATTCAGAGGGGTGACCCACTGTTTAGGCCATTCTACCAAATAACTGAGACAAGAAAACAAAAATAAAAACACACAAAACATGAAAAGGATGCAAACAAAACCAATAGTCAGGTTGAGCAACACAAGGAATCCATGTCAGGTCAGTTCAGAGGCGTCCGAAAAGTCTGTGCTGCTGTCTGAAGGTGTGATTTTGTGTTGCTCCGGTTATCTTTGTCATCTGCATAATGCGGGTCACACTCCATCCATTCATTCAGCATGCGACTCAAGAACTCCCTGGTCCTATGACCCAGTTCTGGCAGTTTCACCTCAGGCAGAGAGAAAAAGAGCAGAATCCATCAGGTGTAACTAACAGCACCTAAGGCATTAGATTCACTAGCAGTAAATCAACAGAGATGCAGAGAGAGTACTAATGTGGTCACTGGCAGCTAGCCCTGTGCTTCACTAACAGATGCATAATTTAGATGAGGCTGAGATCTGCTTCATTGTTAATAACACAATTTAAAAGGGGAAGTAAAATGGTTAGACACTACACATGTATATTAGCCACCATGAGACATGTTACAGGCATAGTGATTAATAGAATTATAAATTGTTGATACTAAATTGTTAGACATCTAATTTACAGTAATATGCTGCTTGTTGATTAAATAAGTAAACAAACTTAGTTGATCAAAGAATTTTTCTATACAGCCAAAGTGTTTTTTGCAGCTGAAGACAGCAATAATGTTGCATGAAAAAAAACTAGTAAGTTCTTTCAGCTTCCCCCTTTTATGCTCTGGGTCACCACAGCAGATCTGATATGGATCAACATGTTGATTCGGCACATTTTACGGCCTTCTTGCCACAACTCCACATTACAGTATGTAGTGCATGAGCCCCAAACCATTTTTGAGCTACTTAGTAGCATCTCAGAAGACTAAACAACACTTAAAATCCAGGATCAGTATAGTGTGGCCAACACAAAATTGTATGCTGGCCTTCCCAGGTGGGCCAGGTAGGGTTTAATGAAGGATTAAACAAGGGTCAACATTTAAAAATGGTCTACTTGTATTGGAACTACATATACCACATTACTTGTCTGATCATAAAAACATCAATAAAGGTATTTTTGACTGAATACTATGGAGTTGTGGACTAACTTAAAAAAACAACAATTGTCAAGTTCAGTTTTGTATAGTGGTCAAAAGTTAAAATGTCAAAATGTACTCCCATTTTGCTAAAAGGTATGCAAATTATTGGTTAGTACATACAGCTAGCAATTTTCCTGGCATCAGCACACAGGTGTGAGATTACCTAGACATTTGTAATATACACCGAGCCCCAAACGTGAATATTCTGTAAAATGCATTACAAAACATTGCCATCCAAGCCATCAGTTTTCCAAATTTGTTGTAGATAGGATAAAAACTAGATTTCCATCAGTACCACACACACACACACACACACACACACACACACACACACACACACACACACATACACACACACACACACACACACACACACACACACACGGAGAGAGAGATACAGATAATGTTACACAGAGTGTAAAGTCTAAGTCACACTGTGATGTATTGAGGAAATGTATGAGTAACAGATAGTTATTTTCAGTTTTTATCAATTTTTGTCCCGTACAAAGCTTTTCTCATTTGTTAAATACATTCCTTGTCAGCTGATGTCTGGAGACTCAGTTGGAAAGTTTTGAGCATGCTCAAAACTTTGAAGAGTCATTAAACGGAGAGGTTTCCTGGTGGTTGCATATTTGATCAGCATTTTGTCCTGTACTTGCTCATAGGTTGCCAGTGGACATCCAGTCAGTGTTAATTTTATCCATGTGTTAACTCAGTCTCCGTGATGGGAAGCAGGCGCTCTAACAACAAGGCTAAAACCCATGGGCTCCTAGCGTCTGTCGCAGGAGTGTCTTGTGGTCTTAGGGAGTGAGGTTTATTTACCTTCTTCAGCACGCTGCCACCTGCTGGCCTTTGTTACATGTTTGCACCTGGAAGCTCTGCGCCCCTGCATTCAGTGGTTGACCACTCATTCTGTCAGACTCCCATATCCAGTGAAAACTGATGGATTATCTGACTTTTACCACCGGACAAATTATATCAGTATGTTACTAATAACTCAATCCGTCACAGTGTGAGTACACGTTTTTGTGAAGGCTCTCAGTTGTCTAGGTAGTTTCCATAGTAGAGAAGCTTGAATCTTTGACTGGACTGGGTTGCATGACACGAGGACATTTCGCTTCTAATTACAGAAGCTTCCTCAGCTAAAATTCTTGCTTTGGTAGTCTGACTTCTGTCTAGACTCTTGTAGAGAAGAATAACAGAAGCCAGCAAATGCTGGAGTTTTAAACCTAGCCAGACCCCTCCTACTGAGAGGTGGACCGCTATTGGCTAGTGACTAACAATTGCTCTAATTAGCACCTATTGTGCTCTAGTTAGCACCCTCCTAATGACAGGGCAGCTGTCCCTCCTAACGATGGGACTGACGACTCTCCTGATGACTCTCTTAACGACGTGAATGACTCATTACCATGAACAAAAGACTGAAACTGCTTTGACCTGAGTACCCCATTGTAAACAGGGGACAAAGCGTGTCTCAGACCCCCTCCCCGGTTAAGGCTGGGTTTCAACTGTTTCACATATGCTCCCAGTTGCTCCCGGTTGCGTCGTGCATCATTATGACGACGCCACGTGGAAGCAGCCTAGTGCCAAGATGATGCAGCTCGGCACCACAACAGCGCGAGGGGCGCAAACAAAAATTAAACATGTTTAATTTTTTTGCATGCTCTGCTCAACGCAGAATTAAGTGGTTTCAGCGCAAGTCAGAGCAACATGATGGTACTCAGCGTGACTGGAAGCCACACCCTCACAAGACGACGTTAGCTGATGCCAATTTATGATTCCTGCTGTGTTCCATTGTTCCCAAAGTATAAATCACTCAGGATTGTTTTTATACCATGTACATATTGCAGTAAAAACTACACGCTTCAAAAAAAGACCACAGGAAAAAACAATGCTGATTGCAGCTGCTGCTCCTCTCTCTGTGTGGGGCTGTCTGGTGAAGAGAGGCACTGTGAAGCAGCTTCTTCTCTCACAAATGTGTTTAAATAAAATCCATTAAAGTCCTGCTCATAGACTGATTGCCAGAGACATCCAGTAAGAAGTCTGGACATCTCCAGTCCACTCACGGATGGTTCATTCACGCACGCACATGTGAACAATAAAGAAAGGAAAAAAAAACTGTCTGTTCCTTGTTCTCCCCTCAAACTCTCATCACTGTTTAAAAAAGAACAAAAAAGGACATAAGTCCTGCTCACAGACTGATTGCCAGAGACAGGACATGTCAACATCAACTCCAGACATCTCCACATTTGCTCGCGGACGGTTCGTGTGCACGCGCGTGCATCTCGTGGTCAAAGGAGGAAAGATAAACTATAACAGAACTCAGAGCGCAGACCTGCAGCTCAGCACAAGAACACATATAAATTAGAAGAGAAGTCAGAGTGCACAGTCTGTCTGCAGCCAAACTGTGCACTCTGACTTCTCTGTGCAGAGAACCTGCAGGCTGTGTCCTCACCTCCTCTCTGCCCCCTGCTGTGTGCACCTGACACAGAAATTCCTGCGTCTTCATGACGCAACAGGGAGCAACTGGGAGCAGCCCCGGTGTGAAAGGGGCTTAAGATTTTAACTTCCTTGTTCTCAAACGTGTGGTTAGTGTCTTTAAGGTGGAGGTGAATTGCAGACTGAGGTCCACCGGCACCCTCTCGGCGGTGCTGGTATAGCCTTTTGTGCAATGGCTGCTTAGTCTCACCTATGTAGTGTTCGTTACAGTTTTCCTGACATCTGATAGAATACACTACATTGCTCTGTTTGTAACTAGGGATCCTGTCCTTAGGGTGAACTCATTTCTGTCTCAAGGTGTTAACAGGTTTAAAGTAAACTGGGATTTTGTGCTGTCTGAAGATCCTCTGTAGTTTTTCCCCTGCTCCTGCTAAATAAGGGAGAGACACTCCTCTTCTTCTTGGCTCTATCTCCTGTCTGTCTGGTCTCTTTGTTCTTTGGGACTTCTGCACTTTATCCAGGGACCACCGTGGGTACCCACATACTGTGAGGGCTTTCCCTACATGTTGTTGTTCTTTAGCCCTTCCCTTTGTAGTTGTGGGCACCTGTAGGGCTCTGTGTTGAAGAGTCCCGATCACCCCGAGCTTATGTTCAAGGGGGTGGTTTGAGCCAAAGCGCAGATATTGGTCAGTGTGAGTGGGTTTTCTGTAAATCCCTGTCTGGAGCTGCCTGTTCTCTCCAATCGTAACATCACAGTCCAAGAAGGCTAAATGGTTGTTTTTGGCATCCTCATGTGTGAACTTGATATTGCAGTCCACCTAGTTGATGTACTCTGTAAAGGCCTCCACTTCCTGTTGCTTGATTTTAACCCATGTGTCATCGACATATCTGAACCAGTGACTGGGAGAGATGCCCCTGAACCACGCCAAGGCTCTCTGCTCCACTAGCTCCATGTACAGATTGGCCACAGTGGGGGATACTGAGACCCCATCGCACAACCATGGATCTGCCTGTAGTAATTCCCCCTAAACAGGAAATGCATGGTGTTAAGACAGATCTCCAAGAGTTGGCAGATGTGGTCTGGTGTAAGTTTGGTCCTTTCAAGTAGAGATGCATCCTCCAGCAGCCTCTGCCTCACAGCTGTGACGGCCTCAGCGGTGGGGATGCAGGTGAACACCGATGTCACATCGAATGACACCATAGTTTCATCTGCCTCCAGCTGAAGGTCCTTGATGTTGTTCACAAAATCTTGTTTGTTCTCCACATGGTGGTCTGAGTTACCCACTAGAGGAGCCAAAATCCACTTGAGGTGCTTGGCAAATTGTAAGTGATAGAATCTGTGCTACATACAATAGGCCTGAGTGGCACGTCTTGTTTGTGGATTTTGGGCAGCCTATAGATGCATGGACATGGAGTGTCCCCAGGGTACAGTCTGTAGTACGCTTGCCTGTCGATGAGTCCCTCTTTCTCCAGTTAATGATTTTCTTCTTATAGCCGCTTGTGGGGTCTCTCTTCAGATGCTCATACGTATTGGACAGTAGTCAGACTACCAGAGCAAGAATTTTAGCTGCGATTAGAAGCGAAACGTCCTCGCTTCAAGCAACCCAGTCCAGTCGAAGATTCAAGCTTCTCTACTACAGTGTGACTACACCTCAACATTCATTCATTCATTTTCTACACACACTTACTCCAGTCAAGGGTCAGAGGGCCTGGAGCCTATCCCAGCAGTGATTGGGTATGAGGCAGGGTGCACCCTGGAGAGGTCATCGGTACATCACAGGGCCACATATACACAGACAAACTCATGCACACACCTACGGTCAACTTAAAGTTTATCTTTGGAAGTGGAAGGAAGTCAGAGCACTTGAAGGGAACCAACGCGAACACGGGGAGAACTTGCAAACTCAGCACAGAAATGGAAGTGACCCCACGACTGTCTTTCTGTAAGGCAACAGTGCCCCACCTTAACATTAGGCAAAGGTTTTTATATAAAACATAGACCCTTACACCCTAAGACCACAGACTGTCCAAAATTCAGACAGCAATATGTGTGATTCAACTTTTATGCATGTTAAATGCAGAAGATAAAATAATGAATGAAGTTGCTAGATTCTGTCATTAAGTTTTGAAAAAGTTGCTGATGGTCTAACCCAGGGAGCAGTATAAAGCAGTGATTCACGATGGATTTCATCATTCCTGTGTCTTTAAAATGTCATCTTTTAGAAGTAGCTAATATCACAGTGAGATTTTTGTGTTATTGATGCCACTGACTTGTTAGCAGGTATCATAGCTTAGCTCTACTCCACATTAACCCTAACACTGCATCGTTATTGAGGCAATAATGCACTCATAATGCACTTTGTAATACCCCACCAAAGCCATCCATCATCCACCAACCTGTCCACAAAAATATGCTTTCACAAAACACTTGAACCAACATTAGCCTGTTAGCCTTCTTGTGTAACTCTGAGATGGGGGTGTGTTCATCCCACCCAATTCATGCAGTGTCTTGCCCGCACTCCACCCCTTCACCCGGGGCTGGGGCTGTCAATTAAGTTATTTGTAGCCAGGGCATGGCTGCTGTAGATAAAACAGTATAGAAGAACAAATGTGAATATTGTGTTAATGTGACCCAAGCTATCAGCGCACCAAAAGTGGTGCAGATAGAATCAAATCTATAGGTTTCTACAAGCACCTAACACGCACTCACACACACACATTTTCATCTTTATATAAGCTGTTGATGTGGCCGAGTGGGCCGTATCATTTTGTGTGCTCTAGCTGTCCACTGTTTCTTGTCATTGTAGGATCTTGCACGGGGCTGTAAGCATATGAAGTGTCAGAGATTTTTGTAATCAGGAAGTGTCTGTTACACACGTCAGTATATGTCATTCTTCCAGAAACCAGACAAATTTCCATCACATTCGATTTCTTTCAAACATTACAGACATTTTTATACATATTTGGGCATTTTTAATTTGGTCTTTGATACACTAATGAAGTAAAACATCAAAAACTACATTTGCACAGAAACATTAGGGAAACTCAGATATTTGTACAGCGCTATAAGTACACTTCATATTGTTAGAGTGAAATATTGTATGTTTAAAATATCTTTTGGGAATCTGTTCTTCACATCAACTGGTTTATCTGCAAATTTTCACGAATCTCTTGCACTCATATTTTACAATCTTCTGTCTTCTTGCCCTCTTCTTCTCCTGCTCCAGTGGACGTGAGCACAGCAGCACTGCCCACGCAGGTGCCTCCTGCCACCACAGCCATCCTCCCCATGGACCTGCGTATAGTGGACCACCCCCACCATCTCCACCACCAGCAGCAGACCTCTTTCAGCCATGTTCCTCCTGCCCACCCGACACCACCCAGCTCCACAACCTGTCCCAAATCCTCTGAGCCAGGCCGTGGACAGATCCTAAGTAAATCACTCTATACGTTTGTTTTATATTGCAGGCGTGTTAAAATCATCAGGCATAATGCAGTTGCTTCCATGATTTCATTTACACCCACATGCATCCATTTATGAGCTGGTCCTGTCTAATGCATGAGAGGTTAAGTCACTCTGACTGGAAACACTCAGCACTGTGAATTACAAAGTGTCTGAACATCTCCACAGACCACCAGGAGCAGCAGCTGCAGCAGGAACTGGTGGCTCTTAAACACAAGCAGCAGCTTCAAAGACAGCTACTGATCGCAGAGTTCCAGCGCCAGCACGAACAGCTGTCCCGCCAACATGAAGCCCAGCTGCAGGAACACATCAAGGTGATTATGGGTTCGTGGGTTTTGTTTGAGATGTTTGGATTGCTTTTCTTGATTCCTCCATCACTCATTTGGTTTGGTTGGTGCTGTATTTGTTAACATGCATGTGGGTGTTGCGAGATTAAACACACCACATGAGGGACTGGAGGATGCATGTGCACACTTACCCGATGTGAGCCGTGGTGGTGCACTTTAATTTGCTGGAAATAATACACTGCTTTTTGTCATCCCCATGGAAACCTCAGCTCCAGTAAACACTGCTGAAAAGCCTCCCGAGCACTGAAACAACCGTAAAGTCAGCCTGTAAGTGCAGTTGGTCTGTGCTAAAAATAACTCTAGTGTGTGTTGTGTTGTATAGTCTGTTCTGTCTCCAGGCTGGTGTGACTCTCTTTATTAGGATCAAGATATGTGACAGCACATCATATATAATGTCCTCACTAGCACCTGCTTTTGCAAATAGCCACTCCATCCTTCATTCCCTTCAGCTGAAATCTGTATGATGGGCACTTTGAAGAATGTGCCTTTTTTTTCTCAGTGCACGCTCAGATCAGCGTCTGCAGCCTGATGAGTCAAAGTTCACCGTTTTATGATCTGTCACTATGCATACGAGGTCTGTCCAAAAAGTAACGGACCTTTTTATTTTTTTCAAAAACTATATGGATTTGAATCACGTGTGATTGCATCAGCCAAGCTTGAACCTTCGTGCGCATGCGTGAGTTTTTTCACGCCTGTCGGTTGCGTCATTAGCCTGTGGGCAGGCTTTGAGTGAGCACTGGTCCACCCCCCTCGTCGGATTTTCATTGTCAGGGAAATGTCTGAATGATCTGGAGCTTTGCTGCATCAAGTTTTTCCAGAAACTGTGAGAGACAGCCAGGTGGACACCATTCGCTAAATTCAGATGGCTTTCAGTGACGATTTTATGGGGATCACACAGATTGGGGAGTGTTACAGCAGTAAAGACCGCCCACAGCAGCTGAGAGCGCGCCGCGTTCCGAGCGGCGATCGACAGGCTCAAATGACCAGATCATTTCCAAACTGAACGCTTTGTTGATCCGGGACGTCGTCTGACTACCACAGAAATGGCAGAAGACGTGGACATCAAGACTTTTTTGGCACATTCCATTGTTACTGTTGTGAAAGTGTAGTGACACGGACCCACAACAGGGGGCGCAAATGAACGGTCAATAGATGAGCCAAAAAGTAACAATTTAATGTTGTGAAGGTGCACAACGAATACACAGACAATCTCAGAATATGTTAACAGTCAATCCACAAAGGTGACGTGTGGGCAGTCTCGAGGATAGAAGACGTCTGTCCTGAGAAGAGCCGGAACCACACGATTTCCGCCGCTACCGAACCTGGTGAATACTGGAGCCGCCAAGTCCCGAATTCCCAGGTGATCACCGTCCCCGACTGTCGGATCTGGTACTGCTGGCGAAGAACAAAGACAGTCAAGTGTGGGTGTGTGTACACCCCGTAACAACAGCGGTGGGAATGCCACCTCCACCTCTCACTCAATATTCTGATGAGTATGCAGTGATCCCTCAGAGGAAAAGAGTGCCGTCTTGCACTCACTTAGCTTCCACAAAACAAGGGACCGGTACGCCTGCAAACACTCACAATATACAGATTATAAGGTAACACAAATGGCTGAGGATATTACCTCCATTGAAGTACGATATCTCGGTGATGAGGTGGAGATGACGTCTGGGTTTTATGGAGTGAGATGATGAAGAATGAGTGACAGCTGTCAGGAAATAATGAGTGACAGCTGTCACTCCCGGCTGTGTCCGTGGCGGCAGCGCCCTCTCGTGCCTGAAGCCCGCACTTCAGGCAGGGCGCCCTCTGGTGGTGGGCCAGCAGTACCTCCTCTTCTGGCGGCCCACACAACAGTTACAGGAGTTTTTGTCATGGAAAGAGGAGCGGAGGAATGTGCCACTGTGCCACGAATGGCGCTGGACTAAACCACAGGAATTTGTGCGTCGGGACGGAGTCGCATGGTGCAAAGCAACGCCGTGATGAAGCCTCACAGGACATGTTCTGGCATGTCCAGCTAATCCACAATTTCTTGGATAGTCACACGTCTGAAAAGCCACCGAAAGCCGTCTGAAAGCCATCTGAAAGCCGTCCTGTGAGACCAACACGCCGCGCCATTCGCAGCACGGTGGTGCATTCCTCCGCTCCTCTTTCCATGACAAAAACTCCTGTAACAGTGGAATGTGCCGAAAAAGTCTTGATGTCCACGTCTTCTGCCATTTCTGTGGTAATCAGACGATGTCCTGAATCAACACAGCATTCAGTTTGGAAATGATCTGGTCATTTGAGCCTGTCGATCGCCGCTCGAAACGCGGCGCGGGGATGAATAAATTTTTATTATGAAACTGGGTAGACACCTGATACTGGCACCATAAGTACCCCATAGGCCAGGGTTGAACCGGAGGGACCAGGACGGTGCAGGCTTTCTTGGCTACTGATCACCTCAGCAGATGATTCCACAGATGATCTGGACTTGACGTTGAGAGGAGGAACTCACCCGTAAAACCACCTGCTGTGGTGATCGGTTGCCAGGGAAACCTGAACCATCTTTGTCTTCCATGACACACTGTGGCCGCCCACTGTCCGAAAGAGTTGATGGGTTGATTACATTTTAGAGATGAAGGGCGCATATATGTGCCAGTTGCTGAGGATGGTCGTCTGTTTATTTGGCGTGCGGGGGGGGGGGGGGGGGGGGGGGGGTGTTATTCCAGCCTTATGCTGTCACAAAGAGGATTACATATTATACAAATAATGAATGTTTTTTCATTCATAGATGCAGCCTCGTTAAATAGAACATTCCATTGCTCACCTCATGAAATATTCTTTCCATTGCACAAAAAAACATTAATTATTTGTTTTATATAACACCTAAAAAGATCCTTGTCATTTGATATTTTATTAATTTATAAATAAGAGAAAAGGCACTTATATTTTGGTGTGCATCACTGGTCTTTTGAAGTCAGGAGGTTCCAAACAGTCCAACACAATCTTTAAATAGCAGTCCAATCCAAAAATATTCTCAGTCAACTTGCAAAAAGAGGCAGACAGTTCAAAAACAATCCTGACGATGTAGTTCGTATGTGCATTGACATCTTCATGTGCAGACTGCCATCTGCTTCTCTCAGTCCAGAGAAAAATCATGACAGAAATTTGTCGAGCTCTTCGTCCAACAGAAAATACTACACATGCCTACAAGATGGCTTATGGCATACTGGATTTGTTTTTTTGTTAGAAGACTGAGCACAGTCAGTAAGTTCATTCAAATCCTCATCTGTCACCAAAACAAACCCCGCCATGTTTGTTTTTAAGCTAAGCACCGCCACCGTTAGTGTGAGCATGCAGTGGTTGCGGCGTGCAATGGTACAACACGTATGAAACCAAAATCGCACAGTAAATGGGACAAATGATCCATATCACATAACATACAGACCACCAATCAAATGACAAAGATCTATTTAGGCATTATATAAACAACTACAAAATTAGGGTCCTAATTTACATGAGTCATTGCAACATCTAGACTTGATGCTTGAAAAGAAACTTAATTCTCAAAATTTATATACTAGAGAAAGAATTCTGTTCACACAGGTATGAAGACATTATACAAATAGTGACTGGTTTGGAGGGCAGCATATTGAAATGTCACCCCAACCAGTCACTATTTGTTTTATTATACATCTGTGTAGCTAATAAATTTATCTTTACAATTGTGTGAAAAATTTGCTAAGTCATTTCCCATTCAAACTCAGTATTCCCAATAATGTCAATACCCTTATCCTTAAGGTACCTGGATATCCTATACCGTAGTGAGTTCATGGTACTGTGTTTCAGCCTATGGCCAAACTTGGAGCGCAGCAGTGGGAAGCTTCTTGAACTTGTCGGGTGAAACCCCATGCAAATCTTTCCCGTCGTCCTTTGCTAAAAACTCCTTGAACAGTGCGAAACTTTTCTTGATACTTTTCGCAGTACTTTCACTGTCTTTCTTGGGTAGAAGAGCGTTTATCCCATCAGTATCCACGGACGCAAAGCTTCTGCTCTCCGCCATGATGTCGTGACGAAGAGAGAGATGAGTAGCGAGAGATGAGAAGTGAAGTAGAGAGAGAGAGACGAGTAGAGAAGTGGAGAGAGAAGTGGAGTAGAGAGAGAGAGAGAGAGAGATGAGTAGTTGTCTGCGATGCATCACCCCTGTGCATGCGCGAAACATTGTTGCTCCATTATGACAAAATCGGTCCGCAATCACTCAGAATGTTGCCCGAAATGGTGCAGAATCAGTCAATAATGTGGCTATTGTTAACTGTGGATGATTTATTGTGAAAAGTATTTCAATTATTACACGTGAATCAGCCAATCAGAACAAAGGATTTCAGTCAGATGTATATTAAATACATATAACTGATTCCTTCAGTATTTTTGTCCTGCTGTTTCAGCACCAACAGGACTTACTGGCCCTCAAGCATCAGCAGGAGTTGTTGGAGCATCAGAGGAAAATGGAGCAGCAACGCCAGGAGCAGGAAGTGGAGAAGCAGCAGAGGGAGCACAAACTCCAGCAGCTCAAAAACAAGGAAAGGGGGAAAGAGAGTAAGTACCGCCCAGTGACAGTCAGTGTCTCAACCTCTTTCTTTTTAAACAAAATGTTGAGCCATCCTTCTGTAAAGAGATACTGTCCAGCAATTGCAACAACAATAACAAATGGCAATAAACTGAACGAGGACAGATCTCGAAACAAATTCTTCCAAATGTATGAAAAAGCATAATGGTCCAGCATGACAAGTTATATTGAGATAATTGAGGTGTTTGATGCCTGAAGTACAGTTTGACATTCTCTAAGCCTGATGTGTCTTGGGTGTTTATTGTCACTGTGCTGGTTTACTTCGTCACATTATCACAGCAGGTGTCGGAGAGTCATGGCTCTTCCCGCTCTGCTGACACTGCACGTCTGCTGACAGCGCAGCGGCCAGGACAGCCTGACCTGTTGCATCTCTGGTTACTGTGCAAAATCTTGCCAACATACGAGAGAGAGGTCAAGATAGAGACATTATGGTGACCCTTGTCTCTGGTGTGTCTTATTGAAAATCTGTCTCTTAATGTGACACTTGTCACACACTCAGAAGTGGAGGGGGAAATTTTGCAATTACCTAAAAATTGGAAAAAAAATAGATGGGGGTGTTGAAATAGCAATATATATATATATATATATATATATATATATATATATATATATATATATATATATATATATATATATATATATATATATATATATATATATATATATATACAATAGTGTTCAGAATAATAGTAGTGCTATGTGACTAAAAAGATTTATCCAGGTTTTGAGTATATTTCTTATTGTTACATGGGAAACAAGGTACCAGTAGATTCAGTAGATTCTCACAAATCCAACAAGACCAAGCATTCATGATATGCACACTCTTAAGGCTATGAAATTGGGCTATTAGTAAAAAAAAAAAAGTAGCAAAGGGGGTGTTCACAATAATAGTAGCATCTGCTGTTGACACTACAAACTCAAAACTATTATGTTCAAACTACTTTTTTAGCAATCCTGTGAATCACTAAACTAGTATTTAGTTGTATAACCAAAGTTTTTCATGATTTCTTCACATCTGCGAGGCATTAATTTTGTTGGTTTGGAACCAAGAATTTGCTCGTTTACTAGTGTGCTTGGGGTCATTGTCTTGCTGAAACACCCATTTCAAGGGCATGTCCTCTTCAGCATAAGGCAACATGACCTCTTCAAGTATTCTGACATATCCAAACTGATCCATGATACCTGGTATGCGATATATAGGCCCAACACCATAGTAGGAGAAACATGCCCATATCATGATGCTTGCACCACCATGCTTCACTGTCTTCAATGTGAACTGTGGCTTGAATTCAGAGTTTGGGGGTCGTCTCAGAAACTGTCTGCGGCCCTTGGACCCAAAAAGAACAATTTTACTCTCATCAGTCCACAAAATATTCCTCCATTTCTCTTTAGGTCAGTTTGTGTGTTCTTTGGCAAATTGTAACATCTTCTGCACGTCTTTTATTTAACAGAGGGATTTTGCGGGGGATTCTTGCAAATAAATTAGCTTCACACAGGCGTCTTCTAACTGTCACAGCACTTACAGGTAACTCCAGACTGTCTTTGATCATCCTGGAGCTGATCAGTGGGTGAGCCTGTGTCATTCTGGTTACTCTTCTATCCATTTTGATGGTTGTTTTCCGTTTTCTTCCATGCGTCTCTGGTTTTTTTGTCCATTTTAAAGCATTGGAGATCATTGTAGATGAACAGCCTATAATTTTTTGCGCCTGCGTATAAGTTTTCCCCTCTCCAATCAACTTTTTAATCAAACTACGCTGTTCTTCTGAACAATGTCTTGAACATCCCATTTTCCTCAGGCTTTCAAACAGAAAAGCATGTTCAACAGGTGCTGGTTTCATCCTTAAATAGGGGACACCTGATTCACCCCTGTGTGTTCCACAAAATTGACAAACTCACTGACTGAATGCCACACTACTATTATTGTGAACACCCCCTTTTCTACTTTTTTTTACTAATAGCCCAATTTCATAGCCTTAAGAGTGTGCATATCATGAATGCTTGGTCTTGTTGGATTTGTGAGAATCTACTGAATCTACTGGTACCTTGTTTCCCATGTAACAATAAGAAATATACTCAAAACCTGCACTAATCTTTTTAGTCACATAGACAACTATTATTCTGAACACTACTGTATATATATATATATATATATATATATACATATATATATATATATATATATATATATATATATATATATATATATATATATATATATTGTCAGGCTTACCGAAATGGCATAGCTGGACACAAATGCAGGATTCAGATGTCAGTAAAACAGAGTTTAATGAAAATTCAGGCCGGGTTTGGTACACAGGTATGCTGACCAAGATAAGCAGCAAGATCCGAAGCATAATGCTGCGTTCACACCGGGCGCGACGTGAGCGACAGCAGCGACAGGTTGCCGTGTAATCCCTATGGAATGATGCGTTTTGGCGCCAAGTCACGCAGCGCGACACGATGGACACGAATGAAGCAACGTGAGTGAAGCGATTTTGAGGGATTGGCGCATTTGTGGCGCGATATTGCGTCGCATCACGTCGCGTTGCCCTCCTCCCCAAGTTGAAAAATCTGAACTTTTTCGTCTCGTCGCGCCGCGATGACCAATCAGGGACTGAATATGTAGTGACGTGGAGATGTCTGGAGTTTGACTGAAGATGTGAACATGTCCTGTATCTGGTAGCAGCCTGTGAGCAGGACTTATGTCTCTTTTGTCCATTATTTCACAATTATGACAGAGTTTTTGGAGCGAGCAGCAGCGGGAGCAGAATTTCTTTTTCTATTTTACGTGCGCGCGCGAGCGAATTATCCATGGAGATTATTTTACTTATTAACTACACAGATGAATAATAACACAGATGATGACTGGTTTCTAAACACAATTATGACAGAGTTTTTTGGGAAAGAGTGAGGAGCAGCCCCACAGCAAGCAGCAGAGTTTCTTTCTTTTTTTTTATGTGTGCGCTGAGCGAATTGTCTGTGGAGAATATTTTATTAATTAACTATACAGGTGTATAATAAAACAAATGGTGACTGGTTTCTAAACACAATTATGACAGAGTTTTTGGGGGAAGAGCGAGCTGCAGCCCCGCAGCAGGCAGCAGAGTTTCTTTTTTTTTTTTTTATTGTTTGCATGTGCGCGCGTGAACGGGACAGGAGGTCCTCAAACTGGGTCCCGCAGAGACGGAAGGACCGCTGAAAGCGGGGGTCATCCAGACGCAGCTTCTGCAGCAAATAATGATACTCCCCGAATTGGGAATGTCTCATGAATTTGTCAGCTTTCCACAACAATTCACTCCGAGTGGAATGAAAGCTCCTCCTATTTGATGACGCACCGGGGCAAATTTTCACAGCAAAAGCAGAGTGACACACTGGGCGATGGTGGCGCGTCCGTCGCCATGCGACCCCCGCAAATTTGTAGCATCTGGTCGCGCCCAGTGTGAATGCAGCATTAGGCAGAGACGACGTCAAAAACAGGCAGGCAGGTCAAAAACACGGGTAGACAAAATCAGGACAGAAATGCTCAGAAGAATAAGTGCTCAAAAGTGGCTCAAGGCTCAACAATCTCGCAACCAGACAGGGTGACAGGTGTAACTAAAATAGAGGGAGTGATTAGCAGGAAATGTAGGACAGGTGTGTGTGTGGCGGAATCTGGAAGGGGTGTGGCAAGCTGGAGAGAGGATCACAGGGAAACGCCCGCCACCAAGCAGAGGACAGAGCAGAAAGATCCCACCACCAAACATGACAGTGACAAAGAATGGTAGCTACAAAATAAAGAAACAAAAAGACACAGCATACAAGCTCCAGTCATGACATATATATTCTGCGCTTCTCAACATTGAAGAACCTGCATGTTGGAAAATGGACCACATGGCCAACATATGGTACCTGATGTTTCCTCACAATGCAAGCAATGCTTCTTGTCATAGTCTCCCAAAGTCATTTCTATTCCTACTCAAGGATCCTTCAAAGAGACCATCTACCAAAGACATCAAGTTATTACCTAAGGTCACTGCTTAGTGTTCAAGTCTTACAAGCATACAGTACAACAGGAAGTACCAGGACCCTAACTCCTGCACAGATACTTGCATCACCAAACACTTCCAGCATCCTCATAACTTCATGAGGTCCTACCTCATATTTCCTGATTTCAAAAGCCAGGTTCAACATGCATATCACTGCAGAGATAAGTGGACACCTCCACTCATTTTACACAATTCTAATGGTCAAGCCCAGGAAGTCTTTGAAAACATGGCTCTAACATGTGAGGTAGGACAATTACAAACCCAAAATCTCTGATCTATCACTCTGCTTTCTGTTTCAGGTTTGGGTATTTTGCCATTATTTGCACAATTTCACTACAAAATGATCTTAGCCTCCTCATTTGTTGGAATAGTGCTCACTTGAGATGTTCCTTTTTGTTCTTGGGTTGGTAATTTTGTCTTTTCTTCTCCTTGCCGGATTCTATGACAAAAATTATTTCTACGTTTTTTTTTCTTCCGTTTCAAAACACCATTTATTGCTATTTATCACCACAGTCAGTCTGCTTTCTCTATTTATGTTTTTTCTTGTCTTCTCATCTGCTGTTGCCTCAGTTCATATTAAGCATTTGTTGCTGTGTAATGATAATGATAGTTGAGGAAAAACAGATCTGAGCGGCCTCATGGTGGTCAAAGAAGAATATTTTAAATAGTCAGAAAGCAAAGTACAAAGAGCTGTTGTCTTTAGGGTTCTGGTGAAGCACTCTGCTACTAACTGCTGAAACTGTGTGCTGTGCTCATATAGACGCTTAGTGTGTTGAATTGTGAACACGTTGTATTTCTCTGTTTTTTGTGACACTTTGGACCAGAGACTGAGGCAGTGACGCACAAACTGATCCAGGAAAAGCAATACTGTAGGCAATATGTTTCTTTCAGGCAGCAATTATTACGTTTTTGGAAACTAAGCCCACTTTTTTATGTCGGTCTAAAAGAAAATATCTAGCAAGTAAAGTGGGGTTGTCTGTTTAGCATGTCATCTTATTTTTAGCCATTTAGGGGAGTTCAGAATAATTTAGTCAGACCAGATCTTCATGTGGTATCCAATCCAGAAAAATTTCCACGTCAGGATTAAAGTTCATAAAATAAGCATTACAAGAGGAAAATTCTTTGTAATGTTGTTTGTGTACCCCTTCCCCCCCCAAAAAAAGGAAAAAAAATCAACCTTTGTATTACACAGTATTTAACTTGTGCTGTCCTTTGCACAGGTTAAAAAAAGCTTATTTGCACTTTAGCATCAGTTTTACTTGTTGACTTGCACATGCAGTGTAAGTGTCAGATTTGCATTGCCTTCGTGGCAATCCCTCAGAGAGGAGGATGATTGTCTCTTGATTGATTCCCAGATGATATGGTGGACACGGCGATGACGGATGCATGCCCAGTCTTTATGCTCATTGTTTCTTGCAAACACTGCATGTGGTTGCTTCGGGAAGCTTCTGCCGGTCAGGATCTTGCTCCTCTTTCTCCTTATCCCCTCTCTGTTGTTCATCTGCATTTTTTTTTTGAAGACTTCCACTCATCTGGATCATTGCTCGCCAGCTGGCCCGGTCCCTCACTTGTTGTTCTCAGGTCTTCCAATCAGTGGAACAGTACTTGGCATTTAGCTTCAGGAAAACCTTGTAGTGTTTCTTCTGCCCTCCTCTGGACTATTTTCCTTCACTCAGCTGTGACTAGAAGATCTGCTTGAGAAGTTGGCTGTCATCCATTCTAACAATGTGACCCACCCACCAAAGCTGGTTCTTGATAACAACAGAGTCGATGCTCTGGAGTTTGGCTTCAGCCAGGATGCTGATGTTGGTATGGTAGTTTTCCCTCCTGATGAGAAGGATACTCCTCACGTAGCATTGGTGGAATCGCTTGAGGGTCTTCAGGTGATGGCGGTAAGTGGCCCTGCTCTCAGATCCATAAGGGTGTGGTGACAGCAGGTTTGTTGACAAGGAATTTTTCTCTTATCAAAGGTCTCTCGTTGAAAACACATGTAAAGTCGGCCAAATGTAATTCCTACACCAAGTGTGAACGTATAGGATATGAAATGTTTATCCACCATGGAGTGAACTTGAGGTGAATCACTTCAGACTGACAGGACAATATGTTTAACTTTATCTCATTGGAGCTTACTTCAGATTTTCTGACATATCTGACACTGTGAAGATGTGTAATAACAAGACTCTGAACAGTTCACCGAGTTTCTCTTTCAACCTTTCTACCATTTTTGTGTTCTTGTTTCAGCTCACTGTCTTAACAGACTGCTGCCATAGTGACCACAGGTCTGTGGGTAATGGAGTTTAGCAGCCATGTCACACTGAAGAAACACATATACAACATAGGAATGAATGTACAATATGGGAATGCATAGGTGACGCACATGACAAATTTTGAATCTTATGCAGGATACAAAAATGTTATCATTGAGCAGTGTTGATTAAATTGCAACATCATGATGTCAACAGTAAAACATCACAAAAATGATGAAATAAAGGGTGCAAGTAACAGTGCACAGCTGATTTTCACAAGCAGCTGCCACCTGGCTGTGTTCTGAGCAGCTAAGACCTCATTTGACAAACGTCAGGAAAATTCATTCTTCCAATTCGGAGGCCATAGCACATCTTGGTGTAACTCCAGGCAGTAAAACTCTTCTTGTTATATCAGATTAACATCATATGTACTTGGCAGGAAAATTGGAAGCCCAGTTGTGCTTCGCAGTCAAATATGCACTTGGCTGATCTGAGTTGAGTAGCAAGTGCTTCTTCTTCTCGGGCCAGAGACAGCACACAGCTTGCAAATACCCAGCAGAGCTCCAGTGCATCTCAGCCATTTCACTTACAGATGAAGACATACCGCCATCCTTAATTTTTTTCACTGTCTGGTTGACACAATTCAGCATTTCCTAATTTGATCTCCTGCAAAATCCCTGGCAAGAACAAATAAATATATATTTTATCATATGACAGGAACAAAGGAATTAGTGTTTGTCACAGGCTGGGGTTCATGGCATCACGATGGTGACTCCAGATTGGTGATCAGTGGTGTACTGCCCAGCCCTGACAGACTATTAGAATTGCATTATTGTGCGATATCACGTGTATCATGGTTCATGGTCAGTGTTAAACATACTGGAAGATCCACCAGTCCATTGTCGTCAGCTGGTTGGTGACCATTGCTTTAGGGCAATAGCCCTCTGTAGGTGTGCTTATAGTTACCTGAAAATACACTTACTAAATTTGGTTCATGTGTCCAACACTCCTCCCTCTCATGGTGAATGTTGTCACATTACTCAATCTTTCTTTGTCAGGTGCAGTTGCCAGTACAGAGGTAAAGATGCGACTTCAGGAGTTTGTCTTGAACAAAAAGAAAGCTTTGGCCCAGCGAAACATAAACCATGGCCTCCCCAGTGACCCACGCTACTGGTATGGGTGAGTGTCACAGCTTTACAGCTAAACACACATTTACAGTTTGACCCTGTGCAGTATGAAACTATAATTCATGTTGATTTAAGTATTGCAATTTTAATTTTCCAGCTGCGGAAATAAAATCATGTGGTTTTATTGTGGTAGGACATGAGAGACTGGCAGGCAAATGTGTTTAGGTCATATTGCTGCTTGCAAGCTACATGTAACAAAAGACAGTGAGACATTTAACTGCAGCCAGAAAATGTACAGAACAGAACTTTTTTCCTGTGAGTTTGCTGTTGGTGAATGCGAGCTGGCTCTCTTTGAGGCGTATGTTTGAAGTGGAGAGATTGAAAAGAATGAATCTGTTCAGTTCCATTTCAATTCATTTGTGTCTTTTTCCATCCCACCCACAGTGTCGTCCACACTGTGTGCATATTCATGTGTGGTCTTGTTTGTCTGTCACTAGTTCTTTTTATGTGCTTGTGTGGGCAAGGAGAGGCACGTCTTAATGTACAGTAGGTGTGGATCAACTTGGCAGGTTTAGTGCATTCTTTGTGTTTAGACTTTCTGTGCATGTGTAGTTAACAATGGCAGATATGGAAGCAGATTACCTGCAAAGAATTACTGAAGCCATCCTACAGATTGTGCTTATATTTGATGTTAATCCCTTTCTAATTCTAGAAAAACCCAGCACAGCTCTTTGGACCAGAGCTCTCCCCTCCAAGCAGCCATGTCAGCTTACAACCATCCCATCTTGGGCATGTATGACTCAAAAGACGACTTTCCTCTCCGTAAAACAGGTAAGAAGGAGCTTTGGGCCAGCTTTAATGTACATGTTTTTGCACCTTTATGTATTAATAGCATAGGCAGGAGACACAGACGTGTGCCACTTGTTATTTTACTGTACTTGATTGTCATCTGTAGGAGTTTTGTATTTCATAAAGGGCTCTTTTGTTTTAAAAAAGAAAGATACAATTTAATGATGTATACTTATATATGCAGAGAGTGTGTCAAGCATGTAGATATAATCTGCCATGTTCTATTCACTCATATATCAAACTTCATAGACAAGATCATGCTGTTGCAGTTAATCAGTGATGGAGTTCCTGCTTTTTATGTACATGACAGATATTTCTCCCTTCTCCTGTCCATGTCAAGTACAACAAAGCTGTGAGGATTTGTTTACTGTCAGCTGCTGTTTTGGCATCGCCTACTTGCTTTCACAGCTGGAGGCCAAACTCTGTACTCTGCACTCCTGCCCACCTGCTATGAGCTGGAGGCAAGAGTGATTTGTCTTGGCACTTAACATCAGATAGCAACTTTCAGCTTTGAAAGACACTCAAATGTAGTTCAAGAGTTGTTTTTTATTGAGATGTAACCAGAATTTAGTTTAACTGTATAGACTCACCTGACTTGCAGCTAACTGACGTGCTGTATTGTCAGAATTTTAAAGAAGTTATTGCACTTGTGGCCCTTGTGAATTTTTACCAGTTCAAGGCCACCTCTGCCCGTTGTGCATGTAATGTAGAGCTGTGTCAGGAAGGGCATCTGGTGTAAAACCTGTCTGAAATCAACATGCAGATCCACCTTGGATCCATACCCGGCATCATGGGTGGGCCTTAGAGTGCCTTGCCCGCCCTCAGAGTCAGTTGGGACAGCCCTGGATGGACGAGCCTGTTAGTCACCTGCCAACCACAAAAAAAAAAAAGTAAAAATCACAGGATACCATGATCACAATTTGTACAAGTTTCCAATATAAATGAGTCATGATAATATAGATAAACACACTGTGCTTTATCTGATTTTTACTAAAGTAATTATGAATGATTTGATTGGTTCATGAAATGGTCTGGGTAGAATGGAAACATAAAAAGAAAATGATATGTGTAGAGTGTTGACTACTGGACCTATAAACAAATATCTGTCATTTTGGGGGACTGGGCATGAACGGAGGGCCTCTGAAAATGCATACAGCGCGACAACACCATGTTATTTGCATTATTATCACTTTTTACTGAGATACACAACACGTAACACATACATAAAAAGTTGGCTCACTTAACTTTTGTCGTGTCGGCTGGCACGCACACTGCTCTCCAAATTTGGCAGTGCATCCTCATCAAGCTGGCTGCTTTAGCTGCTGTTCATTGTCGTACTATCCATGAGAAAATCATCCGGAATATCCATATTGGGACCAAAACACACTTCTCGCCTTTTCATCTTTTCCTCTGCGGAAAGTTTTTTTTTCCCCCTCTGTGGACAGTTCTTGGGCTGCGTGCTATGACGTCATCTGTTTACGCACAGTGGGCGGGTATAGCCAGGTAGCGTCGACGTAAATCTACGATACCGGCCTAGCAACGCCCGGTAAAGTGATAATAATGCCCAATATTAGAGGTGCATTTAAACTGCGCTTACTCTACAGCCCTGCACTGCACAGCTTCTGAGAGGTAGGGATGAATTAAGGCACTGGGAACGTAAGAATCAGCAGCAAAATGAAGTACTGAAGCGCACAATAATTAATGAGTGAGCAGGCACAATATTAACATGGAATAAATGGAGACAATTCTTACAACCTGAAGCACATCGATCACTGAGATCATGACCTGGAAACAGAGAACTAATTGAAGGTGTTCTTCCTAAATACTAACACTGTAACACTGGTCATACTCAGATTAATCAGGCCATCCACAGAGAAAATAATCAGGAATATTGAAAACATGGACCTAATCAAATGTGATCACAACACTCTTTACAGTGAGACTGAACCCACAGAATAAACCAGGAGCTTGGTGTGACACAGATGAAGTCATCTGGAGCACAGAAAGTATGGAAATGCATGAATGCAAACCTTACACACTGTTACAATGAGGGTGAAACTGCGGAATAATCCAAGAGAATTGCAAGACACAGGGCAGAACAATGCACTAAAGGAACACAGGAAGTAACTCACACAACCCACGAAATATAGCCCTGTGCAGGACTAATTTCTTAGTCCCGCTCCTGCTGAATTTCAGACCATTACCACCCGCACCTGCAATGTGTGTGTTACACCCCCACCTGTTCCCACAATGTGTACGTCCAGTGCCGCCTGCACCTTGCAAAACTCTGAGAATTTATGCCCGCACAATAATAGCGATGCATTGATCTTGTGGCTTCTTCCTTTCCGCAGGAGAAAACATGACATTTAGGCGACTCATAAATAGATTCACAGGGTTGTTTGTTTCATTTCCCTGGCTTGTATGTCTTTTGACGCAATGGTCAGGAATTAAGCTCCTAGTCTGTTGCTTTCATTGAGTTTAAAGAGTTTCATATGTGTGTGCCATATATGAACATGCAGTGTTGCTGCGTAAAGGGGCTTTCACAACGGAGGTGTCAGCCGCAGCAGAAGCATCGCAAATTGATATAAAAAAACATTTTTTTCAATGAGACTATTTGCCGGGAGTGCACTTGCCATTTGTCGTCAGGCTGCCGCGGTCAAAGTTCAACCCAATCCAACTTTGCTGCTGTGCGCTGTGACATAGCTTTGCGCTGCCCAATAGAAACAAGGCATCAGGCCAGAACACAGACGACTGCAGTGCAGAAATGACTGATCTGTATAAAACACTGTGTTATATAGAGATCAGTGGCAGAAACATGTCACAGAGCTGCTCATTTATACACAACAGTTTTCTGAAGAAAATCCTTGCAAATGTTTTTTTTTACCTCAAAATTAATTTCTGATTACTGTAAAAAAGTTGAAAACACTTGTAATTAAAACAGTAAAAAAAAAGTCTTTTGAAACCTTTCTTCATCTGTAAAATAAAACCATAACTTGCCTGTTATTTCAGATGTGATGATTTCTTGTTTAACATAAGGAACCTTGGACATTTATTTTTAGACAAATAAAACAGTATGGAAATGTGTGCATTTTTAAGTCTGGTAGATTATTCATATATCATTTCAACCAGAAAAACAGACAGTGTAAATAAATACAAATGTTCATTATAAATGCACCAGGAGATAATTTAACAGTGACTCCAGTGTGTTTGTAAAGTAGGATTTCTGTGACATAAACCTCATGATGAAATCACTTTTTTAATTTAGTCATTTGACCTTGTAATTACATCAGAATATGTGATTGCCTTTAATGTGATCAGGACAGAGTAATGTATAAAATATGAATTTGACTAGTGATTGTGAATGTTTTAAAGTTGTGCACAACAGGGGCAGGGTGTCTACCATTGCAAATGTCTTTTGGCTTAACTTTGATTTCATGGACATTTTTAAAGATCCATTCATTTATTGTTAAAATATAAAATGAAACAGCTTTTTTAAAAAATAACAAAATAGTTGCTGTTTAAAGAGCCTTTTATTTAGAAGCAGGTGTTGGTTTGCTGAATTCTTGGAACATTTAACCAGATGAAGGTCTCTTCTGCAGCTTTGACCTCTGGTGGAGTTGTTGAAGACACTTTTCTCCCATTTTGAAGAGCAGAGATGTTTTCTTCCGACTGGACTTCATGGTGTTCAGCTCATTACTGGAAGTAATTGAGTCAGTCTGCTCCATCATCCCGACTGCCTGCTTCACTCTGCCCGGGGAGGAGGCCCGAACTACGGCTCCTCCATGCGGCTCTGCACACTGTCGTGGTTCCATCGATACCGTACCAGTTCATCAGTCCTCCCTCAGTGCCTGTCTCCTCCTGTTATCTGCTACTTGTGTTAAATTTAACACATTCTATTTAAGCTGAAAGTAGCGTGTGGGCACTGCATACTGTTACACTATTCTCCTTTGTTGACTGAGTCATCCTGTCGCTTCAGATCCCACAGTTTTTTTAATTTTTTTTTTTTTTTTGCCACCTACTCCCTCCCGCAGTGAAGTTCTAACCGCCCGCTTGTGCAAGATTAGCATTGGGTCCTGCAGGACCCAGCAGGACCTAATTGGACCCAATCCTAATGCAGCCCTCTACCACTGAATACTGGCAGCTGGTTGAAATATGAAGTAATTTGTGACAGTCTTGTGCCAGACGCTAGAAGACAGCATCTTTTAATAGCACAACCTGATTAGTGCCAGCTGTGTCTACAACCAAGCGGTAAATGCACGCCAAACCCAGGTGATGCAGGTGGGACGTTAAAATTGATCTGAAGCAGTGTTTAGCTGAGGGGACACAAAAATGAGGAAGCAAAACTTAATATAACCCCAAAAATGACACCAGAGTGAACACTAACAGACACAGTGGCGAGAGCAGAGAACCGATGACAGCTATGAGAAGAAGCTACTAATGCCACAGGCAAGTAAGTGCACCTAAAACCCAGAGCCAACGTAATCACGCTGTGAAAGTCAAAAGGAAAAGGCATGGTGAGCAGTGAGAACAAACTAACAATGTCCATGTGTTAACACAAAAACGGTAGCGAGGCATGGACTGCCTACACCAGACATGAGAAAAAGCTCAACAAATAACCCTAATGCCTCACATTCACCCCAATGTGAGGTTGCTGCCATGCAAGGTGCCCACTACACACCAGGAGCAACTGGGGGATTAAGGACCTTGCCCAAGGGCCCTTAGTGATTTTCCAGTCAGGCTGGGATTTGAATTGAGGATCCTCTGGTCTCAAGCCCAACGCTTTACCACTAGACCATCACCTCCCCCAATGCAACTGTCATCTCGGTTTTTGTCCATTGGTTTTTGTCAACATTCTGAAAATATTTCTGAACATTTGTGCAAATCTGTAATGGAAACCTCTAATGTCTCCCATCTTCTGGATGTTGCTTAACTTGTAACCATATAATCAAATCTAACCTGCTGACAAAAAGCGTGACTGTAGGTCAGTTGGTGGAGATCCCTGATTGGTACTGATAATCAGGTTGTCCTTGGACAAGAGACTGAACTCCAGAACTGCTCAACCATGTGGCCCCAAATATTGAACGTTAGGACAAAGGCATAGCAAGTGCTGGAGTATAGAGTCACCAAAATAAGAATATATGTCACAATTTTAATACTTTCTGTATATCAGTTTTCATAGTGAAATTCATGTATCATCAATACTAGTAGGGGTGGGCAGCGAGGGCCAAGACACTGCAGGTTTTCCTTGCAACCAATCACCTCAGCAGGTGATTTGCTGATGAGCTTTTCCCCTGAACATAAACACCTGATCATGAATTAAATCACCTGTTGAGGTGATTGGTAGTAAGGAAAACCTGCAGCGTCTCGGCCCTTTATGGCACATGATTCCCAACCCAATAGGGATGTGACCTGATACGTTTTTTACCAATAACACCGCCATTATCGGTTCTGTTTGTCAGTCTGATATTTTCTCAATTCATCAGTTTTTTGCAAGAAAAAAGTGTACGCTTCCACAGTTTTTCAATGCCGATGCAGGTATTTCCCTTGTTGCTAGATGCTGAAGTTGATGTCATGATGCCAATTGTGACATCATGACGTATGTTTTTGCAATACACAAGTGTCGGAAAAACAAGCTAACGTTGATAACTGGAACTGATAATGTCTGAGGCATACAATTCAGATGGATTGAGAAATTTGAGTTGGTTATCAGTTCCGACCCCAGTCATCAAGCTGTAAATGGGTGCTGTGGTGGGATTTGATTAAGTTTGAGAATTGAAGGTGCTGGTTGTCTGCACACTTGTGTGGAGTGTACACATATCATACGAGTGCATGTCAAAGCTGTTTGGGGCCCATTGTGTCATAACTGAGCACCCATAGATCAGATTGGATGGACAAAGCTGAACCTAATAACACGAGGAAGTGAGTGACAGTCATGGCCTGCTGTGATGTCACCAATGACGTTTATGCCTGCGGTGACCCATTTTTGCTGTTTCTGTGTGTAAATTATGAATGTGTTTTAGGAATTTTTTTTTTTCTGCTCGGTAATCCCAGACTCAACAGATGCTCTTTGTACGTTTCTGACAGCCTTTGTGGGAATGCTTTAGCACATAGAAGGCTACTTTGAATGCTGGAGCAGGAAGTCTATTAGCCTCATGACAGACATTCTCTTGTCTTGCTGACTTTCTCCTTCACCCCTCACTTACTGTCACACACACAAACTCCCACAACACAAGCTTTCACTGAGGATATACTTAATGTACAACTTTCTCACACAGTATGGCATCTGGGACGTACTCTAATGTTGTTTTAATCTGTTATGTGACTGTATATTTTGGGGAAGTGACAGTTAGGGCCCCTTCACACATAACACGAAAGATGCAGAAACTGGAAGAAAATCAGCGAACCAAACACAAAATGGGGAACCATGAAACATTCCACCTGGTGTCGTGAGGGATGCACGGTTGCATCGCGTGCATGACACACCGGCGACGGTTTTGTGCACGTGCACGAACATAGTACGAGCTGCTGGAATGTGTTGCACCACATCGCGCCGCTGATGTAAAGAAAAAAAATACGTCATCCACAGGACTCGAACCTGCAATTTACAAAAGCTTTGCTTAACAGACAGATACTTTACCACTGCGCTACCATTGCTGTCCTATAACAGGAGCATAAAATGCCCCAAATCAACAAGGAAATAAAGTTTTTTTTTTTTAAAGAGAAATTCGACGATGTAGACGAAGAGGATGTCTTTAATCTTTAATTGGCCCTTACTATTGTTTAGAAAAAGAGTACGGTGAATTAGCAGGTCGGCTTTCAGCGTTTCACTGACCACAACACGTTGACTATCATTACTGTTGGCTATCCTGCTCCTGCAGCCCACATCAGACTCCTCTAATGTTACTGGAAAGGATTTTGTCTTTGTTTTCATCATGCATACAGTCTTGGTGTACAGTGGGGGAAATAAGTATTTGATCCACTGTCAATTTTGCACGTTTTCCCAACTACAAAGAATGGATAGGTCTGTCATTTTTATCGTAGGTACACTTCAACTGTGAGAGACAGAATCTAAAAAAAAATCCAGAAAATCACATTGTATGATTTTTAAATAATTAATTTGCATTTTATTGCATGAAATAAGTATTTGATACCCTAGAAAAACAGACCTTAACAAATGGTACAGAAACATTTGTCTGCCATTACAGAGGTCAGACGTTTCCTGTAGTTCTTGACCAAGTTTTCACACACTGCAACAGGGATTTTGGTCCACTCCTCCAGATCTTTCAGGTTTGGAGTTTCAGCTGCCTCCAAAGATTTTCTATTGAGTTTAGGTCTGGAGACTGGCCAGGCCACTGCAGGACCTTGAAATGCTTCTTAGGGAGCCCCTCCTTAGTTGCCCTGGCTGTGTGTTTGAGGTCATTGTCATGCTGGAAGACCCAGCTGTGACCCATCTTCAATGCTCTTACTGAGGGAAGGAGGTTGTTTGCCAAAATCTCGCAATACATGACCCCATCCATCCTCCCTTCGATACGGTGTAGTCGTCCTGTTCCCTTTGCAGAAGAGCACCCCCAGAGTATGATGTTTCCACCCCCATGCTTCACAGTTGGGACGGTTTTCTTGGGGTTGTTCTCATCCTCTAAACATGGTAAGTGGAGTTGATGTCAAAAAGCTCTATTGGTCTCATCTGACCACATGACCTTTTCCCATGCCTCCTCTGGATCATCCAGATGGTCACTGGTGAACTTCAAATGGGCCTGGACATGTGCTGGCTTGAGCAGGGGGACCTTGGTGCCCTGCAGGATTTTAAACCATGACAGCATCATGTGTTACTAATGTAATCTGTGTGACTGTGGTCCCAGCTCTCCTCAGGTCATTGACCAGGTCCTCCTGTGTAGTTCTAAGCTTTCTCAGAATCATCCTTACCCCACCAAGTGAGATCTTGCATGGAATCCCAGACCGAGGGAGATTGATAGTCATCTTGTGTTTCTTCCACTTTCTAATAAAAAATCATAACAGTTATTGTCTTCTCACCAAGCTGCCTGCCTGTTGTCCTGTAGCCCATCCCAGCCTTGTGCAGGTCTACAGTTTTGTCCTTGATTTCCTTAGACAGCTGTTTGGTCTTGGCCATGGTGGACAGGTTGGAGTATGATTGACTAAGTGTGTGAACAGGTGTCTTTTATACAGGTAACAAGTTCAAACAGGTGCAATTAATACAGGTAAAGAGTGCAGAATAAGAGGGCTTCTTAAAGAAAAATTAACAGGTCTGTGAGAGCCAGAATTCTTGCTGGTTGGTAGGTGATCAAATACTTATTTTCCTCACTGTAGGTGATACAAATACTTATTTCACACAATAAAATGCAAATTAATTATTTGAAAATCATACAATGTGATTTTCTGGATTTTTTTTTTTTTTAGATTCTGTCTCTCACAGTTCAAGTGTAGCTACGATAGAAATGACAGACCTCAACATTCTTTGTAGGTGGGAAAATGTACAAAATTGAAGTGGATCAAATACTTATTTCCCCCACTGTATTTTAAAAGCATGAAAGCCCAATATAAGCTTTAATTTTAAAAATTCTACAAGTTGTCCACTAAGGTAACCTAAACCTGTGTCAGCTGCTAACTTACCAACTCTTCCTTTCTTATAATTCTTGGTTGGTAAACTCATACTGTTTTGCTGACTGCAATGTTGGCCTTAAAAGAATTTAAATGGAGTGTGGTTGTGCACCCATGGGTTACTTCTTCTTAGTATGAATGACCTTAGCGCATCAATTACATACTTAAAATGTGAATGAGAAACAATCACCCCTGGCAATGGCCAGTGGAAACTAGTGGTTATAACAACCCTGTGCCATCGCACAAGAAGTAATTTTCAAATTTAAAATATCAACCAGCTCGTTGGTGTCACTCAGTTCACTTAATAAACCTAAAGGATGCAGTTTTTTTTCTTTTTTGTCTTAAATTTAGCCCTTCATGAATTTAAATTAGATTAGATTAGATTAGACAGAACTTTATTGATCCCTTGGGAAGACTCCCTCAGGGAAATTGTGGTTCCAGCAGCATTGCATATGCAGCACACAGGGTAAGAAGCACACAGAGTAGCAAAAGTGAAAGGAACAAAGGAAAACAAACAGATTGCAATATGAATGCACAATATTAGTACCAGACATACTGATCAATACTGGTTTACTGGCTACTACTGTTCCTCTCATTCCCGACCTCTGTCTTCCTGTTACTCCTCCCCGAGTGAGGAGTTGTACAGTGTGATGGCCTAAGGGACAAAGGAGTTTTTCAGTCTGTTGGTAATGGACTGTTGGAACTTGTTTTGTTTTGTTTGTTTGTTTTAACAGTTTCCATTTAAATATATACCCAAGCAGATTTTTTTGGTATTAATATTCCATGGGTGAGTGTCTCCAGGTGATTACATTTTGGAGCAGGTGCATCTAAGGTGAAGGGTTTTTGCAACCAATAGGGCTGCAGAGATACTGTGAAGCTTATATCAAGAAAGAACTCATTTATTATCAAACTATATAAATGACATTATGATAACATCACAGTCATCATGAAATGATGCCATAATTGTCCGAACAACACATTTTTCAGGATATCTGAACAACTAATAGGGATAGAGAAGTGATCAAAAACTTATATCGATCAGCCAGTCATTTGTCATGATGTGGTTTAAATGATGTCATAATGATATTACTAAAATGTCATAAAATGATGACACTATAATAATAAAAGTATATTTAGTATGTGCAGGGTCCTGTCATACACAGGAATTTGTGATGTCGGGATAAATACTGATCCACAAAATGGATTAATCATATTAACAAATAACTTTGCAGTGGGTATCGTACAAACTCAGTGTATTCAGCAATAATTGGTTACAATAATGGATATGGAATAGTAGGTCATATGAATTTTGCTTACAACATTTTTTTAAAACAAATCTGGCCTAATTATCTCAATTTTGAATTCAGGACAGAAATTGGGGCTGAAAATCAATAATGGAATACCACCCTTATTTAGAAAGACATTTACACACACATTGAATTTGAACTGGCTGAAATTTATGTAGGATATTCATATGTCATCAGGATGCATCTGACTGTGTGAACAAATTCTTATGACCACAGTAACTTATTAGTAACCCATGGTAAAACATTTGTGATGTACACACAGACACAGTTTGGTACGATTCACAGTCTCTGGGTCACAGAATGGTTCAAATCACGGTACATTCCCCTCAGGTTTTTCTTATATGTGAACAGAACTAAAGATTTACACAACAGTGTTTGCACAGTGTCCCCATGTTTGCATGGGTTCTCTAAGGTGCTCCAGCTGCCTCCAAAATCCTGAAGACATGCATGTTAGGCGAATTAGAAAATGTAGATTGTCTGTAGGTGTGCGTGCAAGTGGGAATGTGTTTGTTTGTCTATATGTGGCCCTGCGATAGACTGGCGTCCTGTCTAGGGTGTAAACCCGCCTCACGCCCTATAACTGCTGGGATAGGCTCCAAACCCCCCCTCCCCTTGACCCTTAATTAGAGTAAGTGGGTATAGAAAATGGATGGGTGGATAATCACATTAAAATCAAACAACAGAACCTGACAAAATAATTCATAGACAAAATCGCAGACCTCACTTTTTATGGTACACAGCCGACAATTCGATTTGTTTTTGTTGTTGTTGTTGTTGTTGTTTGTTTGTTTGTTTGTTTTTGTTTTTTGTTTGGGTGTTTGTTTATTGTTATAGCTCTGATAGACACTTGAGAATAACACCATGAATGAATTACACTGCAGCATAGATGAATCAATTGCATTTTTGGGTTGTTTGGTGAATATATTTGCATATTTTTATGTGTAACATGTTTTTATTTCTGACAATCATTACTTGATGCTGGTGTGTAATTTGGAAATACATATAGAGTGACATATACAAATATACGAATAATGGTGCAACTTCTCATAAATTATTCTAATAGCAATAATTGAAGAATGTACAGGACTTCTGACAGTATATTTTAAAGCAGATTTTCAGAGGCACAGAATAGGCACTTCCTCTTCTGAGTGATAAAGGTTATTGCTCTTCCAGAAGTCAATATTTGGTGATATCTGTCCAGCTGTTTATCCGTGTTTCTGGAATATGATCTACAGCATATACATGTATAATATTTCTGGGAAGCTAAGTCTCCGTTGATGAGTTACAGCAAAGTACTCTAATCGATTCTCATAAATCTCCCTCCTGTCTCTTCCTTGAGGAGCAGCACGGCTTTCCCCAGTATGAGTGTTGCAGTTTGGGATTCCCATCTGTCAGAAGAGATGAATAACTGATCAATATGGGTTTTTTTTGTTGTTTGTTTTTTTGCGTAAGAGAAACAGTTTCCCACTCCACTCCTATTAAAATTTTAAGCACTACGTTTATAGCTGTTAAATCTGGTATTGATATGTCATCATGTGGGTAGAGAAGAAGACTTTCTAAGTTCATTTTACTCTAACGGCAAAAAAAGAGAGATTATTGATGCAAGAGAGGCCTTGAAAGACAAAACCTGCTTCAAGATGCACAAAAGATGTTCAACAGCACACCATTTATAATAATAATAATAATAATAATTTATTAATTTATATAGCGCCAAATCACAAGTAATCGCCTCAAGTCACTTCACAAATATTTAAAAACAGAATAAAATGAAATAAGATTCAAACACAATAAAAAAAAATTTAACCATAAAAGGTAAAAGAAGTCAAATAAATAAAACGAATAAAAAAAGACACACAATCATATAAAATACTAATGATAAAACAGGGAGAACAGATGTGTCTTCATCCTGGTTTTAAAAGTCTCCACAGAGTCCGACTGTCGTATTAGTGCAGGCAGATCATTCCACAGAGCTGGGGCGCGGTCATAAAAAGCTCTGTAACCCGCTGACCTTTTCTTCACCCTCGGACACACAATAGTCCCGCACCCTGTGAACGCAGAGCCCTTGCCGGCACATAGGACTCAACCAGTCCGGCCAGATGGGGGGCGCCAGTCCGTGAACAATTTTATAGGCCAATAGTAACACCTTAAAATCCGATCTCAAGAAGACCGGAAGCCAGTGAAGGGATTCCAGAACCGGCGTAATATGATCAAACCTTCTGCTTCGTGTCAGAAGTCTGGCAGCAGCATTTTGAACCAGTTGAAGACCCCTGATGCCGGACTGTGGTAAACCAGAAAACAAAGCATTACAATAGTCCAATCTAGTCTCCATTTCTTTTGAGTCTGCAGAGTTACAATCCATCAGATGTTTTTTTTTTTTTTTTCTTTTTTTTTTCCAATTAAGGCTGCACTGATCAGGTTTTATGCTGCCAATTACGATACCGATCAGCCTTGAGTGCCGATCATCGTTACCGCTTCGCTTCGGCATCCGTCCGTCTCGAGAGATGATGGTGTAGACTCTAGTTGGTTCCTCTGCACTTTCTGGAGTGGCTGTGAAGTCCGATCCTTGAATGGCAGTCTCTGCCGCACCTGGCGCAGGCGAAGTGAGTGGGTTTCTGGGGCTCATGTTGGCGCTCTTTCCGCTTTGCTCTCTTGTTGATGGCGACTGATTTCCGTGTTGCCTCCGAGGCTTTTGTGCCCTGTTTGATAGAAAGACGCCAAGCGGGGCGGTTGTCTGCACGGCTCTCCCACTGCTCTCTGGGCGTCGATGTTGCAGTTTTTCATGTCTCTCTTGCAGATGTCCTTGTAGCGCAGTTTTGGGCGCCCTGTCATCCTAGAGCCTTCTGCCAGCTCGCCATAGAGGAGGTCTTTGGGGATGCAGCCTGTATCCATCCGCCTGACATGGCCGAGCCAACGGAGCCGTCTCTCGCAAAGCATGGAGTGCATGCTGCCCATGCTGGCACGTTCCAGCACCACGGTGTTGGGAATCATGTCTTGCCACTTGATCTGGAGGATGCATCGCAGGCACCTCATGTGGAAGCTATTTAGTTTCCTCTCATGCCTTGCGTAGGTGGTCCATGACTCGCTGCCATAGAGGAGCGTGCTGAGCACGCAGGCCTGGTAGACTCGCATCTTGGTCTTCTCAGTGAGGTTGGAATTGTTCCACACTCGCTGGTTCAGTTTGGCCATGACTGCTGCTGCCTTGGCAATCCTGCTGTTGATTTCTGCGTCGATGGACAGTGTGCTAGAGATGATAGATTCAAGGTAGGTGAAGTTGTCAACCACTTCCAGGGTGTACCCATCAATGGTGATTGCTTGTGGGAGCTGGGCACCCTGTGCCATGACGTTGGTTTTCTTGAGGCTGATGGTCAGACCAAACTCCTTGCAGGCGAGAGAGAGGCGGCTGACAAGCTGCTGGAGGCCGTCTACTGTGTGTGATGCCAAGGCTGCATCGTCAGCAAACAGCATCTCATGAATGAGAACTTTGATGACCTTGGTCTTAGCGTGGAGTCGGGCGATGTTAAAGAGCTTGCCGTCGGACCTGGTGTGGATGTAGACACCCTTGCTGCAGTCTTGGAAGGCAAACTGGAGCAGCATGGAGAAAAAGATGCCGAACAGTGTCGGTGCGAGGACACTGCCTTGTTTCACTCCGCTGCTGACTGGAAATGCCTCGGACGTTGTGCCGTTGTAGCAGACTGTGCTGTGCATGTTCTCATGGAATGACATTACCACTGCAAGCAGGTGTGGGGGGCAGCCAATCTTCCGAAGCGAGTTGAAGAGTCTGCTGCGGCTGACCAGATCAAATGCCTTTATTAGATCGATAAAGGCGATGTAAAGTGGCATCTGCTGCTCCTGACACTTCTCCTGCAGCTGGCGTAACGAAAAGATCATGTCCACTGTTGATCGACCAGCCCTGAAGCCACACTTGGACTCGGGGAAGACGCAAGCAGTGAGAGGTTGCAGGCGCGCCAGCGCGACACGGGCAAACGCTTTGCCAACGATGCTGAGGAGGGAGATGCCCCGGTAATTGTTGCAGTCGCTGTGGTCTCCTTTGTTCTTATACAGGGTGACGATGTTCGTGTCCCGCATATCCTGGGGGATGTAGCCCTGTTCCCAGCAGAGGCAGAGTAGGTCGTGCAGTGGCTGAAGTAGTGCAGGTTTCCTGCTCTTGAGGACCTCTGGTGGTATGCCATCGCTTCCAGGGGTCTTCCCACAAGCAAGGCAGTCTATGGCTTTGCTGAGCTCTTCCACAGTGGGTGGGGTGTCTAGCTCCTCCAAGACTGGCATGTCTGGGATGGCGTTGAGAACAGTGTCTGTAACGACGTTCTGTGTTGCGTACAGTTCCAGGTAGTGCTCAGTCCATCTGCCTCTCCTGGTCGATGATGACTTCGCCCGTCTTGGACTTAAGGGGGGCTGTCTTGGTGGGTACTGGGCCCATTGCCTTCTTTATGCCCTCGTACATCCCTCTCACATTCCCTGTGTCAGCGGCGGATTGAATGCTGCTGCAGAGGTTCAGCCAGTAGGTGTTGGCGCAATGGCGAGCGTTCTGCTGAGCCTCTTTCTTGGCAGTCCTAAGGGCTTGTAGAGTGCCGGGGCTTGGTTTGGATTTGTAAGCCAGGAGGGCTTTCCTTTTTGCTTTGACTGCAGGTTCCATTTCCTCCCAATGGGCCTCGAAGCAATCAGTGCCTGTCCGCTCTTTCTTCCCGTAGGCAGTGATTGCAGAGTTGTAAACAGCATCACGAAGGTGGGACCAGTTGGAGTCAATGGTGTCGTCTGCAGGAGTTTTCTCAGCCAGCGTTGCTTCCAACTTGCTGACGAACTGCTGGGCTTTTTCTGGATTGCTTGCGCAGCGAGTGTTGATGCGGGGACGACCCTTCTTCCTGGAGTGGTGCAGCTTCTTTGGTGTTACACGCACCTTGCTGGCGATGAGGGCATGATCCGTGTCACAGTCTGCACTGTGGTAGCTGCAGGTGAGGAGCACACTGGCGAGGTCCGAATGCCTGGTGATGACTAGGTCAAGCTTGTGCCAGTGGCGGGAGCGTGGGTGTCTCCAGGACACCTGATGGATCTACTTGCAGTTGAAGAAGGTGTTAGTCACGCATAAGCCACGAAAGCAGCACAGCTCCAACAGTCTTTGTCCGTTCTCGTTGATTTTTCCCTTCCCGAATCTTCCAAGGCATGTAGGCCAAGCCTCGTGATCAGCTCCAACTCTGGCATTGAAGTCTCCCAGGAGGTAAAAGCCTTCAGCGCTGGGGATCCTAGATATAACTTCATCCAGAGCCTGGTAGAACTGATCTTTCACCTCGGGTGTGGCACAGAGGGTAGGGGCGTACACGCTGATGATGTTGGCGGGGCCTGAGGATGTTGATAGCCGGAGGCTGAGGATCCTCTCTGAGCCTGCTACTGGGGGCTCGATGTAACCGATGAGAGTGTTCTTCACAGCAAAGCCCACACCATGCTGCCTTGGTTCGTCCAGAGGCTTCCCTTTCCAGTAGAAGGTGTAGTTTGCTTCCCTAATGGTGCCGTTGTCTGCCAGCCGTGTTTCCTGTAGGCACGCGATATCGATGTTTAGTCGTGCGAGCTCTTTATCGATGACTGCGGTCTTTCTTGCATCATCAATCTGTTGAGGGTCTGTGGAGAGACCGGGACACATTGTCCTGACATTCCAGCTAGCGATGCGGAGTGCAGGGGACTTTTGCTGTTGTTTTTTGTTGTGCCTGGTGCAGAAATTATTGGCCCACTTGTTGAGGAGGTTCTCTAATCTCCACGCATCCAGAGCCATGGCGGGACAGCACCTTACTGGCTGGGGGCTGTCCAGCTTAAGGCGGGCGGTAGCTGTCCAATGAGGCGCGATGACCTCTCCCACCGTTGGCGGTAACCCCTGGCGCTCGTTTCCTTTGCCAATCGGATTGAGCTTATAACCGGTGACTGCCCCCTCCCGTGTTGTGCCGGCATCTTGCGATGTCGTTGGAGTAACCTCTCCACTGGGACTACAGTAGCCTGGGCGGGTAGGTATGGAGAGTCAGCTGTCGCCCAAGCAGCAAATCCCCCCTCTGCACGCAGCTGGCGGATCCAAGGGAGCGAATGAATCGATACAACTTGGCACCAACTGCATTGCAGGAGTTGCCGGTGTTGACGATACAGTGTCAGGCCGCCTTAGGAACTCCAGCTCCTGATTTCCCTTGGCGGTTTACTCCCTTAGCCTTTCCCTTGAAAGGGTATGCCCGCAATGCAGCGGGGGTTTGAAATCAGAGTTACCTTCTCCTAGATGGGCTACCGCACAGAGTTAACAAGCCCCATCTACCCAAAGCAGCTGGTTAAGGCGCCAGCGGACCGCCTTTGCCCCTTCTCCTGTCAGTAGAAACAGTTTCGCCGGACTTAGAAACTAAGTCACACTTGAAGGCCAGGAGCTGGACTTGGTTGTCAGAGGCTTTTTGAGACGCACGCCTTTGGAGCATTTTATAGGGAGTGGGAGCTTATCCCCACTACGACCCCCGGCTTAACAACCTTGAAACCATCGATATCAATCACATGGATTGGTTATAAATTTTTCAATTTAGTTATGATGAGTGCTACTGACTACATGATCCAGAAAAAAGGAACCATAAATTCACCTAAATTTAGACAAAAACATGTTTTTATGTACTTCTTCAAGAGAAAACATAAAAAAAAAAAATCTTGCAGGCACAATGCGGCAACTATTCAGTCAAAAGGACAACTGAAAAACACCTAAATTTGCCAGAGGTGGAAGACACCGGGAGGAACCCGGTGTCTTCCACCTCTGAAAAAGGCGGATCATCTAACCTGATGAATTAAATAATTTTTCAAGTTATTTGCTTAGCCTTCTGACAGTCACGCTCACATGGGCGAGTGTTACTGCATTAGCTGCCGTCTGGCCAATGCTGCTCAGGCTCTCTTCTTTTCATTATCTGCTGTGAGCCTTGAAAACTCACCACACTCCAACAAGTGTTTGTTCTTTGAAAGTCTGATTAAATTAGTTCCATTGAAGGATTTTACAATATTTTTTCTTTACATGTGTTGCAGGATGCAAATTTTCCATCACTCTCACAGACCATGTAAAAGTTCCACATGGCAGACATGTTTTTTGCGGTTTGCTGCCGTGCACCTGCACAGTGTTAAGGAAACTGGGGGGGGGGGGGTTCACTACACTACTCACAGGGGCTCTACAGGCTGCAAAGTAGATAGATAGATAGATACTTTATTGATCCCAGAGGGAAATTCAAGGCAATTCAAGTATGAGCTACAGGTGATCGGTTTTTGTGATGGGCAGTGAAAAGCATTGACTGACATACGCCGAACACATACTTTTTGTTGGAAATCAGCCGATAATGATTGTGGCCAATTGATCGGAGCACTATTTTAAACAAAATTTGATTATAGAACAATTTGAAATGTGTGTAAAATTGAGTATTTCTGTGAGGAAAAACAAGTATTTTGGTTGTAACCAGCCTGGTGCTAAATGACCAAATGTCATACACCAGTCCATAGGCCAGGGGTTGAGAACCTTTAATCTCAAGATTGCAGTTAAAAGTTACAGTGCATCCAGAAACTATTCACAGCGCTACACTTTTTCCACATTTTATGTTATAGCCTTATTCCAAAATGGAGTAAATTCCCCTAAAATTCTACTCATTACAGCCCGTAATGACATGAAAAAAGTTATTTCTTTTTTTTTTTTTAATTTTGCAAATTTATTTAAAAAAAACAAAGAAGTCATATTCACACCCTTTGTTCAATACTTTGTTGATGCACCTTTGGCAGCAATTACAGCCTGAAGACTTCTTGAATATGATGCCATAAGCTTGGTGCACCTATCTTTGGGCAGTTTTGACCATTCCTCTTTGTAGCACCTCTCAAGCTCCATCAGGTTGGATGGGGAGCGTCAGTGCGCAGCCATTTTCAGATCTCTCCAAAGATGTTCAATTGGATTCAGGTCTGGGCTTTGGCTGGGTCACTCAAGGACATTCACAGAGTTGTCCTGAAGCCACTCCTTTGATATTTTGGCTGTGTTCTTAGGGTCATTGTACTGTAGAAAGATGAACTGTCGCCCTAGTCTGAGGTCAAGAGCACTCTGGAGCAGGTTTTCATCCAGGATGTCTCTGTACATTGCTGCATTCATCTTTCCCTCAATTCTGACAAGTCTCCCAGTTCCTGCAGGTGAAAATTATCCCCACAGCATGAGGCTGCCACCACCATGTTTCACTGTAGGGATGGTACCTGGTGTCCTCCAAACATGATGCCTGGCATTCACACCAAAGAGTTCAATCTTTGTCTCAAAAGACCAGAGAATTTTGTTTCTCATGGTCTGAGAGTCCTTCAGGTGCCTTTTGGCAAACTCCAGACAGGCTGCCATGTGCCTTTTACTAAGGAGTGGTTTCTGTCTGTCCACTCTACCATACAGGCCTGATTGGTGGATTGTTGCAGAGGTGGTTGTCCTTCTGGAAAGATCTCCTCTCTCCACAGAGGATTGCTGGAGCTCTGAAAGAGTGACCCTTGGGTTTTTGGTCTCCTCCTTGACTAAGTCCCTTCTCCCCCGATCCTTCAGTTCATATGGACAGCCAGCTCTAGGAAAAGTCCAGGTGGATCTGAACTTCTTCCATTTACAGATGATGGAGGCCACTGTGCTCATTGGGACCTTCAGAGCAGCAGAAATGTTTCTGTACCCTTCCCCAGATTGGTGCC
The DNA here is from genome assembly GCF_902500255.1 of Thalassophryne amazonica. Taxonomy (NCBI): domain Eukaryota; kingdom Metazoa; phylum Chordata; class Actinopteri; order Batrachoidiformes; family Batrachoididae; genus Thalassophryne; species Thalassophryne amazonica. The sequence goes on from NC_047116.1 coordinate 53,979,118, forward strand.
TCGAGACAATCCTGTCTCAGAGGTCTACAGACAATTCCTTTGCCTTCATGCTTTGTTTATGCTCTGACATGCTTCGTCAACTGTGGGACCTTATATGTAAACACACGTGTGCCTTTCCAAATCATGTGCAATCAACTGAATTTACTCAAGTTGGACTCCAGTTAAGCTGTAGAAACATCTCAAGGATGATCAGTGGAAACAGGATGCACCTGAGCTCAATTTTGAGCTTCATGGCAAAGGCTGTGAATACTTACAGTGGGGAAAATAAGTATTTGATCCCTGTCAGTTTTGCAGGTTTTCCCACCTACAAAGAATGGAGAGGTATGGAATTTTTATCGTAGGTACACTTCAACTGTGAGAGACAGAATCTAAAAAAAAAAAAAAAAAAAATCCACTAATTCACATTGTATGATTTTTAAATAATTAATTTGCATTTTATTGCATAAAATAAGTATTTGACCCCCTAGAAAAACAGAGCTTAACAATTGGTACAGAAACATTTGTTTGCCATTACAGAGGTCAGACGTTTCCTGTAGTTCTTGACCAAGTGTTCACACACTGCAGCAGGGATTTTGGTCCACTCCTCCATACTAATCTCCAAATCTTTCAGGTTTGGAGTTTCAGCTCCCTCCAAAGATTTTCTATTGCATTCCTCCTGTGTAGTTCTGAGCTTTCTCAGAATCATCCTTACCCTACAAAGTGAGATCTTGCATGGAATCCCAGACAGAGGTAGATTGACAGTCATCTTCTGTTTCTTCCACTTTCTAATAAATAATCATAACAGTTGTTGTCTTCTAGCAAGCTGCTTGCCTGTTGTCCTGTAGTCCATCCCAACCTTGTGCAGGTCTACAGTTTTGTCCCTGGTGTCCTCAGACAGCTCTTTGGTCTTGGCTATGGTGGACAGGTTGGAGTGTGATTGAGTGAGTGTGTGAACAGGTGTCTTTTACACAGGTAACAAGTTCAAACAGGTGCAGTTAATACAGGTAAAGAGTGCAGAATAAGAGGGCTTCTTAAAGAAAAATTAACAGGTCTGTGTGAGCCAGAATTCTTGCTGGTTGGTAGGGGTCAAATACTTATTTCATGCAATAAAATGCAAATTAATTATTTAAAAAAATCATACAATGTGATTTTTTTTTTTTAGATTCTGTCTCTCACAGTTGAAGTGTACCTACGATAAAAATTCCAGACCTCTACATTCTTTGTGGGTGGGAAAACCTGCAAAACGGACAGGGGGTCAAATACTTGTTTTCCCCACTGTATGTACATGTGATTTTTTTTTAAAATAAATTTGCAAAAAAAAACAAAAAAAAAAACACCTTTTATAACATTGTCATTATGGGGTATTGTGTGTACAATTTTGAGGAAAAGAAATGAATTTCATCCATTTTGGAATAAGGCTGTAATATAACAAAACCTGGAACAAGTGAATCGCTGTGAATACTTTCCGGATACACCGTATGTAGCAATAACAATCAGCTTGTTGAGTTCAATTCTTTTTCGGGACAAGTAAGATTGTAAATGTGTACAGAGGAGGAGAAAGACATTGAATTAAAAGAAAGCAGACCATGCCACTGTGCAGTGAAAAAATGGGGAACTAGACAAAGAAAGTAGGAGAAGCACAGAGGTGCAGGAGGGAGAAAGCACTGCATTAAAATGGGAGTGTCAGCAGTAAATCCAGGCTCGGCCCTCTGCAGTGTGTGTACGTGTGTGCAAACTGGCAAGCTTTTGCCCTGTCGGCATTAACACCCTTCAAAGTCATCGTGTCCTGAGGTGAACACCCTAATGGCTGCCAGTGCACAGTAAATATATTTCCTTCATTCCTTAGCCCACCCTCCTTCTCATTCCCCTCTACTTATTCACTGTTTCCCTCTGTCATACACTTTTTTCTTTTCATAGGTTTTTTCCATTCTTTACTTTTTCCAACCTCCCATAACTCTCACTCTATCACACTTCCTTTTCTGTTTATCTTTTAGTTATTCAGCATAGATAAATTCACCCTTCACTTCTTCCATTCACACGCTGGTTCCCTTCCCCTATCTGTATGCCCGATCTGATCCCTGCTGTCTCCACAATGTCCAGAAAGTTTACACTGCCACTCATACAGGTCAGATACTTTATGCCCAATTATTCCGTAATCAAAAATTAAGACCGTATGTCAAAAAGCAAATTTCAGGATTTTATTTTTAATATTCATTCAGAAAATCTTTTCATTTCCTTGAATAATAATGATGATGATAAGCTTCATTAGTTCAATTCTAAAGTGATGAAGCTTTCGTGGATGAACATCAAAAAAATCTTCAAAGAGTTAAACAAGTCTAGTTGACCTGAGTCAACCGACTTGAATACTGTGAGCTGGATGACTGAGAATTTTCACAGACATCTCCAATGATATGCATAGCTCTAATATTAAACGGGAGTAATGCCAATAATGTTTCCAAATCTGTACGAAATTTTCTGAATTAATGCAAGTTTCCATTGTTATGCAGTTTCTGAAGCGTAGTTGTGGAGATCAACTCTGGGGTAAACTGATACTTGTATATCTAGTCAAAAGCAAATAAACATAACATCAGTAAAAATGAATGAAGCACGATGCATGTTTTGCTCATGGGTTTAGATCAATATCCTGAGACTCTTGTGTTTCTTTTAACTTGTATACTGTTTCTTGATTTTTACCCGAGGTCAACATACGGCCATCTGGTATTGCGAAGACCTGGCGTCCGTCCGTCTGTCTGTCTGTGCTCACCATAAGTCCAGTTCTATTTTTGCCAGTCTTCAAATTCACAGGGAACATTCTTGGGACACAGACCTTGGACAAGTTCAAAGATGGCTTTCTGACATATTTTAAGAGGTATTTTAAGAGGTTAAAAAGTCACATTCTGTTTGAATCTGTTCAGTTTGTTTTTGAGTAGTGGGGGATGACAGCCAATCAGAGTAGAGCTGTACCGTGACGTCAGTGGCTGGTCTCTTCAAAACTGCTTTGTTTTGTGTTTATATGCATGTCTCTCATATATTATGTAAAAACTAGCGAGAAATAAACACTTCTAAAACAGAAAACGCTGTTTTTGGAACCTAGTAACACCTCTGAACTTATTTTGCAGATGTTAGCATGGTGATGTCACAAGCTAGTAGCTAGCTGCAAAACTCTGTTTCGTTTGTGTGTAAATATATCCTCCTTGACATATATTATGTTAACGATAGCGAGAAATAAACACTTCTGAAACTGAAAACGCTCTTTTTGTAACCTGATAACACATTTAGCGGCATTAGCGTGCACACTAACTTCCGCTAATTCAAAGCTAACTCCCTATGGAGTTAAATTTGTCTCATTAATACCAGCAAATGCACAGAGGTGTTCTACAAATATTCCTTGATTTGCATAACTTCTGCTTTTGTCAAAAGCTATATATATATATATATACGTACACACAAACCTCCTGCAAATGCTAATAAAACAGAAATATTGTTTTTGATTGAATGATTAATAGAGGGGCTTCATTGAACATGTACAAATTTTATGCAAGACAACAGGATCTTAATAATTGATTAAACAACTGCAAATTATAAAAAACACAAGGCTCATATGGTTGAGGGTATTTTAGCATAGTGTTATTTTTTTGCCCCATGTTAAAGAGCAACACAGGGACATATTAAAAGAAATATGCACTGTACATGTGCTTGTTATGCTTATGTTGTTATTTGTTTCATGATTTACTACATTACTTTTGTTAGTGTAGGTCTCTGATTGCCGTTGTTGGGCAAACACCACTAATATTTGAAAGGTTTGATGCTTTATGAGCAGTAGAAGAGAAATGTCAAAGTGTGTGTTACTGTGACCGTCACGAGCTGTGACTTTGACGTATGTGCCGACTTGCATCACAAGTCATAAATCTATGTCATTAAAGAGTGAAAGCTTGAAATTGTGTCATTATGGAGTTCTTAGTTCTAATAATTGTTGAAATGGATACCGCTGTCTTTCATGAGAAGTCCGAACAGATTCAGAATGAAATCAACTCAGAAATGATAGGGGATGATTTTGATGTTTGAGTGTTATCAGCATATGGCACAGTTGATACAATGTGCCAACTCAATAAAATGATACCCGGAATCTGAACAAATCAACTTATTTTTTATGCATAATATGATTATCCAACCAATGGATTGCAGTTCCTCATGCATGCGATTGTATTATATATATATATATATTTGATTGCGGTATATGTTGTCTTTTCTGTGTCTTTTCCTCTGCTTCGTAGATCCCCCACTCCAGCTAATGCATGTCAGTTTATTATGACCCTCCCATTCCTGTTAACAAAGACTTTTAGAAGAGCATCTTACATTTAGAAGCACTTTTACATAATTGAGTTTGATATGCTCAACTGTGTACTTTTGTGCATTGAAAGTGGATTTTCAAAGTGTTTGTAGATTATATATGCATGCTTGCATCATCCTCATATACCAGAATGTGTAAGTAAGTGTTGGCAACTCTACAAAGTACAGAAGGAACAGGTACTTACTTGTATTCAAGGCTAGAGGTAGCTATTTCCAGCACTATACTACCCAGTCCTATTTTTTGCAGGATTGTAGAACAACTATGGTCAACTTTCCAGCTTCAGTTAGTTGAACAGTAGGAAGATGGCAACGAAGACAATAAAGCTGCCTGTATTTAGACTAGTCTGGCAAAATCACCAAATGAAGATTGACCAATAAAAGAGCCATGCTGAGAATACAGAAACACTAAAAGCACAAAACCACATAGCCGTAGAAGCACATGTACGCTAAGAGACACACTGCCAGTTATCATTTGTGTGTCTGGAAGCAGGCACTGTTGATTAGTAGAGTGTGGAAGCAGTAATATTATGCATAGTGTCTAAAAAAAACTGCCAATTGCCTGCTGCCCTTGTTGCGTTGCTGCTTTCAGTCGCATTTGTGAAGGCTAACTTCTGCTTATAAAGTTGGCAGCTGTTCAGCACATCAGGACAAGCTCATTAGCCAGACTACACGCCATCAAAGAAGCTCCCACTTCTTTGACCCTGCAGTCCACCTCACAGCTAAGTGTCTGAAATTCAGTTTTAGACCAGTTCAGTCATCTATGAGAGTAATCTGAGGAATTAGGTTAGATGGCCCTTTTGAAATCCACTTGACCCTATTGCAATCTCTGCTTTAGCCACTACAGTTTCTGTTGTATTCCTGTACAGCCACAAATGTACATTAAAAACTCAATGAAAATAGAACATACTGTATTTTCCCTGAGTATAAATCGTTTTGTTTTGTTTTGTTGTTGTTGTTGTTGTTTGTTGGTTTGTTTGTTTGTTTTTTACTAGTTTGAGAAGTCCTGCAACTTATAGTCTGGTGCAGTTTGTATTCTGAATAATCACGATTCACCACCTGGAATTTTCATTGAAAACAAGTAACACTACATTAAACTGTCTTTTTTGTTTGTTTGTTTTTTTAAGAGACAGCAAAAAGGGAGAAATAAAAAGCTTTCAAGAACTAAAAAATACATGTGATCTGTTATGAAGCTACTTGTACAAGCATATAATAGTACTATACCAAAGGCTGTGCCAGTTTTATATTCTTGCTTAATGGGCTCTAGAACAGATGTGAAAGCCAAATGGGAAAGGGAGCTGGGTGAGTAGATTCCAGAAGGAATGTGGTACAATATGTGGAAATCACATCAACCTACAACACAATCATTAAAATGGAGAGAATTTAATTAGAAGTATTTAATTACGTATTTCATCACACCAAAAATTTAATGCTCAACAGCCATGCTGGGTATTATGCAACCACATGGACCCAGACCACACACACACAAAAAATAAAAACCACACACCATAAAAACACTTAAAAACATTTTATTGAATGTCTCTTATCAAGCAGACAATACAAGTATGAACCGTCTGTTCCTCTGTAGATGGCCCATGGTCATTAGACCTGTTCAAAATGTCAAATGTTAAAAAATCTTTTGGGCCACATGCTGTTCTTGTTTCACTAATAAAATAAAAGATCTCTGCCAAATTTTATTGTAATCGGACACTGTTTGGGACCCCCCACAAAGCAACAATTTTCCCCAAACTAGCCAAAAGGGGAGGCGACTTCCAGTAATGTTCTTCTCTGGGTGACCAATCAACCAGTACTTTTTGCGATTAGAAGCCATCACATGTACCTGTAAAAGAAAAATAATGGCATCAGAGTCTTCTCCCATTAGGGTGACGTTGCCTTGCCAGCAAAGGGAGAGGAAAATGTGTCACTCTGGGGGACCTCTAAATCTTATCTGATTGAGTTCAAACTTTGTCTGCACCTATACAACCCCAAGTGGAACAAAAACATGTGGCCTGAAGTCTCTCACAACTTTTATTTTTTCACTATATAACATGAAGAGGTGGTCACAGGCGTACAGTCATGGCATGCCATGAATGAAGCAGTGCGCACTTATTATGTCCAGCCAGGTATATAAATAATTACACTGATAGATGAGATATTGGTGTATCATTAGTGAAAATCACTGGGTTGATATAAAAGGGGACCCTACAGTTAAATAACCCTGGTTAAATAAAAATAAATGCCACTCGCAGGATTCGTACCTGATATTTACAAAAGCTCTGATTAACAGATGGAAACTACCACTGAGTTACAATCACTGTCTTATAACAGGAGCGCAAAATATTTAAAGTCAACAAGGAGATAAACGTATTTAGATGATGTATGGACACGCGTGTCAGGCTAGCCTGCAGCCTGCCAAGGTGCACTGTGTGCGGCTGCTACAGCTGGGCGCAAAGCCAAAAGATGTTTTATATATTTCCACGTGAGGACAGCAGGCAGAGACACGGGCCTCATAGAGAACATTTGCAAGTTCATGTCCTTCAAAACACGGTACATAAAGATTGCCGCTATGGTTAATACTGTGGCAAATGTCCGTAATTTGCCAAAATATTGGCGGACAAAGTCTGTTAAACGTGTTCCAGATGTTACAATCTGAGCAATATTTATTTGATGGACTACCAGTGCGTTTGTACAAGGCCATGAAAGGTTACAAGTTCTCCTGTGAAGGGTACGTGCAGGAGTTCCACTTTCATCCTCTGACGGACAGATATGCTATATGAAGTCAAAAGTTATGGCCTCACCTCCACCCAACTATCCACCTTCAGGATATCCTGCAGTTTTCAGGAGGCAGTAATTGGAAATGGCACTTCCGAGTCTTCATTTCTGCAAGTTTGCATTTATACTGGGGAGACTAACAAAGTCAGCCTTAATGCTAAATGTTAAATGCTTATTCATGCTGTATGACTAAAGTTAGCCAAGTTAATTTCAAAAACATAAAGATTTGTAACACATTATACGCGGAGCAGTCCTTGCAGCATTTGTATAGAACAGATGATGTTTTCAACATTTCAGTGCTTTATTGCATTAATATCAATGCTTATAAAAGTCAGAATCGCCCACAATCTCTCATCAAAGCCAAATTTTATTAATCAAAGAAAATCAGGGAACTTGGTTGACTGGAATGTGATTCAAAATGCACGTCAAATGATGTTTTGAACATGTTACTGTTTTATTTGAGCACCATCCATGCACATGAAAATCATGATCAACTACAAGCTCAACTTTTGTTGTCATTTTTGTCAATTACATATATAAAAAGACCTGTGGAGCTCTTCAATACAGACATTAGTTCATTGATTTCGCTGTTTCATCACAAAAAGTTTACTCCCACTGATATATACCTATTGTACAAGCAAGTGTTGCTAGTACAGCAGTGGGGAATTATTTTTGAGCTTGCTCACAGATCTGTTTAAATAAAAAGATGGTTATTGGGTTTACCAGAAGTTAAACATACTCTCATTTTGTTTACAGTTTTCTACTGTGAACAAGTGGAACTTTGGCACATTTGGTAAAAATCGCCCTTCACTGTAAAACATTTCCAAGGTGGTTCTCAATTCATCTTCAAAATAAGTTTAATATATGCACATTAGGGTCATCTGTCCTTGACCAAGTCAGTATCTCTAGATATGGAGTTGGTCTCCATATGCCTGGCCTTTGGCTGGACACTGCTCCTTGTGGTTGGATTAACCCTGCATGAACCCACCCTAATTATAATTAGGATGGGTTCATGCAGATGACACATTCGTTGTACAGTAGTGTTCAGAATAATAGTAGTGCTATGTGAATAAAAAGATTAATCCAGGTTTTGAGTATATTTCTTATTTTTACATGGGAAACAAGGTACCAGTAGATTCAGTAGATTCTCACAAATCCAACAAGACCAAGCATTCATGATATGCACACTCTTAAGGCTATGAAATTGGGCTATTAGTAAAAAAAAAAAGTAGAAAAGGGTGTTCACAGTAATAGTAGTGTGGCATTCAGTCAGTGAGTTCGTCAGTTTTGTGGAACAAACAGGTGTGAATCAGGTGTCCCCTATTTAAGGATGAAGCCAGCACCTGTTGAACATGCTTTTCTCTTTGAAAGCCTGAGGAAAATGGGACGTTCAAGACATTGTTCAGAAGAACAGCGTAGTTTTATTAAAAAGCTGATTGGAGAGGGGAAAACCTATACGCAGGTGCAAAAAATTATAGGCTGTTCATCTACAATGATCTCCAATGCTTTGAAATGGACAAAAAAAAGCAGAGACGATGTGGACTGATGAGAGTAAAATTGTTCTTTTTGGGTCCAAGGGCCACAGACAGTTTGTGAGATGACCCCCAATCTCTGAATTCAAGCCACAGTTCACAGTGAAGACAGTGAAGCATGGTGGTGCAAGCATCATGATATGGGCATGTTTCTCCTACTATGGTGTTGGGCCTATATATCGCATACCAGGTATCATGGATCAGTTTGGATATGTCAGAATACTTGAAGAGGTCATTTTGCCTTATGCTGAAGAGGACATGCCCTTGAAATGGGTGTTTCAACAAGACAATGACCCCAAGCACCCTAGTAAATGAGCAAAATCTTGGTTCCAAACCAACAAAATTAATGCCTCGCAGATGTGATGAAATCAGGAAGGAAAAACTGTGGTTATACAACTAAATACTAGTTTAGTGATTCACAGGATTGCTAAAAAAGCAGTTTGAACATAATAGTTTTGAGTTTGTAGCCTCAACAGCAGATGCTACTATTATTGTGAACACCCCCTTTTCTACTTTTTTTTACTAATAGCCCAATTTCATAGCCTTAAGAGTGTGCATATCATGAATGCTTGGTCTTGTTGGATTTGTGAGAATCTACTGAATCTACTGGTACCTTGTTTCCCATGTAACAATAAGAAATATACTCAAAACCTGGATTAATCTTTTTAGACACATAGCACTACTATTATTCTGAACACTACTGTATATGTATGTGCATTGGCAGTAAAGGCCCTTTCTCCTCTTCTTTTTCTTTTTCTTCATTTTCAAACTCACACTTCATTTCACTGAACTGACTCAGAAAACTGTTTGAATGATAACTCGTGAAATTCAGTTGAAATTTCATAATTCATTACTCACCCACTTCACTAAACACTTACAGTGTTCTTGTCCTTGTTTTTTGTCTGCATCTTTTCAGCCTCTGAACCAAACCTGAAGCTTCGCTCCCGTTTAAAGCAGAAGGTGGCAGAGCGCCGCAGCAGCCCGCTGCTTCGCAGAAAAGAAGGTCACATCATGACTGCTAAAAAACGTTCTCTGGACATGGCTGGTGAGTATGTACGTCGCTGGATTTCATGTTGCTGACAAATTACCACAGTATTGTGCTGTTTCAGACTCCCCCCCACCCCGCGCACCCTGCAATATTTTGAGCAACATGTTCATATTAACATGTTTATTCACCTGGTTTGCACACCAGGTGGATTCTAATGCAGTTTAGTAGCATCAAGCTTGGCATCTATTTAGCGCTGATATTTGTCAAGTAATAAACCATTTTTGAGCTTTATTTGTCCTCTTTACATCTGAAGCACATCTGTGTGCAAGACCAGTTCCAGGCAAGATGTATCCAGATACTGGATAAGGAGTAAAATTTAAGATGTTTTTGGCTTTAATCTGCACAGTTGCTACAGTTCCAGCTGTGGTCTCACACCTGGAAGAGAGAAATTAACCTTTACAGAGGTGGTGTTTTTCCAAATTTGCTAAGGGCCCCTACACACATAGTACGAATGTGGTCGAACTGTGTATAAATTGCTCATGAAGCAGGAATTGAAAGCAATACGTGTAAAATCGTAGCTGCCTCCAATGCCTTGTACACCTGTTGCCACAACTATTTCAGCACACCAGCGTCTGAAAGACAGAGTGTGCCCTGTGAGAGCCCATTCAACCCCTCTCGCGGCAGGTGTTGGCACACACGAACATCTACACTGTTCATTTGGCACGTAGAAAATGTGTGGCCATCCGCACTGTTAGCACAGTCAGCAGATGGTCACTTTTGAGCTGGCGGTGAAATTTGAGTGCCTCCACGACTATACGCATGTGGCGTGCCAGAGTGTCACCTCCCGCCACAACACGTGTGCATGTGTTTCACGTGCTCCCCCCTCTCCCCCCCCAACACATGGCATGGGTGTGGTTCGCGCTCCCCCGCAGGCAAGGTGCCTCTTATCTGATCACAGAGCTGAATGGACAGGTGGTGTGGCTGACTGTCAACAGCAGGAGCTGTTGAGATCTCTGGTCCTGGACGTCACAGCTGCAGAACACATACCATGTTTTGACTGAGACGTGCATGTGTGTGCTTGCTGTCCTCACTTGGAAATACATAAAAACATATATCGTTTTTTGCAACGGGCTGGAGAAACGGTCCGTCAGTTCATGTGGACACACAGCAGGTGATCTGAATGTCACGTCTGTCTGACAGAACACGTGTGTCCTGTGAGCAGCGCAGGACTATATGACAAGCCAACAGTGCGATAAATATGCCACTTTTAGTCATGTATCAGCAGAAATACGCCGTGACAAATGCCGTTTGGTCAGTTATTATGGCCTTTTTTTTTTCCTCTCTTTTTAAAAAAAAATGTGTTTATCTGCTTGTTGATTTTAGTCATTTCACGCTCCTGTTATAAGACAGTGATTGTAGCACAGTGGTAAAGTTTCCGTCTGGTAATTAGAGCTTTTGTAAATTGCCGGTTCAAATCCCGTAAGTGTCATTTATTTTTTATTTAACCAAGGTTATTTAACTGCGGGGTTCTGTATTGCATCCCCCTTTATTATTTATATCAACCCAGTGATATTCAGTAATTATACAGCTGGTTTTTATTTTATTGTTCTCCACATCAGCGAAGCGATGTGGTGCATCACGTCCCAGCTGCTCGCACTGTCTTCCTACTCGCATGACACCGTTGCATGCACGAAAACGTTGCAGTGGGTTCATTCACGCCTGCCCGTCAGCTTGATGTTTTCGTGGTTCCCTCATACGAGCTGTTCCACCGTGATTCGCCCTGATTTGTACTTATTTGTACAATGTGTGACGGGGCCCTAAAGGTTGTTCTATTGCCATAACCATTTTTTAATTTAAAACTAAAAATTTAAAAAGCTTGAAAATAGTGCACCCTGTGCCTTTGTACAGGATGGTCAAATGTTTTCACTCAGTTTAATTAAAACCAGGCTATTTATTTTTGAGCAATCTTTTTAAACAACTAAGGAAAAAGCACTTTCAGTGGTAGACATACTGTAATTGTAACTCTTCAGAGGTTAATGCAATTCAGTTTATTTGTATAGTGTCAAATCACAACACACCATAAGTTGCTTCAAAGTGCTTCACAAGGGTAAAGTCGATATTAATAGTTTCTTACCAGTAGTCAAGGGGACCAGCAACCGGCAACCTTCTAAAATTATTGGTCTATCTTCAGATTTGTGTTAGATTCACGGGCCACCTTTAGAAAACTGTGTGAAAATCGTTTCACCTTTTTGTTGAACACTGTGATTACTGCATGCATGTTTGCCCTATCAAATGGGACAGTACCAAACACCTGAAAGGTTTCAATATATTCATACAAAAAGTTAAAAGATATTTCACTCATTCCTACAAATACTTCACTCATATTCCTACCCCCATGCACAATGTGTGTTTAACATTTAACATTCAGAAGAATGCGTTAGGGTGATGCTTAAGGTTCGGGTTAGAATAATAAAAGGAGGAGTTTCCACCTTTTCTTCCATCGAAAAATCACCATTTTCTTTTCGGTGATGCCATTACTGCTGACAAATATGTTGAATACTGTATGTAAGAATAATAATGCATTTGTTTTGTACGTTTTACTACAATTTTTTCATAGAGGATAACCTAAAGCTTTGCTGTGGAATGAACTGTCAAATTCTTAGAAATACAAACTACATGCTTATAACTTTGGGAATGACTGCCTCCATTGCCGTTGTTGCTCCTTTGGAGTTTATCACAGAGGCATGGCAATTGGATTCAGCTTTCTTCAAAACAGTAAGACTGTGCCACAACCAGGCATTTTTTAGAAACATGAATTGCTTTGATGAGCGTGGGTCCAACAAAAGCCCATACTTACCTGGGCAAGTGGGACAGTGGTAATCTTGAGTCCTGGATACAGGTAATTGATTTTTTTACTTCATTTTTCTGTTGCCTTACTAGGCTGGTGAAATATATTATTTGATGTCCCAGACTGACCTGATGGCCTCCCAAAAAATTGATTTTTGGGCCTTTGGCCATTGTTAATGCTGACCTGTGTGCCACGGTGCAGCTCAGAAAGCAGATGGTCACATATTATGTCTGATTGATATTCTGTTGTCTCTTTCAGAGTCGGCGTGTAGCAGTGCACCTGGCTCAGGCCCCAGCTCCCCAAACAACAGCTCCAGCAACATCCCCAATGAGAATGGAGTCACAACCTCCAGCAGCCCAGGAGAGGTAACCAACCTGTGTGTTTTTGTGTGTGCGTTAGGTACATATGAGTGACTGGGCAGCTTATGTGGGATGCAGATACATTATCAGAGGGATTCAGTAGGAGGCCAGTAACATCACAGTTTAGTTCATGGTTCAGACTTTGTGTTTATATGGCATCGTAACATCATATATTAAATGTAATATTTTGTTTCTTTGTATTAAAACTGTCTACAGCACGGTAGCTTTGTGGTTTGCACTGTTGCCTCACAGAAAGAAGGTCATGGGATTGCTTCCCACTTGGTCCCCCAATTCCAAAGATATGCAGGTTAGGTAAATTGGGAATTTTAAATTGACCGTAGGTGTGAGTGAGCATACGAATGCATTTGTCTCTTCCTATGTGCCCCGACGATAGATTGGCAGCCTGTCCAGGATGTACTCCACCTTTAACCCAGTGACTGCTGGGATAGGGTCCAATTCCTCCCCCCATGATCCTTAATTGGAATTAGCAGGTATAGACAATGAATGAATCAATCAAAACTATGCAGTTAATAGAATGTGTGCATGTCTGTGTTTGTGTGTGTTTTATCCAGGTGTCTCTACTTCACCGGCTAGCTGTACGTGAACACTCAGTCAACCAACTTTCTCTCTACACATCCCCTTCTCTTCCTAACATCACCCTTGGCCTGCCAGCTACAAATCCTGCCAGCGCTGTGAGTACTTCTTCTATACAATATGTTCTCATAATAAAACACAGTACAGTTTCTTATTCCAAATAGAGATTGCAAAGTATGTGCCAGAATGTATGATCTCTATCTATGCATTCATATTATTAAAAAAAAAATCTTTAAGCAAAATGTTTGAGCAGTTTAAGAGCTTGTTTCCTCTTCTAAATTTTACTAGTGTATTACACATTAGTCTCGGGTTATGCTGATTTGTGTTCATTAAATTGTAGTGAAAAATTGTCTTTTCAGCTGACGAAGCATGTATATATTGTACCAAACAATGAAGATAGATGATCGCCTACTTTGAGCCTGGAATCATACCATCTGTGATCCACACATCTACATTTATGCCTAAAATGGAAATTATCATTTTGGCTGTCCAAGTCCAGGGAGAGAATCATGAGTAGTCTCATACAAGTTCTGTTTAAATTTGATGTCCTAGTATAATGTTTAGAAATCACGACGATTGCAACATTCATAAAACAAGGTAGCAATGTTACAAATTTGATTTAAAAAAAATACAGTAGACCTATGTGAGAGAGAGAACTATGACAGCCAACACATCCACACTCAGAGTCAGAGTAAGGTCGAGAGTATTTACACCACTTTGATCGGGACCCTGCACAAATTCTCGATCTAACGTCACGCCATTTTGCATTATGAGGTGTTTTGGTAATCTTGAACGGTATTGTAGTAAACAACAAACACTGTACTGTTAGCAAGTGAAGTCAAAAGGAAGACAAAATGTGAAAACTATGGAAAGAAATTGACAAAGGAAGATAGGAACTGCCTCACGCCCTGTGACTGCTGGGATAGGCTCCAGCCCCCCGCGCCCTTAATTGGAGTAAGCGGTTGAAAATGAGTGAGTGAATGAGTGAGTGAGTGAGTCTTGTTGATCGTTTGGATGTCCACGAAATTCCAAACAAATTGTTGTCCAGCGATCTCGACCTGCTACCTGCTGGTGTGAGTACTTACATACAGTAGCTGAGCAATTCTGAAATTAGAAGCCAGCAGAGTCTCATGTACAGTTCACACATGGATGGGTACACAACCTGACTTAAGTCACATGAGGTTTTTTTTTTAATCATCTGTTTTCAAAGTGTAGTTCACATACATCAACAAAAGTGCACAGATGTTCTTTTCTCCTTCACTCTTTTGGGCACACCAGAACATAATGCACTTTGATCTTACCCGATTGTAAATGTAAGGAGCAGACTCTCATGGATGTCAGAATCTTTCTGAATGTAATATTTGTTCATCTTACACTTGACACCCATGCCATTTGACATCTCTTGTGCAATCTGGCTTCCCTCATTTTGGAGTCAAGCAGGAAAGTGATGCAAAGTTAGTCCATTGGCTATTTTTATACCATGATGGTCATGTGAGGGGCTGCTGCACTTTGTGACACGACAACTTTCCAGAACTATGAATAACCTGTGGAATAATAACAAAAGATGGAGCAAGTATGAGCACCTAGCTGCTAGTGTGGATGAAGTTTTGACTACACTCCCAAAATGCACTGCGCTGTGACAACACTATATCAAGCTCTAAAGTATGCACCTAAGGTATGCATATGTTGAAATAACAGACAACTTACTTTTGGTATAAGGATGAAGCAAAGCCTCTTTCACTTCCTTTTTCTTCTGATGATGATGTAATTTTCATTTTATGTGCACCCTTATTTTTCCACAATATTTAATTTTCTTTATGTCATATCATGTCTTAAAATCTTTGTCTCTTCGTAGCTGGTATCAGGACATCAAGATGGTGATAGTCGCCTGGCTTTGCCTGCATTACAGCAGGGCATCCCTCTCACTGCTCCTTTTCTGCCCGCTGCACATTTGCCCTCATACTTGACAACTTCTGCTGTGGACAAGGAGGGGGCTGGAGGAAGCACAGCTGGTCACAGCCCCCTTCTTCAGCACATGGCACTGCTGGAACAAAGCCACAATCCAATAGGTCAGTATTCATTGCAACAAGAATTTACTTTTTGTCAGGCACCATACAAGAGACTGTGTTGAACATTTTTTGTTACAGACTGGCTCATTGGGTTATATGTCAGGAATACTTTTGCATCATATGATAACAATAATTTGAAGCACATCCCTTACTTTTTAAGTTTTTAAATTAACAGAAATGATAAAAGGTGGCCAGACTTTAAATGTGTTAAGAAAAAAAACTATGCAGAGACAATGTGGTTAAATCAGGACACAGTACAAATTTAAAAAGGCCATATTATTGACTGCATTGATGTAACTTAATAAAACCTAGTAGGGACTTTGCTGAAGTGAACTTTGCATGGACAGCCTCTTCCAGCAGCTGTCTGTGGACTACTTTGTTAATGAACTGTACTTGTCGCTGTCTGTGGAGCTGAAACAAAGCAAAAAAAAAAAAAAAAAGTTTTCCGACATCTTTTACAAATCAAGGTTCCCTTCAAAGTATGCACCTGCTTGTGCCCACACAAACACACAGAGCGTAATTGAGTGTGCCTTCATAACAGAGATAGTCAGATTGGCAAAAGAGCTGTTTTTCTACATGTAGACACAAGCAAACTTGCAGAACAAATGAAAACGGGCAGCATGTGGCGTAGTATTGATGAGGACAGGGCAGGCACAGTGAGAATGTGGCACACACGTTCACTGTGATTGTAGTGAGAATGAGTTGCACACGTGTACCATACACGTGTGATCATGTGCATGGTAAGAAATTAGTGAGAACGTGTTAGACACTGTGAGAACTTTGCAAGCATGTAATAAGAACAAAGTATAGATTTGAATACAGCACATTTTTTCCATTTTGACCATGCCCAAGCTGTGTTCATCGAAACTGTCAGGATGTAGTGCATTTTTCATTGTGTTTATCTGAGCGTAACAGGGCCCAAAGCAAATATTGATTTATCCTCACCAGTGGTCAAAGGTGAACAGAAAGAGATTTATTCATTGAGTGCCGAGACACTCAAGTTTTAATCAGCAAAACATAAATGAATTAATGGGGCGTCAAACCACAATCTGAGTCTGAATTTTTTTTAAAATATAACTTACAAAAAGCTAAAACTTTGCTCCAGTAAAGTACAGTTATTATCCATGTGATTAACACTGCAACTGTACTGTGTATCTTGTCATTATTACCTATATGCCACTGCACTTCACAGTGATTCTGCTAGAATGGCCAGTGCTGACTTTTGTCCTGTCAGCTTGTGAAAGCAGCTTAATAAGTGGCTCATGGTGCTGATTTTATCATTTATTTGCATATTAAATTATTGTTTTGTGATTTTAAATTTTGCCACAGTTGGGCTCAGTGGCCTCCCACTACAGTCACCCTCTGTCTCCAAGCTCGCTCGCGGGCACCGGCCCCTTGGGCGGACGCAGTCGGCGCCTCTGCCCCAGCAACAGTGTGGTCAGGCCCACGCCCTGCAGCAGCTTGTGGTCCAACAGCAACACCAGCAGTTCCTGGAGAAACACAAACAGCAGTTCCAACAACAGCATACCATCAGCAAGGTAGTTAGTTGTGTTTGCACTGACACGTGCATATGAGAAGGCGTCAAACGTACCAGCGGAGCCGGTGCAGCCAGCTTTATGTGTATGTATCTGTTCACGTGTGTTTTGCATCCGGGGTAGGTGTATTTGTCCATCTACAGTACATGTGTCTGTGCAGTCTAAGCACAGGATGAGTCACCCTGCAATTAACAAGTCTTCAAGTCTTTTTTGTTGATGTATTCCTGCTTCTCTCTGTCACCCTGGCAACTGTGCTGTGGATGAAGCCACCACCATATATGGTCACACAAAAAAACGTGACTCACTGTGCATCACTGTAGTGTGTGTGTGTGTGTGTGTGTGTGTGTGTGTGTGTGTGTGTGTGTGTGTGTGTGTGTGTGTGTGTGTGTGTGTGTGTGTGTGTGTGTGTGTGTGTGTGTGTTTGTGTTGGTGCGTTGGTGTGCGTGGAATTGTGTGTGGGTGTGCAAAAGGTGATGTGGGGCCGGAGGAGTATAAGGTCAGCGTGGAGAGGGCATCTGTAATAACAGCCACTTATATTATTGATAGATTGTATTCTGTATGTTTAAACTCCACGTCAGTAGGTTTGAATATTTTTTTCTTTCTGCTGCTGCCATTCGAACAGGGTTGCCACAGCGGCTCCAGTATTGCTTTGGCACAAAATTCATGCTGAATGTCCTTCCTGATGCATCTCTGAGTCTGTAAGGAGAACAAATGTAATTAGTAGTTTTGATTTTGGGAGCAAACCGGAGTATCATTACAAAACCCACACAGACACAAGAAGAAAATGCAAACTCCACACAGAAAGGAAGTGGGCATTGGCGGACCTTCTTGTTGTGGGGTGGGTGGACTAACCACTGCACCACCGAACAGCTAACAAACATCATTATTGTTGGAAGCTTTTATGAATGCAGCTACGCAGAGCCCCGTATATGACATCAGGCAGCAAAATACAGCATGTTGTCAGGATGTTTTAATATAGTGTCTGTGCAAATTACAGTCAGGTCCATAAGTATTTGTATAGTAACACGTTTCTTTAGATTTTTGCCTCCATACCACCTCAGTGAAACTGAAATAAAACAGTCAAGATGCACCTGTAGTGTAGCTTTAATTCAAGAGGTTTGACGAAATTATTGCTTTGACCATTTGACAATTACAGCCACTTTTACACTCAGTCCCTAGATTTTTAAAGACCATAAGTCATTGAGTAAACGCAATGTCAGGATTACTGTTCCTAGAAATCATTACTTTTACAGGCAGTTTCCTTTAGACAGGTGAGGGAATGGATACATGAACATTTCCAAGTCACTGAATGTGTCTTGGACTTTAGTCGGTCATTCAGCAAACAGTTTGGCACTGCACAGTAAATCTCTGTGGAGTGGGTAGACACCCATGACAAAAGAAGGTGTGAAATCTCTACTACAGTTTACTCAGAAGTACAGGGGAGTTTCAAACCTATAAATGGAGGAACTGTGTTTAAAATGTCTAATTCGTAAATGGTTAAGGCAGTGTTTTTTAAGCCCCCTGGGTTAAGCTAATAATCTACACTACAAGCACAACAATCAATCACGTCTTGTTTCATTTCAACTCCGCTGTGGTGGTGTAGAAGCAAAATTGCAAGGATTCTGTCACTGTACAAGTACTGGTCTATAATTTGCATAGACAATCCATTAAAACATGATAACAACATACTGTAGTTTGCTGTCTGATGTCATATGCAGGGCTCTGTGTGGCTGCATTCATAAGAGCTTAATACAATAATGATGCTTGTTGACAGCTCAGTCGTGCAATGTCTTTTCTATGTGGGGTTTGCATCTTCTCCTTGTGAGTTTCCAAGAGGTACTCTGATTTTAAGAAGGATTGTGTTAGTGTCCAACTACTTATGTACCTGACTGTTTGATCGCTCTTGTTTTTGTACAAATTTATTTCCTTTTTAATATTAAAAGAGGGGCTTAAAGGAGTTACATTGTGTGTTTGTGGATTTAAAAAAGCTTATGACAGGGTGTTAAGAGAAGAGTTGTGGTACTGTATGAGGAAGTCTGGAGTGGCAGAGAAGTATGTGGGGGTGGTGCAGGATATATTCAAGGATAGTGTGACAGTGGTGAGATGCACAGTAGGAATGACAGATTTATTCAAAGTGGAGGTGGAATTACACCAAGGATCAGCTCAGTCTTTTCGTGGTCACAGTGGTGATGGACAGCTTGATGGATGAGATCAGACAGCAGTATCCATGGACTATGATGTTTGCAGATGATATTGTGATCTGTAGTGAGAGAAGAGAGTTCCCCCTTTCTTCAAAGCGTATCTCTACTTTTAAAATAGGGATATGCTCTGGAGAGAAGGGGAATGAATGTCAGTAGGAGCCAGACTAAGTATGTGTGTGAATGGGAGGGAACCTAGTGGAAAAGTGCAGTTACAAGGAGTAGAAGTGCTGAAAGTAGATGAGTTTAAATACTTGGGGTCAACTGTCCAAAGTAATGGAGAGTGTGGTAGAGAGGTGAAGAAGAGAGTGCAGGCAGGGTAGAGTGGGTGAACGGTGATTTGTGACCAAAGAATATCTGTAAGTATGAAGGGGAAAGTTTTCAAGACAGTAGTGAGACCAGCTATGTTGTACGGCTTAGAGACGGTGGCACTAACAAAAAGACAGGAGGCAGAGCTGGAGGTGGCAGAACTGAAGATGTTACGATTCTCTTTGGGAGTGATGAGAATGGACAGGATTAGGAATGAACATATCAGAGGGACAGCTCAGGTGCAACGGTTTGGGGACAAAGTTGAGAGTTGAGATTGAGATGGTTTGGACATGTGCAGAGGACGGACCCAGGGTATATAGGGAGAAGGATGCTGAGGATGGAGCCACCAGGCAGGAGGAAATGAGGGAGGCCAAAGAGGAGGTTTATGGATGTGGTGAGGGAGGACATGCAGGTGGTTGGTGTGACAGAGGAAGATACAGAGGACAGGGTGAGATGGAAACAATTGATCTGCTGTGGCGACCCCTAACAGGAGCTGAAAAGAAGAAGAAATTGTGGACAGTACTTCAAAGCAGTTGAGATTTCCAGGAATCTACTGACAGAAACCCTGTAGAAATACGGCAGAACCGGGTTGGCTTCAATAATAACATAAATTATACTTTACTGTAACACCAAAAAAACAAACAAACAAAAAAGTCAGTAAGATACTGTTAAAGGCAGTTTATGTCAGATGTGTGTGTCCTGCCACAATCCCATATACCAACCACTATTTCCTCTGTTAAAAGTGACCAAGAGACAGACTGAATCAGCACAGCAAAAGAGAATGAGAAGTTTGTTTGGAGAAGAGGGACTGAGATGAGGCAAGAGCTTCCTCTCTGACGTCAATGGATTGTTCCCTGGGCAGTATGCCAGCATCGTGTGTGTGTGTGTGTGTGTGTGTGTGTGTGTGTGTGTGTGTGTGTGTGTGTGTGTGTGTGTGCGTGCGTGCGTGCGTGCGTGCGTGCGTGCATGCGTGCGTGTGTGTGTGCGTGCGTTCGCTCGCTCGCTCGCTTGAATTACGACCTACTCATCAAGGTTGAAGTCTTTGACGACAGGGACAGGGCCAGCTGCCACAACAAGATTTCAATAATAGCTCCGCCTCCTCTTTTTCTTTTTTTTCTGCTGAAGTTCTTTGCTCTGTTTTTCACTGCCCTTGCAAGATCAACAGTTATGTCACTGACTATGAGCTTTAAACGTGGTTTGCAGTGCCACTGATAAGGTCAGAAATTTACGTACAGTTTCGTCGATAAGCACTTGCACCTGTCAAAGTTTTGTTTTGTTTTTTTTTTTGCCTCTGAACTCTAATTTAACTCTGTTTGCAAAATGTGCAGGTGTATTTTTTCTTAAACTCAACTTGTCTTATTCACCTTATTCAGTCCCGCCCACTTTTCAACAGAGGCATTTCCGTTTTGTCTTAGGACTTCCGGTGAGCGGTGTTTTCAGTATAGAAAAATGGAAGTCATTACATGGGTAGAAACAAAAACCTTTTTGAAAAGCTCAAAGGGAATGACTCTGGCTCACCGGTGGGTCATAAGAGAGTGGAAAGATGACATGAAAAAGTGGCCCTTGATCATGTATGTTGATATTTTTTATTTTTAACTACTTTGTGTTGTCACTTGGTGTGGACAGTTTGGCTATGAAGAAGTATGACCGTTGAGGCGCTTCACTCATATGAAAGCACCAAAGCCTATATATATCTCTTTGAATCAATTTAAAATGCTACCCGACAAGTAGTACCACCGTAATGCCAAGATTACATAATGTTAATATACGTATGGTTATATTTCATGTAGTGCTTGGTTGTAGCAAACTCCAGAAAATAAATAAATTAGGTAGCAGCTAATGCTACAAATACAGTTTACCCATTTATCTCAGTAGCATCCGCTGTGGCTTCTTCAGCGGAGCATTGTGCCCAACCATTTCTCTGGGTAAGGATCTAGTGGTGGGGATTTTTTTCTCCACAAAATGAAAAGAACAGCCATAGTGACGTTTGGGTGGATTTTTCAAATTCAGCACCTTTAGCCAGCACCAGAGATTCTCATCTTTCGATGGAGGAAGGAACACGTTAAATGCTGGTCCACAGCACTCAGATCTCTCCTTTCCATGTTCAAAACATTGTTCTGAAAGTGATAGTTTCCTCTTCTTCCAGTTGTTGTGGCACCCACGAACTGAACAATTAATGCTGCTCATGTTTGGACACTTCTAGCGTACTGTGTTCCCATGTAGCTTCTTAATGATGATGTAGTACTCGATTGGCATATTTATTCTGAAACTGTTGCGCAGTAGTCTGATGAGGCTGAAATCTTTGCATTGGCACATTCTGATAGAGGAGACATACCAAACCACTGACCTGCTCTTGTCTTCTCCAGATAACGTCCAAACCCAGTGATCAGGTCACACCTGCAAGCTCCAGTGCCTCTGGGCCAGGCAGGCAGCACCAGAGCCACCCAGAGGAGACTGAAGAGGAGCTCCGGGAGCACCAGGAGCTCCTTTCATCCTCTTCCTCTACCTCTGTGCAGGAAGCAGGGCTGCTACGTGGACTGGTCATCAAGCAGGAGCCCCCAGACCCCCATGAACACGAAGAAAGGGAACAGAGGGAGAGGCAGGTCGAGCAGGAACTCCTGTTTCATCAGGTAAGGAGGAGTGGTCAAGAGGAGGTGAAGAGAATGTGTGTAGGGGCAGGATGTGTCCTCTGGCAACGAGAGCCAAGGAACGTGATGAAGAAGTGCAAAGTAGGAGGAGAGACAAGAATATCAAAGAAATGACCAAAGGTAAGTTGTGCTTTTGCAGTCTTTTGCATGGTATTTGATACCTTATCAGATGCCATGTTCTTCTCTCTAGTCCTTTACAGCTGTCTGTTAAGCCAAATTCAATCATGCAACCCTCTCACTGTCACCGTGGCACTCACAGAGCAATCAGACACACCCTTCAGAGCTCCACAAGAGTGTTTATGTTTTTTTCTTTGTCTGAGTGGATAGCATAACTTATTTTGAAACTCAATTACCCATTTTCAGTTTTATTAAGTCTCTAGTTAGGGGTATAGAGAAGGATTTTCTTTCACCAAAACATCAAATCTAGGCTTGCATCTCAGCTGTACCTTCTGGCAAATTGTAGCTGAACTTTCAAGTCTTTTTAATAAAAACCCTCCTCTGTACCACTTTATCATGAAGCTATATAACTGGGGATACAAAATGCAAAACATGCACTGTGCAGAATTTCTCCAATCACAGCCACAGAAGCCTATAACTTCTTCTGGGTTGTCTGGGTGTCTTGGTGGCTTTCCTCACGTTTCTCCTTCTTGCACAGTTACTCAGTTTTTGAGCACTAACCACTCCACTCAGATTTACCATAGAGTGCCATACTGTTTGTATTTCTTCATAATTGATGTAAATAAAGTCCAAGACATATCCAGTGACTTGGAAATGTTCATGTATCCATCCCCTGACTTGCCTGAAGAAAATTGGCAATAAAACTGATTATTTACAGGTATTATACCAAAATGTTCCCTTACTTATGCAACCCATCATCTTAGCTTTTATATTTTTCATTAAGTATATCAAGTTGTAGAGATTTGGTTTCAGTTTGAGGTTAAGGAAGATAATTTTAGAAATTTTTATTTTTGTATTTGAAATGGTATAAACAAATTAAAATGTGTGAAACACCAAGTGTTCCAATACTTTTGGTGGGCGCTGTATAATATATAAAAATTATGTTAACCACACAAAACACATTTCTTGGGTACTGTCTGCAATGAAACTGATGTCAAAGTAAATGTAAGAATCACAGTGGGGGGGTTTGGGGCAGGGGTGTGGGGGTGGCTTTGTCATCCCATCCTAACTTGTTTTGACTTTGGTCTGTACTTGTGACGTTATAAAGTAAGACTGAGTGTTCTGTTGCATTTCAGTATTTGCTAATATGCTTTATTGCCATCATTTGGACAGTGTTCATAGGATTTGCCAGCACATGTCCATAAAACATTGGAATGCCTTGGAAGTGTTACACTGTGAATCACAATGTTAAACCTGATGCCTATGTTACACTATGCAGTGTAGAAGCTATTTGTAGTATGTATCGCCATCTACTGTCCAGACAAAAAAGGATATGATGTTCAAATTTTCAGTGCTTGCAGTGCATCATTGTGTGTGTGTGTGTGTGTGTGTGTGTGTGTGTGTGTGTGTGTGTGTGTGTGTGTGTGTGTGTGTGTGTGTGTGTGTGTGTGTGTGTGTGTGTGTGTGTGTGTGAGCAGCAGGCTCTTCTGTTAGAGCAACAACGAATTCACCAGTTGAGGAACTATCAGGCATCAATGGAAGCAGCCGGCTTATCAGTCAGCTTTGGGCACCGGCCACTCTCCAGGGCACAGTCATCTCCAGCTTCCTCCTCCTTCCCCATGGTAGCACAAGAACCACCTCCAAAGCATCGTTTTACTACAGGTCTGTTGAGCAGAAAATTAGCAATGCATTTCTTATTTATCATGTTGTATTAACTACAGCTTCATTCAGTTCTCTTTGAACTGAATGAGAGACCAAAGTACAGCTGGGTCTGAGGTTTGTGTGACTATATGGGCAAAAAAGGTCTTCAGTTGTGTGTGTGTGAGCCTCAGTGGTGGTGACAAACAAACATATTCAACACTACCTTTTCATTATAGCTATATTAATGTATGCTGCCGACACTGTAACCATATGGTAAAAAATTGTGAAATTTGGTACACTCACTTTGTACTGTTTTGCTATTCTTCTCACCATGTTTCATGTCTGCACCTGCAGTGCCAGCAGCGGGTGAAATTTAGAGGTTTTTCTATGAATGGAACCTTTGACTTCTATGCCTGATTTTCAAAAAAGTTAGACTCCTGGGATCAACCCATATTCATTGCATTCTATAACATCAATTTCTGCCATGTTAGATTTTCTGTCATGTTGGATTTGAATGAAAAGTCTTTTAAAGAAAAGGCTTCAAAAAATTCATGGGACTCAAGTTTTCTAGAATCTTCACAAAAACTGGCACATTTGATCTTCATGCCAAGCCTCAAAATTCTATCTAAATGCATTACAGCCAATCGAAATCAGTGGTGAAGCCATTAAATATGAATTGAAGCCATATCAGTAATGCTTTGATTTGTCAAAATCAGACTTGGTACATGTGCCTGGGAATCAATTGGAAGGAAGCAAAAATAAATAATTAAAAATGGTAATCTAACCTCTAGATGGCACTAATTGACCCCTGATCACTGCATATACAGTCATCCTCAAAATTAACCATAGAGCATTGAAATCAACATTCTTTTTACATTTATAAAAGCTATTATGTTGGTACTTCCTGTGTATCTTCTGATACTATTGTTGCTATGAACAAATTCATATATGAGTTGGCTAAACTTCATTTGCGTAATCATAGACATAGCCAAAAGTATTTATTTGCTCATGTTCAGAATTATTCATACCCCTGACAATATCTCAACAAAAAATGTCCTTTTTTGATTGTGCCCATTGTTTTCACTTCCACCTCTACCTACTCAAGTCACACCTGATTTTTTAAAAGCAGTGTTTTCCAGCTCTTGATTGGCTGAGCACACCTGATAGAGTTAATTGCCTGGGAGTGGAACAGGGGGAGTTGGAAAACATGCAGGGCAGGTGCCCTCCGGGAACAGGGCTGGTGACCCCTGGTCTAGACCATAATCAACTAGCACAAGAAGTTCAACACTGTTAAAAAGCATAGGGTGTCTCCCAAACTTGCCAGGAAAATCTGCCTAGAGGTCAGCAACAACCACTGGACCACAACCAAGGCCCTAATAGGGTACCACAGTCTCGTTTGTACCCTGTGTGATATCGTGGGATTTGACCACTTAGGGGGACCTCCGCTCCGTTGCTCAAGATATACACAGCATAACTTCACACGGATAAATGGTGTACTGTTTTTTTTTTTTTTCTGCTGCAATCACTGAAGCAGTCACGAAAGTTTTTTTTTTTTTTTCGGTTCCCAGTGGAGAGGAAAAGGCGTGGCAGATGGAGCCGTCATGTCGGCAATTGTTAGCCTATATAGCTAACCGGAGTATCTCCATTCTCTCACCTGCAACACCGCCTCGACACGTTTGAGCACCAGGTCATAAACAAACAGCAACACATGTTCACTTTCCCTCTGCATCATCACTTTTTCTTTACATTTTCACTTCGTTTGCGTGTACTTTGCCCAAGAACCTATTGAAAATGCCGTAGTTGCTCCCCCAGAAGTAGAGAAATTACATCATATGTGTCATATTTTACCCCTTTAGCGCCCGCCCTCAAACGAGACTGCGGTACCCAATTGAAATGCTTGACTAGGCAGAGGCAACAGTGTCATGTCACGGTCCGCCATCAAGCAAGTCTTGCACAGAAGAGGTCTCCGTCCGTGGACGTAGGCCTCGGAAGAATCTGCTGCTCAGGAAGTAGCATCTGGAGGCTCGCCTGGCCTTTGCTAGAGGTTATTTGAAGCAAGAACCCAGCTTTTGGTCTAACTAACAGTTCTTCATCGCCCCCTTAAGGCCCATTTCCATCATTACTATTGTTATCATCATGCAAACATATGTGATGTGCAAACATCGCAGTGAGATGAAAAATCACAGGGTCTTTGCGTGCACAGGAATGTTAACATAACATGTTTCCACGCACAATTATCTGCAGCGCAGAAATACCCTGCCTTCCTCAAACCTCTTTAATTACTGACATTCTCCATGTCTGCATGTTTGACCTTTTGTTTATGGTAAAGCAGTTAGAATAGATGCAGACATGGTGAAATAACACACAGTGACACTGTGCATATTTTATCTGTATGTTCTGCAGGCCTGGTGTATGATTCGCTCATGCAGAAGCACCAGTGTATATGTGGTAACACCACCAGCCATCCAGAGCATGCCGGCCGCATCCAGAGTATTTGGTCACGTCTACAAGAAAGAGGCCTCAGAGCACATTGTGAGGTAAAGCAACAGGTGTTACTAGATCATTAAAGGGGATTTATGGTAGTTTTTTTCACCTGAATGCCAATTTTCTATAGGTTTGGGGTCAACTTTCACTCAGGACAATAACAGTGACAATCAGTGTAGTATTAAACACAGAACACTAACACCATCTTGGGCTAAACATCTATGCTATGTTAGCCTAAGGGTCACACTAAAAGCTTCAGTGTAAACCGCCTCATGTCATTACTCAATGGGCAAAAATGTCATTAGAAGCAACTTGTAGTACTGGTAAGGGCTCATTCTGCTTCAAACAGGAATAATGTCCTCATTGATAGCTGACTTGTGTGGACTTAGTAGCGAGCGGTGGCATCAAATAGGAAGGCTGAGTCATTTTAAAGTTTCTTGAGATTGATTGAGGTAAGCATGCACTTGGTTACCTCAGTAAGGATCTTGTTCATGCTACTAAACACGTCAAGCAACATTTTCACTTATTGACTGGCGACAATAAGTGACAGCAGAGAAACCCAGTCTTTCTCTCTTTCTCTTTATTGTTTATTTGATGAGGACAATGCACATTAATGAACACTTTGTACATTTTCATTCCATAGTGTAAATATGCTAGATTTAGTTTTTAGCTAAATCTGGCATATTTACATGGTATACTCTGGCATATTAGTGACAGTCTGGACTTAACTGTCACTAATTTTAAGGTTTTACTTACTTACTTCGCATTGTCTTTTAGCTAAGTTTAGATTTAAAAATTGTTGTGTTTTTATGCATATTTGCTTTTATATTAGCTTGTGCATTGTCATTAGTGCCGTTAGATTAAAAAAATGAATCTAATTAATTCCAAGGTAAATTAATCAGGTGTAATGTTTTGAGAATATCACCCCTCAAATCGCAGAACACACACTCTCAGAAAAACAAAAATGATAACAAAAAGGAATGAGCTCTTAAAGGCAATTTCAGATATATTTTAATGTATAATAAATTGCACAGTCTATGAACTTTACAAAAATGGGCCATTGTGAACATACGAAGCATGATTTATTGCTGCACTACAAAATATTTTTTTCAATTCATCAAGCTGTGTCAATCATAAATTCTGTTTAAATCAGGAGAATATCTGTAAAAACACTCAGAATTGTGGGACTGTGGAGATGTTGAACATCCATCCATCCATTTTCTTCCGCTTTATCCGGAATCGGGTCGCGGGGGCAACAGCTCAAGCAAAGCCGCCCAGACCTCCCAATCCACACACACCTCCCCCAGCTCCTCCGGGGGAACCCCAAGCACTTCAAAATGTAGCTGATAGATTAAAAAGTGATTTGGCACAATAAGACCCCTATAATAATTATCTTATTGGATCCAAGACAATTTAATTTTTAAATTTGGATGAAAAACATTTTGAATCTAGTATTTTTAGACTGTTTAACACCTTTGGAGCTCCTTGTGGCTAATTAATTATCACTAAAGTGTCAGAACAAACATTCACGCACAAAACCCCACATCTGAGATATAATAATGACATTTACTAAAGCAAGTTACTTTGGTGTGGAAAGTTGGTGTGAAACAGTTTTTTGCCTACGTACATGTGTTGTTGAACAGGAGGAAACATTAGGCTCTTTTATTCCTCACCCCAGAGAACAAAGTTAATCTGTGCACTGTGGATGTGCTGATAGTGGTCTTTTCCCTTGGCACTTAAAAAAAAAAGTATTTCTGGTTTGGTGCTGCTGTTTATCCGGTGCAAAAACGTGTCCAAAGGCTCGGACATCAAAATCACTTATTGCCCCCAAAAACAGTTTACAGACCAAGTCAGTGACAAAAAGGATCAAAGTGTGATTAATTAACTTAACACATTATAGGTGCTGTAATTAATGAATCTAAATTAACACGTTATTTTTACGGTCATAATTTTTATATAATTAAAATTTATTATGGTTTGTTGATGTTAAAGTCTACCGAGTCTTATGATACGGGCACTTATAACATTACCGACAGGCACTGGTTGTCTGCCTGGGTAATTGCCATCTAAGACCCAAGGTAGTTCCATAATGCGGTAGATGCGGTAATGTGTGCACACATTCCCAGACTTGACCTACAAACAGACAGTTGAATGGATGCCGTAAATAATGTAAAGTGTGGATACAGCATTTTATTCGCAATACTTTAGAAA